>NC_055686.1:36765496-37104663 GCF_017639745.1 Melanotaenia boesemani | reverse complement strand
CCATTTCTTCCCCATCTGAGTCTTTCTCGTTCATTTGTTGGAGCACAGACAAAGCTTATTCTGCATTCCTTCTTTTGCTTCTGTTAATTTTGTTTTTTAATTATGTTTTTGGGCGTGTTCGTTTTTCTGTCTGTTTGTCTGTCTGCTAACAACATGAGTCAAAAGTTATAGAGGAAATTTGATTACATTTTCAGGAATGTCAGAAATGGAATAAAGGAACCAGTGATTAGATTTTGGGGTGATCTGGATCACCATCTGGATCCAGGAATGTTTTATGGATTATAAGGATACTATTGGGAGATAGATAAAAAAAATCAAGATATCTGATGATCGAGAAAGTTTGAAATATAGGGGCACTGGGTGGGCTGTTGAGGTGAGTGACCCTATGGCTCGGTCTGTTTAAAACAAAACATGCTTCTAAAATACATGTCGAGCGGATTTCTCAGAACCTGAAATATCAGCGCAGTTGGAAGGCGGGAGCAAATGACTATTGTTGACTTTCATTTGCACTTCGTACATGCTCCACAGTTCCCTTCCAGAGCTCTGAGATGGATTTATATGAGGAAGCTGGTCAATTTTGGGGGGTTTGTGATGCAACACATCAACCAGAAACAGGCAAAATGTGGGGATATTCCTCCCATTTTTCTACATTGAAAAAGTAAAATGGTGCAGTTTTTTAAACCGAAGCTTTACTTATCTGCACATGTGAACATACTGAGTGTACAAGGAAAGCCAAAACTGAGGAAAATATGTATTCTCACATTTTATCCACAATAGGGTGAACATGTTATTCACTACTCACAATTAACAGTTCACAACATCTTCATTCATATAAACAGTCAAGGGATTAGGAGTTTTTTGTTTTTTGTCTGAATGTCGTTGGTCTGTTCGCACACATAAAATCATCAACCTTACAACACTAGAGGTTGCTGTGTAACATAACTGAGTAACAAAACACATTTTATTATGATCCCTAGGTAATATATCCGTATGGTGAATTATGTTGTTATTATTATGTTACATTCATGGTTTCTTGTTAAAAGGTGATGCTTTCTATTGCTGGTGATGTTTGCAATCAGTATGTGGTGTAGGGCTGCACAATTAATCGGATTTTGATCGTGATCGCGATTTTGGTGGCCTCAATTAAATGAACCTGATCGTCAACGATGTTTACATTCAAAATGCAGCTCTGCTGCATCTCTGATCACACACATTCTCAACCTGTAGTCTGTCAACCACCAGGGGGTGAACGCAAGGCCAAGGCTTCATTAAGCTGCCTAAAGAACAAGCGTGCACCCCCTTTACAGTCGGCAGCTAGTTGTACTCAGTGCTGCCAACGTAGCGACTTTGTCGCTATATTTAGCGAGTTTTCACTCACCTCTAGAGATTTTTTTTACTGAACCTGTTGTAAGAAATATTTGTAAATAAACTTGCTTGCTAAGTAGCTTTTAGTTCACATATTCACATAATACTTGTATGTTTATTATAAATGGTTATGGTTAGGATGCTGCTTATTAGATATTAGTTTTTGATTACCTTCTAGCATGCTACTACCTTATAGTAGCAGTAGTTTTAGCATGCTAATAAAATTTAAATTAAGATTTACTCAAAGTTACCACAAGCTTACTGGAAACTTAATGGTAAGTTTTGTCCTGTTGTTCCTACCCTCAAGAAAAGGCCAGAATCACCAAAGCTGATAAGATATATCCACTGGATTTCAAAGTTTCTAAAACTGTGAAATGGATTCTAATTTTAATTTGTTGCAGACAAAGTGTTGGGCAGCCATTAAAGCGCCGCCAGAGCAGCACACCCTGTGTTACTTAAAAGTAGTAGATTTTATGAGCAAGTCGGTTAAAGTGGCAGAAACAATAAAAGTAATAAAAGCCCAACTTGTTTTCATCTCAAACATGTCTACTTTTATAATCTGGCCAGTTTGTTGGATTTTATGCACAGTAGAAGAAAGAAAATGGTAAAGTGTTACACAATTACTCAGTTTTTCCTAATGCTTTACACATTCACATGAAGAGTGTCAAAATTAAAGTGTGACTTTTATTAAGTGTTTGTCCAGGGCTGCAGCAGCTGCCTCACTGTTTGCATATTCACAGCTGTGTTTACAAGACTGATAGCATAATTTCCCAAGAGGTTGTGTGTATGTGTGTTTGTACTTGTTTTTCATAGTTGATGGGGATAAAGATCTGACTGCACAACAACTTATGGGAACCTTGTGTAAACATGGGGACGGCAGCTTTGTCCCCACAAACAGAACACAATTTGTTTTCGGTTTACACTTAGTTTGGGGGTTATGTTTGGAGTAGATGATGGTTAGTTTTGGATCCATTTAAAGCTGTAATACAACTCAGAAATTCCTTCAATGACGGTAGATTCAGCTTAATCAGCTGTGCACGTTGCCGTGACAACCGTGCCGCTATCTGCGTAACTGTGGAGCAGGAGAAATACTCCATCTGCTCCTCACTGAAGAAGGATGTTTCAATCTTCAACAACCTGAGAAAATTTAGAAAACTCTAATATTTTTGTCTGATTTTCAGCTGGTTGACATATTGGCGTCACCAGACCCCTTTACTGGGACACGTGCCCCAGTATAAATGCTACGATTCATTTTCAACAATAAATATTTATCATACATTAATTCAGATAATTCAGACGGGAGAAGATATATATTACAGCTCAAACGCGTAGCAAGAGCGTTAACTCCAAATAGAGGATTCAGGTCAGGAATACATTCTGTCTCTGCATGTCACCGTGCACGAGCAGCAGGTGAACCACACACACGTCACGCAGTTCTTCCATGTGTCGGGTGAGCGCACAGCGCAGTTTGAGGTCTCGTAACGTCACAATAACAGTCAATTTTATATCATTTTTATAAATTAAACCACATGCCTTCATACTAAGTGAAACATATTAACGCGTGACTTCTGTAGATGGATATCAGGAAATTCTTCACCCGAAGCAGAGACAGGGAAGCAGCAAGGAGGGATGAGAAAGAGGGCGGTAAGACCGCGGGGAAATCGGTTCTAGGTGGATATTCAACAGATATTTGCTCTGGAGCGACCAGCGTCTCGTTTAGGGACCATCAACAAATGACAGGCTTTCCATGAAACGGAAATTCTCATAAAGGACATAAAACAATATTTTCATACTAAAGAAAAAATGGACTTCTGACGTAAAAAGAGAGAAATAACACGCATTTTTTGGCTTTCATACAGGGTGCCAAATCTTTTGAATTGCTTCAAATTTTAATTGAGATTTTAATAATTTCTTAAGACAGAAAAACATCCATTACCTTCTAAATCAAGTGACACTGTCACTTAGAGCAAAGCTGAATTGAAGCAGATGATCAAACAAGACACAACTCTTCCTGACTTTCTTAAAGCTGAGTCACAGTAAAGTGATCGACCACTTTGTGGAGTAGAAAAATAGGCAGAAAGCTTTAATGCTCAAAAATTAAACAAACTGTTCAGAATGAGTTGAACTATCACCCTGAAAACCAGGTAATAACCATTACTCTGGAGTGTGTATGAAGAGAGTTCTGACCACGTTTGTTATGGCATTTATGCTTTTGCTGCCATGTTGAAAATGTTCATGTTTATTTAATATGTTCTTACACTCATTAATACCTCAGTTAGTATTTCCATAGGAATGTGGCAGTGGCAGAAAGCAGTGTGTATGTGTGTGTGTTTTTGTGTGGGAGACGAGGGTGGTAGGGGGCCTGTGCCCCAGTAGAGCTTTACAACCCCTGGGTTGACGTGTTTTCTGACACGTGCACTCTGTCCTCTGACAGAAACCTGTGTGTGCGCGCATGTGTCTGTGTGTGCGCTCACAGCCGTGGACACAGTGAGCAGCTATGACATCAGACTGTTTACTGTTTGATAAAAGGATGCAATGTAAACCTGTTTTTAGAGGAAATGGGGTTTTACATGCCCATATCAGATTTATTTTAAACTACGTGTGTGGTGACATCACTTCCTGTTGTTGAACGTGACTGCGCTTGTTAGCATTAGCTGCTAATGTGAGCGGTAATACGCTGCAAAAGACTTTATAGGTAAAATGTAATCTCAACTGGGGAATGAAAACATCTGAACTTATCATTATCTCAGCAAGAGAAGCTGATTTTGGATGGAGGCAACACAGGAAACCAGATGTGTGTGTATTGCTAAGATGTCGCCGAGTCTCGGTAAGTAACGCGAGAGTAGGGTCAGGTAACCGGAAATGAGGACATTTAAAATAATCGATCTCCAAATTTTATGAATCAGTGTTGGATTTATTTAATTTGAATTGATTAAAATCGATAAATGGATTCTTTTTTTAACCCAGTTCCAACCTTTGCATCCTGGTACTTGTGTTTACACACACTCAGTTGTTACATACCCTCAGTGGTCACTTTATTAGGTACACTCTGCTAGTACTTCCTATTCCTTTCTATCATGTCCAACCAGTCTGCCCATTCTCCTCTGACATCAACAAGGCATTTTGGTCCAGGCAACTGCTGCTCACTGGATATTTTATCTTTTTGAAACTATTCTCTGTAAACCCTTGTAATTGTTGTAAGAATCCCAGTAGATCAGCTGTTTCTGAAATAGTCAGACCAACAAACATGCCATGTTCAAAGTCACTTAAATCCCCTTTCTTCATTCTGATGCTCAGTTTCAACTTGTCTTTAAAGTCATCTTGACCATGTCTATGTGTCTAAATTCATTCAGTTGCTGCCATATGATTGACTGATTAGCTGTTTATGTTAATTGGACAGGTGGACCTAATAAAGTGACTTTAAGTAATGGCACACACATACGATATGTCCCCTGCTGGCACGCCTCACATTTTCCAGAGTTCTGCCTGGAAACTAAAATTAACGGCTGAATATGCAACATAGACATTACTTTCAGGTTAACAAAGTTTGTGGGGACATGAGTCTAAATAACTGTCCAAGCATATTCAGGAAGAGACAGATGAGTGATGAGACAGATGGAAAAACAGTGGGAACTCATAGAGCCTCACCAGTTTTGTACAGTTGTACAGCAAATATCCTGTTGATCCCACTTGTGATGGTTGTTCCTCTATTCTGATGCCCTTTTCCTGTTTTTAGCGTACATTGTGAATTTTGTGTTTCCCCTTGTCATAGTAGGCAAAAAAAGTGCTGTGTGTACAGAATAACTAATATGAATCTTCTCTGTGTCAGTTGTGATGCACGTTGTAGGTATTATGTATGAAGTGAAAGTCCTAAAATTTATTCCACACTTTAAAAACACTTCTTCACCAGATGAAGATGCCATCCAAAACAAATCAAGGATGAGTGATGCATAACTCAAATAAGGAACACTTGTACAATAAGTAATTGAGCATTTCCCACACAGTACCAGGAAATATTGCTCAACTATCTGAGGAGGAATTGGCTGGAGGAGGAATTTACAAAAAGCATTACTAACTTGTTTGATGATCATTGCCACAAAAGATTGCCAACTTCTGTAGGTTTAAAGAACCTCTGAACTTACCATATGTTAGTACTTTTCAAGGCTCAGAGACTGTGTGAGTATCTCAGTACAGATACTTTGGAATCCTTAATGATTTGTGTCAGGAAACTGGACTGAGATTGAAACTTTTTTCCCCATTTAGAAACAAGTCTTTTTAAGCATAAACTACACATTACTTCAACTTTTATGTATGTGTTGGATTACGGAGTTTCTGTTAACTATAATTACCTTGTTTAGTCCAAAGAATGATCTTTAATTATCTGGATATTTCCATTTCTCTAGTTTTTGATGGACTATACATTATAAGTTGTAATTGAACCGCTTCCTGTTTTGGCCAGAACTGTCTTGTAAAAGAGATTTACTGGTTCAACAAAGGTTAATTAAAAAGACTGCACAGCACATACATTATCTTTTTTTTTTGTACAACTTAGTAAGCAAAAATATAAGTTGTAGAGAAATCCAAAGTGAAATCTGGTATGAGCAGTTTGGCCACCACTTTACAGCCAAATAGCTTAAGCAAAGAAAATATTGACAGCTGGGAGTTGCCATGGAGACTTTAGTTGGCAATTAATACTTGTGTTATTACTTGTGTTCTTTTTTTTTTAGGGGATCTTTTGTTCACTTCCACCTTTTTTCTTTTTTTCATATAATCAGACAAATGATCTTTCATTGTTTTCCTGGTACTTGTCTGGGACCAAGTGAACATAACAAGCAGAGTGTCCAGTCTTCCTCTATCCAGTAAACCCAGACATCTCCCCGGGTGAAAACTAAGTATAGATGACAGACCCGTACAGTGTCCACATATCTGCAGATGGTGCCTTAATCTGCATGTCAGAATTCCTCTCTAGTCTACACCCGTTCATGAAGGACACCCTGGGATTGTTAAACTTCCCCACAACCTACAGGGGGCAATGTACCCTTTACTGATAAAAGACCATGGACTCGGGTTTGGAGGTGCTAATTCTCATACCAGCTGCTTTACACTTTGCAGCAAAAACCCAGTGCTCACTGGAGGTCTCTGATACTGGAACCAGAGTTCAGCATTTCATTCTGCCATGTTCTTTTTTTAAGGTTGAATGACAATAAATGAATCATTTGAATCCTTGATTCCTGCTCAATGCAGCCAATGTGACCATATCATCTGCAAAATACAAGGATGCAATCCCCAGCCAAATGGACTGGAAGCTCTCTGCATCTTAACTGGGCCTAGAAATTCTCATCAAATCAACAGAACAGCCCTGCCAGCTATTTAATCCATGCACTCTCCTTTTGTACAATAACTAAATGGTCCATAACGAAGGACCGGATTCCCTACAAAAAACACGCAATGACTTGCCTCCTGTATCCTGATGGTAAAGAACTGACTCAGTGTTTCAAGACCTGGGCTAAGACTACATTGGTGCTTCTGAATGCCATGTTTGACTCTCCCCTGGAAAAATCCGATATTCACATTTAGTGGGCTCTCTTTTTGTTTGTTTCTTTTTGGTTTAAAACCACCACTGTGCTCTGGTTATGGCTACGTAAGTAATCCCATGATGCTGATTTTAGTAGATGATCTTAAAGACTCGACTGGTGGAATATTAGACATTCTCAGAGATATACAGTTCACACCACAGAACGGCAGTGTGAGGATGTGACGCAAGCTGTAGAAAGAAAATAAAAAGGAGACATTTTTTTCTGTTAGGTTAATCCTGCTGTTCGCATAAGGTTGGTGTACTTAGTTTTAGCCATCATGTAGGGGCAAAATATTTATATAGCCCATTTCATGCATGAGGCAACCTCATGTGTTGTACATGATCAAAAGAAAACTTTTAAGGATAAGGGTGGATGGCAGGAACCTCAGAGAAACGAACAGATGAATGAAAAGCAAAAAATAGTTTTAATAACAAAAATCCAGAAATGTGATCAAGTCCAGAAAAACTGTGGCAATGCGGAGTGGCTGGGGATCTTCCAAGGTCATGCAGTCGGCTTAAACTGAACTGAGAGGGACAAAAACAGACAAAATCACTTGAAGTCAAGACAGGAGGAAAAAGAACTCACTTGTTTGGTGGCCGAACTATACCAGATGATCTTGGAAGTCTTGGTGGCTCATATGACATCAGATGAGATATGTATCTTGGCCCTGAGCTGTTTAGCTCCTCGTACACAAGCAACAAAATTTTAAAAATCGATTGTTTGGTGCACAGGAAGCCAGTGTAAAGATCTGAGAATTGATATGATCTTTTTTTTTTGTTTTTTGTAAGGACACGAGCAGCATTAGCTAGATTAGCTGCCGTTTTCTTTAGTGAATTTTTTTTAGAGAGAGAGAGAGAGAGAGAGACCTGGGAAAACACCGTTAGGTAAGATTACTGAAAACAAACACATGAAAAAGTTTCTCTAAATCATGTTGAGCTGTAATTCTCCTTATGACTGACTGACTGACTGACCGACTGTGATATTAACACACCTAACAACAGTACATGGGTTGCAGTTTTAAAAGACTGAATATGTAAGATAGATGTATGAAATACCTTTGAGGCTTTTTCTGATTGAAACATTTCTTTCCATACATTAGGCCGGCCTATTTGTTTCCTGTTGTATGTGTGACAGCTCAGTGGTTCTGACCATAATAGGAATGCAAACTTCTTGGACTTGTGGGGAAGGAAAGAACGCATCAAGTCTTCACCAGATCCTCTGCTGTTGTGCTTAATCTGCAATGACATGCTATAAATCAGTTCTGTGAAACAGTCCTGTTTCAGTGGGTGTTTCAGCCTGTCACATCAGGATGTGGGGGTGTTCTGGTCAAGCAAATGGCTGCTAACCTCAATAGCAGCACATTTGAAAGCACAGCATAGCAAACATAGCATGAACATCATTATTATGGCATTTTTTTACATCTTTGTAACTATTTGTCATGTTCGCCTGTTTTTTATGTTCTCGTGTCATTGTAAAGCACAGTGAGTTACATGAAATGCAGCATGTTGTTAAATACAACAAAGAAAGGGTTTTACTCAAAGTAAGTTGTGAAAACAAAACAGAATTGTGGTTGTGGGAAAGTTTTTGGCTCAATTACTCGGTGCATGTGGGTCTTGTGGGTTTATAAATATGCCAAAGAAGTGTTCCCTTTAATGATGAGAATGTTCAATTTTCCACACTTCTGTTCCTCTGAACACATCCAAAGTCTTCAGGAACAGGTACATTTTAATGTATTTACCGATAACCCAGGCCCGTCTTCATCAGCTTTAAGCCACAAATTGGTAGGGTCTGTTTGGACTTCGATAAAGCTGTTGCTGTCACTGTAGGCAGAACATGACGAGACTTCCCTGACAGCTCCACAATGAGCAACAAAACAGGACATCCTCCTTTCCCTCAGTCCGTCAGAGCAATTACTCATCCCCCGCTCAACATGTTTGTTTTACTTAATCAGTCTAGTTAGCATAACAAAAGATCAACAATGTGGCTTTATTTCCACAAGTGAGCCGTCATCTAAACTTTATAATGCAGCTATTGTGTCTAAACGCTTGCTTGATGTGTGAATCAGTGTTTGAGGCATGGAAACCAATCTGTGTCCTCATGCAAATCTACTTGCTGTGTTGCTCAATATTGTCATTTCCATAATGATTTCTTTTTTGCATGCTTCTCTTTCCTCAGGAGTGATGGGTGTTACCTCAGCCAGATGTTATTTTGCATTTTTAGTGGCACAACTGTGTGTGTTTTCCAAACTGCCTCCATCTTTGGTGTCTAGTATATGTATTTAGTCACACTTTCTGAGAAAAGTTTGAACTTTTTTTGCCATATTGGTATTTGTTACTGTTTCTATGTGCATTTTATTATCCATCTAACCCCTTTCACCCCTCTCATTTCTGTCTTTCTCTTGTTTACAGGGAATTTAAAGAATGTGGTTTAGGACTCAGCCTCAGCCTCCTTCACACAACCCCCCCCCCCCCAGACACACACACACATGTTTCCGAACCAGGTCGACACTCTGCGGCTTTAATGAAGACAACATGGAGCGGACCCCTCCAGCCCAAGGCTCAGATCGAGTGAGGGAGGGTAAAAAAGAACAAGAGGATTTTGGAAAACATTAGCTGTGTGTTTCCAGAGGAAAACAGTTTAATATGGGTTGAGGGGAGGGGTTGATGCGGTTGCTACATAACGTTCACTGTTTTTTAATTCCTTTGTGTTTTGGAAAAGGTATGTTTGTTTGTGCAAGAAAGAGTAATATGTTCAGTGTGGTTACGTAAAACTAAACGACAACACTGTACATCGTGTCTTCTGTATCCAGGGAAGCATCAGTCGGACATAAATGGAAAAACAGATTTTTTAGGAGTCCGGTTTCACGGCCACCCCGGACCTGCTGTGATTTCAGCCTCCTGAGGACAGACGAGCGCTAAAACAGACAGAAAAACAGAGTTCCCCAAATGGACTGTTAAACCTTTGTTTCACAGCTCTGGAAAGTCTTGTAACGTATGTGAAATGACTCAGAAAACTCAAAAAGTTTACCAACAAACTGTACAGAAAGTAAGAAAAATAGCCAGTTTCACTATGTTTTAAGCCCTAGGTAGACTCCCCAAACATCTGGCCTTTTAGATTTTTAACTGGAGATTATCCAGGGAAGGTTCACCTGTTTTTCTTTTATAGAAAAGCAACACAGATTACATGATCTTTAAAGAGGGTTTGGATCAAAACAGAAGCCCCAAAGAGGAGATGTAGGTGTATTCAGTTCATAAGCTGGCTTCCTCAGAATGGACTGGAATTGTAAATATTGTGAGGCTCACCTGCAGCTAAATGTGACACAACTTTGTGGTGTAATATGACCCATCTACAAGAATTGGGCCATATTTTTACCTCAATGCTGTCTTGGTGCTAAGTGTGGTGTCTGATGCACCAAAGTAGTGTCAAACACTGTATTTGGTTCATATTGTGTTGCCTTGATTTTATGGAAATTGTATCCCCATTTTTTTTAAATATGCCTGTTATTTTTTTTTATGTTGCTGTTTTCACACTGATCAGCCGTAACCTGATCCGCCCTGCTGCCTGAACACACCCCTGTGGAGGGGTTCATGGTCTATATAAGGAAAGTGGTACATGTTAAAGTAACATCTTCATGATTTTGAGTATCCAGAGAAATGACATTGAATCAAAATGACATTTCCTTCACACGATGTGGCTGATTGGTTGAATATCTAGGTGTAGTTAATGAATGAGTGTTGGTTTTTTTATGATGTACCATTAGGAAGAATTGACTTCAGCCATTTAACAGCTTCTCTCTGTATTGTATCACTGAAAATAAACTGAAATTCTAAAAAATGGAACATTGGACAAAGTGCTCTGTTGATAGTTTCATTAAAAAAACACAAACAAAAAAAGTCTGATGTACGTTTTGTTTAGCATCTGCAGTGATAATCACATATTCTGCAAAGTCTATAGGTGCATAAAATATTTAAAAATGCTGTTGCACTTGCAGAAGCCTTTACGATGCATTTACAGTTTGATGAATGGAGACAAACTGCATCCAAGTATTTTCATGCCTGCAGAAGTTTGGATAACAGAAGAAGTTTTCTTCATGGCCACAGGTGTGGTGCTAGTAATGAGTTCTTTACCGGGCTTTCACGGCTGTTTTTTAATGTTAAAAGATTAATGGAAACTTATGCTCAAAGTATTTTTTTGTTGTTTGTATTTATTTATTTTTAAAGAAGAAGAAGAAGACGACTCAAAATGCTTTAGTCTGCATGAAAATGTCAAATATTAACCAGCTGTTTGTGGTCTGAGTTTGCAAACACTAAACACTAAACTCACCCAGATAAATAAATAAGAGCTCTCTACAGTTTTTCTCTTGTGGATGTTCACTGCAGTTGTTGCTGTTTTGCTCTGCAGGGAAAACAGTAACAACAGGTGTACAGCTTTAATCGCTGAATTTGACACTTTATAGTGTTCCAACAGTCTATGTAAAAAATGTTCAAACAAAACTTAAAAAAAAACATTTTTTACAAAGAAATCAAGGTTTCAGTCTGCCCTCTAGCACTTTTCAAAAATTAGAGATGGGATTTATGGCTCTTTGAAGGGAGCCGGATCTTGAGGAGCCATTCAAAAGACTGGCTCGTTCTTACAATATCTTACAAAATTTCACAATATATAAGAATGACAAACAATCAAAATATGTACCTATATTAAATCTACTATACAAGATTAAGATTAGGATTAGGAAAAATACAGATACAAAAAAAAGTGGAATTGAATTACAAGCGGTGGCATTTAGATGACAATACGAACAACCACGAAGTTGGACATCAGCAAAAAATTCAAATTAATCACTAAAGAGGCACAATGCAACTTTCTGACCTTTAAAATATGTTTCTTTGACTCATTTTGATGGCATATTGATATTTATTATGTAGATTCCTTAAGCAGTCATTTCCCAGCACATCCAAAGGCCGAGAAACTGCGCTCCACAACTTTTTCTTCCAGGATTCTGCACCACTTTACAGCCAACTCAGCTTTACCCACTATGGCACGCATTAGCAACTGGATATCAACACATTGGCTGACTGCACCCACACCATGGTTGTAAGAAATGCAAGACGACATCATCATAGGAAGAGAATGAAATGGACAGAGCAAAAGATAAGACACAAGTCAACATTGAACTGAGTTTTACTTATTGAAGAGAGTCCAGAGAAGAGACAGAATGCAAGATGGATGCCAGATTAGTGGTTGTTAGGGGGTGACTCACTGATGAAATCTATCAAAGTTCTCTAGTGGTTCTTAAAGACATGCAGTGTGAACTTAGTTAAAAGCTTTTGTCTGCTCTGTCTCTGTGTGGCATGATAGGGTCGAAATCCTATTAAAGCCAAGTGAGGTGTAATTGAGGAAAGATTTATGTCAAACTACAATAATTATATTATTAAAGATGCTTTTACATTTACACTGAACTGTACAGTTCAGGCCGGTACAGGACAGTAGAGCATGTGAATGTTTTTTTCCCCCCATTAAAAAAAAGGGTTCCATGCAACCAAAGTGAACCATAGGCGAACGGTACGGTTAGGGTGGAGCTCCTGGACTCTCACAATGTGGTCTGTTAATTGGGGTAAAGAAAAACGTCACTTTGCATGACAAAAGTAAGTGTGAGTGAAAGAACACCCTGTAGGAGTTCAAATCAAAACAAATTTTATTTATAGAGCCCTTTTCCTGCATAAGAGCAGCACAAAGTGTTTTTCATTATAAAAACAACAGTTTAAATAATAAAAACACAAACACTCCCAAAATTTATCACAAAACAAATCAAAGCACACACACTTAATCATATTTTCTGTCTCAGAGTTGTTGAGTTGTTTCACTTCACCGTTCCGTGGACATTGAAAAGATAAGAAAATTATGCCAGCAGACAACTGAGGTCTGGTTGGCTCTGGAAACACAAATATTCCTCGCAACCATACCACTTTGTTGTAGTAATAGTATGAAACCATTGCAGGCGTTTGGACTAAACCCTGTCTACCTAGTGAGGGTCCAACTTGTGGGGGCGCTCACATGACCATGCAGGACCATTACTAACCGTACCACTCTTTAGTGCAAATAAAATCCATCATTAACTTCATTAGGTGTTTTTTATGTACTCTTGTGGATTTTTAAAGAATTGGATCTTTCGCTGACATCCACAGCGAAGAAAACACTTTTTTTTAATTGTCGACATGTTCTGGTATAAAAACCTCTGGTGTTTGTTGAAATAAAAGGACAGGAGAACATGTTGTTGTCATGTGTCTCTGCGCTGTTTTGTGCTGTGATTTATTCAGTGCAGGCTGGTTAATAGAGGCTTTAAAGGAGAGTGTTTGAAAGAGGAACCACAAATGTCAGCCAGCTTCCCTCAGAAGTGATGTTCCTTAAATTAATGGCCTGGAAATTCACACCAAATGTAGGAGTCACCAGTCAAAGCTGGCATGTGCTGAACAGAAGTGAGTCCTGAATGTGTGCGTGAGGATTCTCTGTGATCTTTATGAACACTGCTGCGGTCACCGTGGCGGTTTGAGCCCCACATAGCCGAAGCAAATGAAACTCATTACACCGTTTACGAGCTCGGAAAAGGAGAGACGATTGAAATTCTATCCCATAAAGAGCAAGGAGGAGGGGGGCCTTACACGGTACCGGCCAGGGGCTGTAAACATGAGAGACGTGAGAGACTTGTGTGTGTTTATGTAGTTTTCTGTGCTCTGTGGAGTCAAATTTAAAAAAAGAGAGGAAAAAAACTTAGGGGCCCCCAAGAGGATTCATGGCACCACTGGAACTGCTCGACTTCGTTTTCATAAATAGCTAAAGCCAATTTGGGGTTCTTATTTCTGAATCTGGGCCTTTTAGTTATTCATGGTTGAAAATGTGGCCAAGCTAAAAAACTAAAAAAACAAATAAATTAATGAATTAATTAAATAAAATAAAAACTACAATACCAGAAATTTTGACAGCAGTAAATCTCTTGGACTCACTTCGCCAATATTGTGCTGCATGTATTTGCATTTGACAACCAAACTTTCTCAGGTCCTCTGCCTCATCAAAGACTTAGATTGCTGCTGTCAATTCAATGTCCACAAGTCATCAATATTTACAACCACTGAAGCACCTGGTGCAGACAGTAAATATGTGGATGTCAAGCTGTGTAAAAGTTTGACTTGGATAGAGGAGACTCGAGTTCTCAGCTCATTAAAACCCTCACGTTTATACTGCAATGAAAATAATGGCTCCATAACTGTTTGCCTTCTTGTTATGCTTTTCCAAGCAGAAAGCCTGTGTAACACACACTGCTTCAATGGCCATCATTTATGGGATCCCACCAAACAAGGCCTAAAGTTATTTTGTAGATATTCTTGATCACAAATAACGGTTTTTGAACACAATAAAAACTGTAGATAACTCATCCCTATACAAGCCATTTCGACTCTGCTATCTGTTTAATATGAAGTATGAGCATTGTATACACTCCTTGGTCACTTTATTAGGTCCACCTTAGTAGTACCAGGTTGGACTCCTTTTTCCTTCAGAACTGCCTTTAATTCTTTGTGTTGTGGATTCGTCAAGGTGGTGTAAACCTTCCTCAGAGGTTTTCTCCATATTGACATGACAGCATCACACAGTTGCTGCAGGTTTGTCGGCTGCATCCATGATGAGAATCTCCCGTTCCACCACATCCCAAAGCTGCTCTACTGGACTGAGATCTGGTGGCTGTGGAGGCCGTTGGAGTCCAGTGAACTCATCGTCATGTTCTAGAAAGCAGGTGGAGATGATCTGAGCTTTGTGACATGGTGCATTATCCTGCTGGAAGTAGCATCAGAAGACAGTACACTATGACCACAGCATACCATGAAGGGATGGACACGGTCAGCAACAATACTCAGGTAGGCTGTGGTGTTTAAACCATGCTCAAGGGTGCATCTACACCAGCCCTTCCTAATCTCACCCTATAGTAGCGTATTTGCACAAAAGGTCTTGTTCATTAGAGAAATGTGCAACCAAATTCTGACGTGCATCAAAGAAGCAAACTCCTATAAACACAGGCTGCAGTTCGCTTCAAGTAAACCAAATACAGGAATCAGACTACAACTTATATGGTGGAAACAAGCTGTCCTACATTAACCAACAGATGAGTGAGTTATTTTTTTTAATTGTTTGTCTCGCCTCAGGAGAGGAAGGAAATACATTGTTCAAACAGTTTGGTTCATTGACTAAGTGCAGTGTGAAAGCAATTTCTGAATGTTGCAACCCCTAATGAAACACAGTCCTCAGTTTTACTGAGACTATTAGGGATGAAAATGATCAGGGCCCAAAGTGTGCCAAAAAAATGAAAAATAAAAAATAAAATCCTCCATACCATAAGACCACCTGCAGCCTGGACCATTGATACAGGGCAGGATGGATCCATGTTTTCATGTTGTTTCCACCCTACCATCTGAACGTGGAGCTGAAATGGAGACTTATCAGACCAGGCAACATTTTTCCATCTTCTGTGTGAATTGTAGCCTCCGTTTCCTGTTCTTAGCTGGCAGGAGGCCCCGGTGTGGTCTTCTGCTGCTGTAGCTCATCTGCTTCCAAGCTGGACGTGTTGTGTGTTCAGAGATGCTGCTCTGCAGACCTTGGTTGGAACCAGTGCTTATTTGAGTCACTCTTGCCTTTCTATCATCTCAACAGACAACTGCTGCTCACAGGACATTTTCTCTTTTTCAGACCAATCTCTGTAAACCCTAGAGATGGTTGTGTGTGAAAATCCCAGTAGATCAGCAGTTTCTGAAACACTCAGACCCAGCCTGTCTGCCATAACGTGGATCTGAAGACTATAAGCCTTCTTGTGAGAAGACTCAACAGACACTCAAGCCAAGATTCAAATTTATCATCAGATGAGTCTCTGGGAGTTTAAACTTCATTTACTGGCAGCCTTGTGATATTGTTGCAGTTAAAATGACACTGTTACCAGATTGAAAATTATCTCACAGAGATTTGACTCTTTCAAAGTGAAGTGAAAGGAGTAAATGAAGTCCAGCTCTGGAATTTTTTTGGGCTTTGAGTCTAATATTGTCTTGTCAGAAAGGTACAATTTTCTGAATAAGTACTATTACCCTTCTTTAAATTAAGTTTGCCTGCCGTGGTTAGTATTGGACACACCTTTACTGCTCCATGTGAATAAAAAAACTTTCCCAGGTACTCTTATGCAAATCATCACAACTCAGCCTGTGATTTGAATAGATCATCATATGACCTTGGCTGGTGATTAGTTTAGATAAACCTATAAACCTGTCCTTTTGTTTTATGTGCACCTTGTTGACATCGGCACATTTTATTTGCATAAGTCTTGTAAAGTTTTGTTTAGGGTTGGATGTTCTCAACATCAGTTCACAATGCATAAACTTGCATTAAAATAATTTTTAAAAATTCTCTTTTATATCTCAGAAATCTGCAATACAGCTTTATGAGTTTCCAGTCTTGGAAGAAAAGTCCGCCTTGCACGCTGGCAGTTTGGCTACTATGACATAATTATTTGCTAAGATGGAAATCACAAACGGTTTGTTTGATTTGCATAACGTCTCCAACCAGAGGAACAAAGCGGCAGGGGCCTAGTCTGTATCCTCCTCCTCATCAACATGTGAAGTGTCCACAGTCAATGGCCGAGGGGATTTACTCGCACAATAAAGACAGATGCCACCTTTTATCTGCTTAACGGAAGAGAGGCTGAGCGCGTGGCACTTGACCGCACCGAAGCTTGTCGCTGGCGCCTAATGACGGCCTCCCTCCACCGGCTATTGAGATGAATGGTGAATGTTAAATGCATTTGTTCTTTTTGAGTAAGACGTGGGGGGAGGGAGAGAGGTATTTCTGAATGAATCAGTAGAGGTTTCCCTAGTGACACTTTAGGGATTTTCTCCTAAACAAAACATTTTTTGTTTATTCCTGATGCTGGATTTGCCAAAAGGAGAAGAAAATCAGGTTCAGGATTTTTTTAACAGACCTGGTGGTGAGTTCAAGCTGCTTTTGGTGACAAACTTTTAAAGATTTAAACAGTCCGACAAGCGTATCCTGTGACCGGATCGGTTCTGGGATCTGAGAGAAGTGGGCTTACAACTGAAGATCCTATTTGGGAAATGGTGACATGGTTTTTTTGTGTTTTACCTTCCCAAATACACACTTTATGACAAAACCAAACATGATTATATGAGCAGCATTTCCCTTTATAAAAGGATAATAAACCTACAGAAACTTTTTAATGGGCTTCAACAGGCTAATTTAAAATCTTCTTCTGGTTTCTTAGTCAGTTTGTTTGTTGTGATTCAACATATATGAGCCACAATGTCATTAAATTAGTGTAATAGTCTTGTATTTTGGGATTATAAAATAAAGAGCTTCAACCTGACTGATCAATCTTTTAGCACATGTCCATCAGCGCCTCTAATGACATGAATAAGTATATGTTCTCTCTAGAGAGAATATATAGTTATGCAAATAATCCAAAGACCACCAAGGCCTGTTTTTTTCTCTTGGTAAGTGTCACAGACAAAGATGGAGGGGTATGAAATGGTCAATTTGATTCCTGATAGTGTTTGCCTCAGAATGAGCAACATCTGCCCGGCGGAGCAGCAGCTTCCAAATTCTGGAGGCTGGATTCTGATCCGGGCAGACTTTCTCTCATTAGACTTTCTAGAATTTTTCACTGTCGTTGGTCGCCACCCGTGTGTTTGGATTTACCTGGGTGGTGATGAGTTTCGTCTGTCGCTGTCATTGGTCGTCTCCCATGTTTGGATTTACCTGGGTGGTGATGAGTTTCGTCTGTCGCTGTCGCTTGGCGTCTGTCGCTGTGTTTGGATTTACCTGGGTGGTGATGAGTTTCGCCTGTCGCTGTCATTGGTCGTCTCCCATGTTTGGATTTACCTGGGTGGTGATGAGTTTCGTCTGTCGCTGTCGCTTGGCGTCTGTCGCTGTGTTTGGATTTACCTGGGTGGTGATGAGTTTCGCCTGTCGTTGGTCGTCTCCCGTGTGTTTGGATTTACCTGGGTGGTGATGAGTTTCGCCTGTCGTTGGTCGTCTCCCGTGTGTTTGGATTTACCTGGGTGGTGATGAGTTTCGCCTGTCGTTGGTCGTCTCCCGTGTGTTTGGATTTACCTGGGTGGTGATGAGTTTCGCCTGTCGTTGGTCGTCTCCCGTGTGTTTGGATTTACCTGGGTGGTGATGAGTTTCGCCTGTCGTTGGTCGTCTCCCGTGTGTTTGGATTTACCTGGGTGGTGATGAGTTTCGCCTGTCGTTGGTCGTCTCCCGTTTGTTTGGATTTACCTGGGTGGTGATGAGTTTCGCCTGTCGTTGGTCGTCTCCCGTGTGTTTGGATTTACCTGGGTGGTGATGAGTTTCGCCTGTCGTTGGTCGTCTCCCGTGTGTTTGGATTTACCTGGGTGGTGATGAGTTTCGCCTGTTGTTGGTCGTCTCCCGTGTGTTTGGATTTACCTGGGTGGTGATGAGTTTCGTCTGTCGCTGTCATTGGTCGTCTCCCATGTTTGGATTTACCTGGGTGGTGATGAGTTTCGTCTGTCGCTGGTCGTCTCCCATGTTTGGATTTACCTGGGTGGTGATGAGTTTCGTCTGTCGCTGGTCGTCTCCCGTGTGTTTGGATTTACCTGGGTGGTGATGAGTTTCGTCTCTCGCTGTCATTGGTCGTCTCCCATGTTTGGATTTACCTGGGTGGTGATGAGTTTCGTCTGTTGCTGGTCGTCTCCCATGTTTGGATTTACCTGGGTGGTGATGAGTTTCGCCTGTCGTTGGTCGTCTCCCGTGTGTTTGGATTTACCTGGGTGGTGATGAGTTTCGCCTGTTGTTGGTCGTCTCCCGTGTGTTTGGATTTACCTGGGTGGTGATGAGTTTCGTCTGTTGCTGGTCGTCTCCCATGTTTGGATTTACCTGGGTGGTGATGAGTTTCGTCTGTCGCTGGTCGTCTCCCATGTTTGGATTTACCTGGGTGGTGATGAGTTTCGCCTGTTGTTGGTCGTCTCCCGTGTGTTTGGATTTACCTGGGTGGTGATGAGTTTCGTCTGTCGCTGTCATTGGTCGTCTCCCATGTTTGGATTTACCTGGGTGGTGATGAGTTTCGTATGTTGCTGTCGTTGGTCGTCTCCTGTGTGTTGAGCCCAATACTCCATTAGATGCGTTGTTTGCGACGGGGGAGGGGGGGGGGGGGGGGGGGGGGGGGGGGGGGGGGGGGTTGAGATTACAACAGGGGGGATGTCTGTGTTTTTATGTGCAATTAACAGATGACCGTGTTATTTCATATTTAACAGGAAACTTCGTCCGTGGCGGGGTTGTGCACACGGTGGTGTCCGTGTCTTTTAATCCTATGTGTTGTATACATTTATGTACTTCCTCACCTTGATCAGCTGTTCATTGAAACTATCCGTTCAGCCTCGCATCAGGTAAAATCCAGAAGCCACAACTTTCCACTTTATTCTTTTCCACATTAGCCACGCCCACCTCAACTGTCCAACCAATCACACAGTACTTCCTGGATCCCCAGGAGAAGAAAGTTCTGCTCGGTTGATGTGTTAAGAAATGTCCCAATTCACGTCTGCGAGAGCAAAATGACGTCATTTACGCCACAAAATCCTATTTTTTAAATAAATTTTAAAAATACAAATTTTATCAACAGTATAGGTGGTTTTCATCACAAATAAATAATACTGTGTTTTTTACTGCTGAAAAAAAGAACATTTTTGGATGCACTACTCCTTTAATGTTTAACTCCCAATTTTGTCATGTGGTTATTTATATTATAATTTAAATGTGACCGCCATTAGACTCTGATGTGAACATGGGTCTATGACCCTAACATCCACAGAAGAAGACGTGACATCACTCAGCATGCTGTGTTAACAGAGGTAAATTTGGATGCTCTGCATGTTAGCATGTGTGCCTTTCAGTTTCTTTATTGTTTTTAACCTTGTCCTGTCCAGCTTTATGGCAGCAGGATGATGGTCTGGTTGCTGTGATGGATATAAGTCTGCTCTTATTGCCTAACTATTATTCTCTTTTAAATATGTGTATTGCTGAATATGTGTATCAGTTTTGTAGTTGCTGTGTAAGTGATGCCAACAAAATTAATATTTAGTCCGTTGCTTAAATTTGACATCTGTCTCCCTTCATCTCTTCAAAAGCCACATGACACACATATGTCATGACTGTTCAGGTCACTTGAAAGACATCGGATGTGTGATTTAGGACCACACATGAAAGTCTTCTGGGTAGGATTTGAAAAAATGGATTTGTGCTGTGATTTTATGCCCATAGGGGTCTGCTACAAAAAGTCGGATTTGAGCCACCTTTGTCTGCAGGTCTTATAGGGTTAAAGATGCAATCCAGTTAAAATTCAATCCAATTCACTGTAATTAAATTATAATCCAATTTAAACTAACATATGATCCACATTAGTCCAGTTTATATTGTAATGATTTGGCATATCAAATGAGTCATTTTAAAAAAAGAAAGGAAAAGCTATAGCTTAGTAAACCAAAAACTCAGCAGCCTTCTACCTCGACTGGATCAAACCCAGTAGAATTTCCATTCAAGGCAATTTTCTTCCCCAGTGTGAAAGAGGTGTTATAGTACATTTCAGAGATAACATTTATGTGGGAGTAAGGAGCTAACACTGGCTGATGTTTGTCCAATTTATGATGTGCGAATGTAATACTTACATGTAATTTTCTACAAGTATATATGCACAAGCACTGTTTATTGATTTTCAGATGCATTTTTAAATGGCTACCCTGTAGCTGCAAAACTAAAGCTTGTGTTGTGTCATTTTTACATTTTATTTCTGTTAAATTACTTTACCACAACTCTCAGACACTAAAATTTTACATCAAAACATTTGGCAGTTGTTGTAAATTAATGCTTCAACTTGACCACAGTGTGTTTAACTCTTAGTCTCCCAGCACCGATGAGCTCAGTCCTGTTTGCTCTCTGGATGGATACATCCCAGCTCACGGTGCATAAACTGTGAAGAATCCAGTTGTGTTGAGTTTTGCTGTCTGTCATACGATAAATCCAATAAGGAAATATGTTTACAACCAGGAGAAATTGGTGATAAACAAATTCACATCAGACCAACAAGACCAAAATAAGCTCTCTGACTTCGTTTTAATTCATTACACTTTGTTTATTTTATATAAAGTCATTAGTTGGATCATTTATTCAAGTTTTTAGCTGTTTATGCTGTTTTGTTAAGACCGGCGAGTCCAGATCCAGTGAGAATCCATCTCATGGTTTCTAGATGGCAGGCTGTGTTGACACACACACACACACACACACACACACACACACACACACACACACACACACACACACACACACACACACACACACACACACACACACACACCAGGCTTTTCAGGAGGAGGAGAGAGGCTCAAACTGCTTTTTATTCAGCAACAAGCTCTGAGGAGCTGACAGACCATCTGCAGTCGCTCTGTGGATTTCAGCCTCTGACTCTCTGTGACTAACACCTCACCGGCTTTTATTTCCACAACAAACTCTTGGACTTTGTTTGAATCCAGCGCTGGGCTTTTTCTCACAGGTCAGTCTCTGGTGTGGTTTTTTACATCTTGACAGAAGTTGTCAGTGAGGATTTGGGGTTGTAAATCTCACATCTACTGAACGTTTTTAACAGGTTCCCTTGTTTCTGAAGGGTTTGCAAAACATTTTTAAATTACATAAACAGCTTTCTGAGTCACTTAAGTTTTCATTTCTATTGGTTAAAGTCAGTTTAACATAAAACTAAATAAAACTCACAAGAAACAAACTGGAAATTGGTATTTTCTTTTTCTTGTGTATTTGCAGCTTTTATTAAACCCTGAATCTTTTTGGAGGGACTGCAGGTGAAATCAGCCTGTTTTTTGTCCCCTCTTTAAATTGGCTTCTCATTAGCCATCTCCAGTATGGAGCCAATTAAAGTGAGTGGTGAGTATGTCACTGTGGGTGACATATGGTGTGTGTGAAAGGGTCAGAGACAGCCTGACGTTTCAATTTGCTCGTCAGGCTCTAATTGTGTAATTGAAACCCGAGTTGTTGTTGGTTTGTTTGCCTGTGTGCGTTCGCACAACTCTGCTGTAGGATTGGTGTTTTTTAAATGAATTTTTGTTGCATCATTACATTCTGTGATATTTCTGGATTGCCAGTTTAATTGGACCATTTAGTAGTTTTCCCAGACTTTCCATCATGTTTGAGATGATGATAATGGAAAGCTCCAGGACAGCTATTAAACTCACTGAGAAGCTGTATGTCTGCACATTCACATATATTTTTAGGCTGTTTTTGGCCATCTGCTCTCTAATAATTAGTTTTGCTCTGACAAGGTAGGAAATGATTCATTTCTGTTGTGAAAAGTTGCTGTTTTTTCTAGAAATAAGTGAGCAATTGAGCATTTTAGGTCTGTGTTGTTGTTTACTTTTGTTTTTTTTTTCCGGTTTGCGTTTCTAACTTGGCTGAGAGAGAGAGCAGACTTTCATAGCTGGTAATTAAAGATGCAGACCAGTCTGCAGCCAGGACGGCAGCCGAGACTGCTAATGAAACAATTTACAGCCAGGCCTGATTTTACAATCTCCTAAAAGCGATGGAAGAACACAATGAAGTCAGGTCAGCTGTGAACAGGAAAAAACACTGGCACTCCTCCAGCAGTTTCACACAGCATCCTTCCTACGTTCGGCCGAGCCGCCCTGCTGCTCTGCTGCTGGGTTCATCCTCAATTCAGAGGTTGTTACTTCAACATGTGGTCACAGGTCTGAGCAGCGAGACAAGTGGAGACAAACATCAGATCAATTTTTATCCCTGAAGACAAATTAAGTGTCACCAAAGGGGAAAATATACTATTGCAGTTTTGAATCTTTTTTTTTAACTGGATAGTTTGCTGAACACTGCTGCCCCCCATAGGCAGCTGAGAAACCCAAACTCTTCGTGACGTCTGTAAACCATGAGCTGAGAAGATTTAAACCAAAAACAGACTCTTATGTGTTTACTCACTTTATTTAAACTCTTATAGGAAGTTCTTTTAAATAAAAATGAAAAAGCATAAACTGCCTGAAAAAGACTAAAAGCATCAGCTTAGATAACAGAAGGAACAGCAGAAATGAACAACAGGTGATTTATCACCTCACAGGCTACAGACGCATGAATGACTCCACTATGTAAAAGACCCGATGAGGTTAATACATTTTAAAACTTCCTTTTGGCTTATGTGCTATCCAGCTGACCTAAACTACCAGTATTCAAAGAAGATGTGAGAAGAACAAAAAAGAGCAAAGCTGCATGACCTGAAAACACAGTATGCCTGGCCATCAACTAAAACATGCACCACTCACTTAAGTAATGTTTTTATGTTTGTTTTATTTATTTATTTTTTTAGGGATGCCCCAATATTTCAATTACAAAATAATATATATGCCAAATATAGATTTTTAATATGACATTAGTAATAATTTGTTGTTTATGGTTAATGTTAGGGTTCCCATATGCTTGGAGACAGACACTTTAATCCTGACGTCTAAAATGATTGCAGTGTCCAGTCTAATTGAGAGTTTGAATACCACACACATCATGCATCCTCCACTCATGTGCTTACTGTCAATGATTTGTTCTAATGTGTCTCTGAGTTAATGTGTAACCAAAGCAACCAATCATGCAATCCGGATCCTTTTCTTACTTTGACAGAGTCAAAGTCAACTTTTTTTAAGCACGTTTAAAAACAAAATATGTTGACCAAAGTGCTGTACAACTAAGAGTTAAAATAGAAAAGTATAGAAATACCTAAATAATAAAACAGATATAAAAGAAATAAAAGACTCTGAAAAGATAAGGATGAAGCAAATAATAATAAAAAAAAGTGTAGTAGTGTGTTTGGAGGAGTTTGAACACTCACTGGCACTCTGGTGTGAACCTAACAGGTGAAACTGAGACTCGGTTTACTTGCTGGTTAATATTTGTGTCGTTTCCTTGCAGTTTGAACGCAAATGTGCGGAAACCGAGAGCAGCAGTTTTCTGCTATTCTTCTTTTTCTAATCATTATCTCGAGATAATGAATTAATTTTCTCATTATCTCAAGATAACAAGGACTGTTTTCTCGTGATAAAGGAGAGATTAAGGAAGATTAAGGTAGGCTCAAAAGTAAGTGTGTGACACCTGATTTCAATGATCAAAACATGACAGCTGATGGGAGGGGCTACAGTCATGGTGTAGGTGGATGATTATGTGAATGAAGGATTGGTAAAACGTAACAGTCAGACATATCACATTTTCAGTCTCCATCAGACTTGATAGAAGTAAAATTAGACGCATTGATAAGTGATGGATGTGGTTACATCTGACATCATCCCTTGCTAACACTGACAACCCTGCAGAGCTCCTTCAGAGACAGACTGCTGCATCCAAAGCATGAAAGAGCGCTTGGAGATCCGTGATTCTCCCAATAGACCACAAACACACTCAATAAAATCCAATATATTTTATTAATGTACATAATTAATGTATCTTATTTCTATAATTGCTATATATTTACAACAAGTAGGTTTCTGGAGGGAACCTGTGTGGAGCTTGTATGTTCTCTCCGTGTATGCATGGTCTCCCGGCTTCGTACCACAGTCTAAAGACATGCATGTTAGCTGATCTAAATTCCCGCTAGGAGTGGCTGCAGGTCTGATTAAATGTTTGTCTCTCTGTGTCGGTTTTGTGATGGACCAGGAGCAGCTCCAGCCCCCTATCTACTCTGCTTTTATATAATCTGTTATCTCGAGAAAACATTGTTTTCTGACCAACGCTGTTAAAAAAACATGCGAGCCGGCTGCTCCCGGCTTCTGTACAAATGGACCATCCAGTGAACCAAAGACAAAGTGACCTACAGTGAATGCACCAGTTGAAAGAGGGATATTTCTGGCCAATCAACATCTGGATTTTCTACTTCATCCTCCTTTTTTTTTTTTTTCTCTCTCTTTCTCTCTCTCTATTTTTGCTTAGTGTACGATTTGGGCAATACTGGCCCAAATGAGGAGCAGTTGTTAGTGTGTGATGTTGTCCAGGCGGTTTGGTCCACTTCAGTACAGTGCAGTGTGAAATAACGCCAAACCGAACAAAGATGTGACATTTCTCGTCATTTCCCGCTCAAAGTTGATGTGCTTTCTAAGAAGCCTGAAGCACCAAAGCTGACCAAAGGGCGTCGGACATGTTCAGAGTCAGTGAATGTATGTTTTGTTATTTTTGCATTGATGGACTTCGACATCTTTTTTTCAACATTTAGAATCAGCGCTGTTCAATGTTTAACTTTGATCTGTTCAGTGCCGCAAATAAGTCCACAAGAAAGGAGGCGATAGTAACAGTGGGACGCAAACCCGCTGCTTATTTCACAAATTTCATGTCTCTAAAACAAGCGCAACAGAGTGAAGAATCTGAAACCCAACAGACTTTACATCCAGTTTGAGTCATCTTTGTGGTGTGTGGTGTGTTATTTAGTTTAGATGATGGCAACACAAGGAAACTGACCCATAAACCAGGATAAGCTTTTCAGCTTCCAGACATTTAGGTTAGCTAAATACTTGAGATCTTATAAAAGTCTTGGTGGTGTACGGCTTTAAATTTCATGCCGGAATTTAGTTTAGCCACATTAGCTGGCCCTAATTAAAAAATCTTTGGGTCTTAGTTATTTCAGAGTTTCTTGAAAACAACTTAAAGAAGCAAGAAAATGTCGTCATGTTGCAGCTTTAAACTGCAGCACATCTCAAAAACTTAAGCAGTGAGAGTTTGGTGAGCTTCTGTTTGTGTCTCCTGGGCTTGGAGAGCGGTTGGGCAGAGACACCATGTGCAGTGTGGCCTTGGCAGTAACCGGTCAATGAATAATGAACACACACACACACACACAAACCTGCCACTGGCAGCTGTTTGGTGTCTTTGTTTGTGTGTTAACTCTATCAGTCGAGTGCAGCTGCATGTCTGCCCGGACCAATTATGTCCTGGCTAAATAAGAGCCAGCAAGGAGGACAGGCTGTGTGTGTGTGTGTGTGTGTGTGTGTGTGTGTGTGTGTGTGTGTGTGTGTGTGTGTGTGTGTGTGTGTGTGTACACATTTTTAAGTGATTACTTTACTCAAAGGAAAGCCGCATGATGTGGTGTGTATGTTGAGGTCCACATGCTGTTTGAACTAAATGTAATATAAACCAGCTCAGGGACTATAATATGAGCCTCAAGGAGTGTTGTTGTGCAGACACACACACACGCACACTCCCCTTTTTACCTCCATACATATTGAAACAACATTTCTTGCTCCACACACACACACACACACACACACACACACACACACACACACACACACACACACACTGAGACATATGGTCTGTTCTCAGGGCCCATATGTATTTATTCTCCCATGTGACCCGATCACTCTTTGTGATCCTCAAAGACTCTGTTGTGTTGTGAATTCCATTCAACAGCACACACGGCCGACACTCATAGACCTATAAACACTCACTAAACCCGAAGGTTTCCGCAGGCCGTCTCCCCGCAGCCTTTTCATAGTTAATTTGCTGTTCAATAGTTCAAGAGGGAAAAGCAGACATCCAGCAAGAGCACGGACAAACAAAATCCGTCTCACAAACAGAATCAAGGCGCTTGTTCGTTTCTCAGACAGATGGGACTTCTATCATTCACGGGAAGAACATAAGTCAGTGCCCTTCAAGTGCAGTGAGAAGCAACCACAGGTTTGTCAGGAAGCTTAATTAAACACTAAAGATCTTGGTAATATTTGTTGTACTAAAATAAAAACTTTTTTAATGAGGATAAAAAGGGGCTTTGCAGGTATTCTAAGCTGCAATATCTGATATTACGTTGTTGGGGTTTTCCAATATTTTGGATTTTATTTAACCAGGAAAATTCCATTGAGATTAAAAGCCTCTTTTCAGGGGGAGTCCTGGCCAAGACAAGCAGCAGCAGTTACAACAGTTACAACATCAACGTTGAGAAAGTTGTTTCAAGCCAAGTTATGATTTACTAAATGCTGGAATGTTTACGCTGAAATTTTTGTTCATAAACAAGCAAAATCCTTTAAATCACAAGTTAACTAAGTATAAAAGTGATAATAAAACACTGACATATTTCCCAAAGACACAAACCATGGTCTCCTGGTGAAAGACCTGTTTTATGCATTTCTCAATTTTTTTGTCATTTATGTGGAATAGTTTGTTGTTTTTTCAGTATTTTTGTCTAAGTATGGGATCAAGCTTTTTTTTTTTTTTTTTTTGGTCTGCAAGTATCACAGAGAGGAAAATGTGTTTAAACATGTGCACTGGCAGACCGTTCAGCTCATTGATAACAAACGTTTTTATGACAATTTTGGCTGCTTATAGCTGTTTAAGCTAGCTCTGTGTTATTGTATAACTTATCAAGATGAGACGTAGCAAAGTTTCTTTCTCCAGTTTAAAAAAAATCAATTAGTCAGAAGCTTTTTTGTTGTTTTAAATTCATGCATAAAAAAAGCACAAAAACGATGCTGCCATCACTCTTCAAACAGGATGCTTCTAGTTCATTTCTAATCATATTAAGTCCTTGTCGAATTGAATGGACTCTTTTTAGTTATAAGACTGTATCTATTCAGGTTAAATTTGCTGAGGCGCCTGCATGCCTCACATTCCGGGCATACACCACTCATAAGGCAGTCACTCAGTAAATCAGTATAGACAATCTTATTACTTTTTAAATTCATTTCTGGTTCATTTCTGGCACAGAATTTGAAAAAAAGATCATTCTGTTGCTTTAAAAGAGCTGCCATCCAATCACGGGTAATACTCAGACCAGAATCATTGTTACTGAAAATATTTAATGAGTTCCAGTTTTAAATGAGCACCTGTTTGTGATTATGATAGAATCCTCCAGGTATGAGGAAAATCTGAAGGTATGAATAGTTTGTTTTACTGTTCCTTGCTACCCTTGTTTACATTGGGGAATTATAACTCACACAGAAGACTTATTGATTTCCTAAATTATGTCACCAGTCATCAGAAAAGAACTGTTATCTAAGCTGCTCATCTCTTCCACCTCATTTCCCAGTTTGATGACATTATCATCCTCTTCTTCCTGGTTCCTCATCTTCTTCCTCTTCCTATTGCAGGCTCTGGGTTTTCCTGGTGATGACCTCACTGCTGTTCCCTGGCAAGGCCCACGCTGCAATGAAGGACCTGTCTTCCTCGTCTTCTCCACTCACCTCCCTTCTCCACTACCCTTCCTCCAAACCCTCCATCGTCCCCTTCTCTCCGTCGACTGGTCCCACCTCTTCATCTGGGGTATCACTGTCATCTGCTCCGCTCTCCAAACCGCAGCCTTTCTGCCTGCAGACGGGGCCTCATCTCATCGCCAGCATGCAGCTGCAGAAGCTCAACTCACACTACCAGAACCTCGCCGGTGCCTCAGCCGGACATCCACCATCCAGCGGAGTTCAAAGGGGCTTCGGTGGCTCGCCCCTAGGCACAGGTAACCAGCTCCTGGGGCAGTCCGGAGGCCTTGGAGGTGGCGGCATGGGCGTCGGTATCAGCACGGGAAGCCAAAGTTCTGGCGCGGGTGGAATTATTGACTTTGACCCTGTGGATGAGGAAGTTCTCATGTCTCTGGTGGTGGAGCTGGGCTTGGACAGGGCCAACGAGCTGCCTGAACTCTGGCTGGGACAGAACGAGTTTGATTTCATATCAGACGTGCCGGCTGGATGCTGATCTACGAAAAAGATGCAGTGGAGCTGATTGACAAAAAGAGAGAAGCCTTCTCTCCCCGTTTAGTTTTCCTCTGTCTTCCCGTTCTTGATTGTGATGCATTGAGGAAACAGAAGAGACACTGATGAAGAGATTCGAAGCATGCTCTTGTTTCTGTTTTGCTCTCATATTCTCTATGTGCAGACAAGTGATGCAAAGAAAAGGACAGCTTGGCTTTTTTATTTGTAATGAAGTTGGTTTTCATGTATTCTGTTATTTGTCTTTACCATGATCAAACCAATGATGGTTCCACCTTGATTTTTGTTTTTCATTTTCTTTAAAAGACAGAGAAGCTAAAGCATTAGGTGTGTTGAATCTATCCTCTCTCCTCCCAGCACTCCATTACTGAGACTTAATGAAAACGAGCTGATTGATGGGAGAAGGCTTGAAAGAGACATTTGAGCCAACCTCTTGAAAACAGAACTATAAAGACAAGAAAGATGCACCTGTTGGACCTGGTTTCTGTCTTTTCTTAGAGCTGTCAAGTCGGTGTATAAAGAAAATGAAAATGGAAGATCTGCAAAAGGATGGCAAACACTACACTTCCTCTTTTCTTAAATGACAAAATTAGACTCTAGTCTCATGGGAAAGAGACTCCTGTCTCTTGGTCTCACAAAGATCTGATTGTCTGAGAACTGGTTATCTCCACGTACTTCTCTTTCTTTTCTTTTCTTTGAATTTAGCTGAACTAGTCTTATCCATGTTACTTAAGACAGTGGCTGACATCCCTCGATGGGTCTTGGACAAGGAGCACTTCTGTAGCGTCTCTATGGCCAGCTCTACTCTTCTGAACATAATGAATTAGATTAAGAAATGTGGAATCTTTTTGGAGCATGTGACATGAATACAGTGAATTGTCTGGTTATGGAGCGCAATCTCGTTAGTGCAAAACAACCAGAGGCTTTTGGTCATGTATGTTTTTGTTGTTGACCTGATACGGGCTTAGTCAGACTGGTGTGAGTTCTCTCCTCAACTGGAGATGGAAAGTTTTGTCACCTTCTGCTTTTTGGTTTTTCCTGTCAGAACAGTTTGTTCAGCACAGACTGACATTATTATGACTTCCCTAAGACGTTCTTGATTTTTGAAAGTTCATCTGCTTGTGAATCTTTTGACCTAAGAACAAGCTGCAGTGTCAGCATGTCAAGACGCTGGTTAGGATTGGTGGATCAGACCAAAGTTAAGCTTTTAGATAATTAACAGTGTTTTCTGCAAAATATTAGTATTTTTGTTTTTTTGTTTTTGGATCATTGTCTTAGAAAAGACAACACAGGTTGACAAGCGAACTAAATCCTCTGGCAGCAACATTTTTTCACACATCAATCTTCTGCTAAATTAACAATCACCATCTAAATAAATTAAAACTTGTTGACATTACTATAGAAGCTTTAACTACTGGGAAATGAATCTGCAGACATATACCGAGATGGGCACTGGAAAATTGGCAGCAGATGCTCCTGATACATCTTCCAGTGCTCGATTAGGATGGGGTCTGAGGTTTTGGAGGCCTCTCTTGTGGTTTGGACTCTTTGAGTTCAACTAAAATCGTGAATACAGCTTCCCAAGAGTTCTTAGCGACACACAAATGAACTTCAGCTCTTTACTTTGAAGAAGTCCTGAAGGTGTTGGGTTACATCATGACACCTACAGAGCTTGAACATCAAATCACTGTTTGCACCATGTGATATGGTTGAAGACTGTGGGAAAAGCATCTCCAGTGGAGCCTGAGGTGTTTTAGTGCGACATGTGAACGTATGAAATTAAATGTTTATGTGGTTGCTCACGCATTAGGTCACATTTCCCAACTGGACAATGCACAAAAATCTAATTTCATTTGAATTATTTTTTTTTTATAGTTTCTTCTTTCACTGTGGTTGCGAACCTTTAAGATTGTAACGCATCATGCATCACCAGATGTGCTCACTCTTACAATATGGTTATGTGTTACTTGGGGTGAAAACAATCCCGTAGGCTTTAAAGTGACACTTGACCCTTTGCCGACCTGAAGGGGCTTTACGTTGCAGCATCCTGCTATAGATACGCGGTCAGGTTGGGTGCCCTGACATATATCTGTTGTGGTAAGAGGAGACACATGAGAACAAAGGCCTTTCACCCTCCAGCCAGTTTGTCTGTCATCTGAACATTGTGGGTCTCCTTTTAGACCACACCAAATGACTCACCTGTAGATCTGCACACACCTGTGCATGCATTTGCATCCTTGTAAAGCACATGTGGATGAGTATCTGCAGGCATACAAAGACATGGAAATAAACCACCCCCTTATCTCTCCCATACACACATACACACACAAATACGTGCACAAACAGTAGCTGTAGCACATGGATGGTATTACAGCAGTGAAATGAGAGTCGCAGCCATGATACAGCCATTTCTTAGTTACACACAGACTTGGTTTTGGGGTTGTGAGTGTGGCTGCAAGAGAACATTTATATATATATATGTGTATATATATATATATATAAGAGGCGAGGGACTTTCTGAGAATGATGCACAAAAATGCTACTGGTTAGAGACGAAAACACACACTGAGCCTCATTTATTCATTTAGATATCGATGTCTCAGTTCACACACATTACTCCCGCTCTATGCATGCACACACACTCCTGCCTAATACCACTTCTCGCAGGAGATAAAGGTCTTAGTTACTCGCCCGGCTTTGGCTTTCTTTTCTTTCTTTAATGAAACGAGAGAAGCGGTGATTAATGAAAAACTGTTGAAGGGGTAATTTGATGGAATCCGTTTTTTCTTTTAAAGGGGATTTAGTGGATATTTCCTTTATAACAATCGCCTCACTGGGATGGCGAAAGGAATAAAAGATGCTACTCATTGCTTCCAAATCCAACAGACAGACACTCTGATTCTCCTCTTCCTCTGTCTCGTCGACGAAGTGGGTCAAAATAACATTCTTCACATCGAAGCGAGCCTTATGATAGTTTCCATCTTATCTGGTGTGTGTATGTGTGTGTTTTTGTGTCTTAATCCCAGCTGACTAGATGTTTTGTTTTTTCTTCTTTGTGAACTAAAGGTCCCCCCTGCTTCTCCTATCCTGGGAAGCTGCCTTGTCAATGATTTCATTTCCTCTTTTTACTTGATCCCTGATAGGACAGAATATCCTTAAAATGAACCTTTTTAACCCATGATACTCTTCATAGTACTTTAAAAACTTAGATGCATGACATTTTGTTTCTTGTTTACTACTTGAAAGCACCAGACTGTTGGTTTAGTAGATTTTGGCTCAACTACGCCATCTTTCATTAAACTTTGCGCTTAACAGGGAACTGATTTGATTCAAACGAATGATCCTGCAACTAACCCACATGTTGAATCCAAGTTTCAAAGCCAGGCCAAAGGGGTGACCTGGGAGGAGCTAGAGTCTCGTGATAACTGCACCATGATTTCCATTCAGATCCACCATTTGATTCATCTAAAAAAAAAAAACTGATGTTTTAGGTTCTGATCAAAGCCGCTGTTGGTCAAAAAGCTTCAGCTTGTGAAAGTGAATCAAACCAGTTCTCTGTCAGTCAAAAACCATTTAACACAAATTCTCTGGAAAAATAAATGAATGTTATTGTCGGTTATTACTGGAACAGCTCTGAATGTTAGAGGATGTTTCGCATCAGCTGTTTCTGACTCATCTATGAAGTGTCATTGAACGGGTGAAACAATGATTGTCTTTTTAAACATTTCTGTAAATGCTGCCTTATCAGAAAGTGCCACCAAAACCCAGAATTTTTCTTTCTTTTTTTCCATTAAAATAAATCTTATATAAAATCTAATATAAAACTAAATGGTTCCCACAATCAGTAAAGTGGAATTACTGTTTTTCATTAAACACATTGATTCAAGTGTTGTGAAAACCTCTGACATGAGCAGACGCATCTGTTAACAGGCTGTTATGAGATTCATCCTTGGCAGTAAAAATATTGAAAATAATAAATACTTATAAATGCTGCCAAATATACTGTGGAAGCACTCTGCACTGATTTAATCCATCTTTATCACACTTGCATTCCTTTCAGTCTGTGGATTAAACTTTCTTCTTCAGCTCTGGTCACAGTTTAACTCCTGATGATGAAATTATCATTATTCAAAGATGATTTTTTAAAAGCACTTTTGCTCACTGGCTCCCACTTGTACATCTATATGAATATGTAAATGTCTGAGATCATATTGGAAGAAAAATGCTTGTATTTTTGTTACAGCTCTAACGTTTGTGGGAAAATAAAGAAATGAAAACCGACCTGGAGTATTTGTCATGTAAACATTGACCCTCATTTTGAATCTGATGGCAGCAAAACGTAAAAAGTTGGAACAGAAGGAACAAAAGGATGGAAAAGGTAACTGGCAGAGATCAAAACAGCTGGAGGGCCATTTGATAAGTAATTAGATAAATGGAAACAGGTCAATAACATGGCTGGGTTTAAAAAGAGCATTTCAAAGAGGCAGAGTCTCTCAGATGTAAACATGGACACCAATCTGAGACAAAGTGGGTCTACAATGAGGAACGATTACAAAAAAGGTTCTTCTGTGTAAAACTTTGAAGATCCCACCATCTACAGTATTTAATATCATCAAAAGATCCAAAGAATTGGGGGGAATCTCTGTGTGCATGGGACGGCTGAAGCATGCATGTATGATGTTTGCCATTGTGTAGCATCCCCTCTTCTTTTAACAAACGTCTGGGAAGTGAGGAGACCAGTTACTGGAGTTTTAGGAGAGGAATGTTGTCCCATTCTGGTCTAATGCAGGATTCTAGCTGCTCTACAGTTCTGCTGGATTTCTGCTTCCATGATGCTCCAGATGTTGTGTACTGGTGAAAGGTCTGGACTGCAGGCAGGCCAGTTCAGCAGCCGGACTCTTCTCCTGTGAAGCTGCTGTGATGGATGCAGGATGTGGTTCAGCATCGTCTTTCTGAAATCTGCAAGGTCTTCCCTGAAAGAGACGTTGTCTGGATGGGAGCAGATGTTGCTCTAAAACCTCCATGTACTTTTCAGCATTGATGGAGCTTCACAGATGTGGAAGCTGCCCACGCCATAGGCACTAATGCAGCCCCATCCCATCAGAGATGCAGCTTTTCACCTGTCCACTGATAACAAGCTGGATGCTCCCTCTCCTCTTTAGTCTGCAGGACACGCCTTCCATGCTTCTTTGATTCTAGGTCCTGATTTGTCCATCTTCTTCTTTGCATGATAAAACTTTGACCTGGACTTTTGGATTCCACTGTTGACTTTGTTCACAGACTGACTTCTAGAGGTTTTCCTGAGTCCATGCAGTGATTTCCGGTAGAAAATAATATCTGCTTTTAGTGCAGTGCTGCCTGAGGACCCCAAGACCAGAGCATCCAGTTTTGACCTCTGACCTTGTCCCATGCACACAGAGATTCTTCTTGATTGTCTGAATCTTTTTATGATATTCTACACTGTAGATGCTGGGATCTTCAAAGCCTTCATTATTTTATTATTATAGTCATTTAGCAGACATTTTCTCCAAAGTGACTTACACCTGAGAGCAGGCAGTAGCGTTAAGGGTCTTACCCATTTTATGTAAAAGAACATTTTTAAAAATTGTTTGACAACTTTTAGACAGTTTGTCTCAGGTTGGTGAACCTCTGACCATCTTTACATGTAAGAGGCTCTGCCTCTCTGAAATGCTCGTTTTATATCCAGTCATGTTACTGACCTGTTTCCATTTTACTTAATTTTCAAATGCTCCTCCAATTGTTTTAGATTTATGGCTTTTCCAGCCTTTTGTACCCCCTGTTTCAACTTTTTTTTTTTTTTTTTAGAAATGCATTGCTGCCATCAGATTCATGAATTCATTCATATTTTCCATGAAATGTCTCAGTGTCAACATCTGTTTACATCTGTTTCTATTGAGAATAAAATATTGGTTTATGAGATTTGCTAACCATTACATTCAGTTTTCATGTACATTTTAAACACTACCAACTTTTTGGGAATTAGTGTTGTCTGCTCACATTTTTCCATGACCTTGTGTTTAATATTTTCAAGTGTTTAAACAGATATGGAACAGTACATTCATTAAATGGTCCACTATTCTGAATAATTGTGTGTATAGCCATAATAAAAAGCTACTTTTTGGAGCTTTTGCCAAGAATTAAACATGAGTCATAGTGCTGCAAGATTACTACCTTTTTTTATCATTAAAATAAAAAAATGCAGTTTTGAGTTTTTATGAGTCAAGATGTTTTATAGTTTTTTTTTTTTTTTTTTTGTTTGTTTTCTGAACAGTTTCAGTAAGTTTAATTTATATAGAAACAAAGAAAAGTTATCCTCTTACAACTTCTAAAATGACTGACTTCCAAGCATTTTCTCTTTCTTTCTTTTACTAAAATAAAAAATTAATTTGCAATTACAGACACTAAACACTGCTCATTGCAATCAAGCATGTCTCCATGGAAACGCGCTCAGCTGACTCTTTTCATTGCAAGTTCTTGATAGTCCGTTTCAAACTTTTACCTTTTCTGACCACTTCTGTTTTGAATCAGTCAATCAAATAAACAGAATAAATGATCAGAAATCCTTTCTTGACATTTTTTCAGCAGTGGGGATGACCTATGAGATTTATTTATTTGTTCTGTCTGTCTTTTCATCTCATGGCAACATGCTGACCTCTGGTGGTCAAATGACACAAAAACAAGTTTATAATGTGGTAATGAGGTGAACGAGGACATTCATCTAAAAATAAGAATCATAATAATAATGTTTTATTACATTATTATAAAATAAACAAAAACATGGGCGAAATATATTTTACTGAATATATTTGCCTTTTTAAAGTCTAATGAGGTTTGTCAAGGTATAACGCCACGCTGGAGTTCTCTTTAACCTTATTACTTATCAGCTGATTGACTTCATGACTCATCCATTGTAAACCAAACTTTTTGTGTATTTTGTGAGAAGTCGTGATATAAATGTCACACACAGTTGATAATCTTAGACATGGGAGAATAAGAACGTTTTAGGTTTGTTTGTGACAGAGTTGGTGATGGAGATCATTAAACATCCTCGTCCTGTTTACCTTCAGCATATTTGATTCAGACAGAAATCTGTGTGTAATCTAAAAAGTTTGCTCTAATATAGCCAAACTTTTGTGAAGAACTGGGTCTGGACTTTAAAATAGAGATGGATTCCCAGCTTCTTTCTGGCTGAAGGACTCGCTGCTGATATTCTGGGAGCACTTTGTAAAGTTTAAACTATCTCTGAATAAAATGTAAGTTAGTCTGTTGATTATTTTGGAAACACATCTGCAAAACTGACCTGAAGAACAGATTTGTTCACGCAAGGATTTATAATAAACACATAGAGAATGTCACTGGAGATGGATGCTTGGGACATTTGTATAATGGAGTCCAGCTTCCTTTGTTTCAGCTCTGGGTTTAGTTCCAGCAGCCTGGGGGAATCAGAGATGCCTTCAGAGAGAGTTGGCGTGTGGAAATCAGTTGGAATCAGTTGGCAGAGGAAGACACAGACCCAGGAGGGGGTTTATCTCCATAAGCGTAAACAGGACGAAGATCTGCCAAAGGCACTGGCATTCCCTGCAATGAAAGGAATGGGTATGCTACAGCTTCTAGCTCCATTTCAAAACGGCTGAAAGTCAGCATTAAATTTACATCCCTTACATGGAAATTAATAGTAAATGACACCAGCTAAGAAATACCTGAAGAAAACTGTCATTTATCATTTATCAGCATTAAAGACAAACAGACACCTTGTGTGGGGGCTTGCAGGATTAACCCGTTGATGCCCAGTGTCACAAATTCGCAACAAACATCTTAAAAAAAATTTATTTGATTTTATTTAACACAATTAATAAAATTTTCTTTATCAACTTACTAGTATTTATATATTTATTTGTATGTTATTCATTGTTTAGTTATTAGTAGTGCTGTAGTTACTGGACTGGCAGACTGAGGTGGTGGTCCCCCTCTTCAAAAAGGGGGACCGGAGGGTGTGCTCCAACTACAGGAGTGATCACACTCCTCAACTCACACTCCTCAGCCTCCCCGGTAAGGTCTATTCAGGGGTGCTGGAAAGGAGGGTCCACTAATAGTCGAACCTCGGATTGAGGAGGAGTGGTTTTCGTCCCGGTCGTGGAACAGTGGACCAGCTCTACACCCTCTTCAGGGTCTTTGAGGGGGCATGGGAGTTCACTCAGCCAATCTACATGTGTTTTGTGGACTTGGAGAAGGCGTTCGACCATGTCCCCTAGGGACTCCTGTGGGGGGTACTCCGGGAGTATGGAGTGCCGGACCCGCTTGTACGAGCTGTCCGGTTCCTGTACGACCGGTGTCAGAGCTTGGTCCACATTGCCGGCAGTAAATCAGAATTGTTTCCAGTGCGGGTTGGACTCCGCCAAGGCTGCCCTTTGTCACCGATTCTGTTCATAACTTTTATGGACAGAATTTCTGAGTGCAGCCGAGGTGTTGAGGGGCTCCGGGTCGGTGGCCTCAGGATTGGGTCTCTGCTCTTTGCGGATGATGTGGTTCTGTTGGCTTCATCGGGCCGTGATCTTCAGCTCTCACTGGAGCGATTCGCAGCCGAGTGTGAAGCAGCAAAATGTTGCACAGGTGGGTAAACAGGATTGATGTGTGTGGAGGTGTAGATTATTATTCCCCTCTGGGATGTAGTACTCTAGTACAAGTACTCTGAGCAGTAAATAAACTCATCTTAACTGTTTTGGGGTGAAAAACTAAAGCCTGCATTTGTAGAAGCACATTTAAAAAATGTTCACTTATGAAATAATTAAACTTTTACAGCAAAGATTAAACACCTGAGACAGTATGAGTGAATCTGAACAGTTTTTTTTTAAAAAAAAGGTAAAAAAAAAAAAAAAAAAAACAAACAAAAAAACAAGATAGACACAACAAAATTATAAAAAAAAATGTAAGTAAGGCTGAAATATATTTAGCTTGCTATTTGTTTTTATAAATTAGTATTGTTTTATGATTTCTTATTTCTATTTTTATTTCTATTAAATTTCCTTGTAAATTTTAATTTACAGTTGTATTTATACAGTTTTACATTGATCTTCTATCATTTTAATCACTTATTATTATTTTACTAAAACGTATACTAATATATTGCGTCATAAAGTTTTGTGTTTAATATATTTTTTATTTGCGAGTCAATAAAAGTAATAATACACAGACACTGCGTCACACTTGCAGAAAAGAAGAAGCTTGTATCAATTTCTAATTCGCATTTCAGTACTTATGGACCTCTCAGACCACCGTAGAATGCCATATCATTCACTACCGGAAGTCAGGAGGTCCTTTTCCCCGCAGACTCCAACATGGTGAGCTGTTTTACTTCATGATTCTTCTCTGAAACCATCACTAAACATCACATTGCACTGATCTGTGATCACATAAAGAGTTGTCCTAGTCTAAAATAGTGCTAATTTATGAACAGTAAATTTATATATTGTTGGCCAAAACAGCGATTCTTGCTTTTAAATGCTGATTTATAACAACCCAACATCACTTTGGTTGGATCGCCCACAGCTTGTTAGCATGTCAATGGCTACAAGCGTTAGCACGCAGAAGAAATTAAATATTGTCGTAAAGCAGCAGAAATCAAAACATTTCATTGTTAATTATTAAAAGCTTTATTATGGTTTAACGTTAAATAAAAAAAAATGGGCATAATTGTGCCGGTGAAATGCGTGCAAAGGTTAGCTTGACTAGGCCGCTGCCGGCTATGCTAACTCGCATTCATCGCCTCGATATCACGCTAACGGGATTGTGCGGGTCTAACGTTCCCTCGTTCGGGTGTCAGACACGGACTGTCTCGGTTAAGCGTGTGTAGTGTTAAGTGTCTGTATCTGGGTGACACTGAAGGTATTTTATCATTCTTAGCTTAACGATTTGCCCCCTCTTTTCCAGGCAAGAGGACCGAAGAAGCACCTGAAGCGCGTCGCAGCGCCAAAGCACTGGATGCTGGACAAGCTCACCGGAGTTTTTGTAAGAAGAGTCCTCATTTATTTTTTCCTCTCCAACTTGCACATGTATTTAGGATATTACATGTGCAAATCAAGTAATAAGTGTATGTTTAGAAAGGTATATTAATCTGTTTACATTTATAAATATGATTGGGTAGGTAAATGAAGCTGCTACTTTGGTTGAGTGAATACAAACTCAAGATTCATATAAATGGTTTTAACACCTCTTAATTCTTCCCTTTCAGGCTCCTCGTCCCTCCACCGGTCCCCACAAGCTGAGGGAGTGCCTGCCCCTCATCATCTTCCTGAGGAACCGCCTGAAGTACGCCCTGACAGGGGATGAGGTGAAGAAGATCTGCATGCAGAGGTTCATTAAGATTGACGGCAAGGTCCGCACCGATGTCACCTATCCTGCTGGATTCATGGGTGAGTTTGGTTTAGAGGTGTCTGTCTTGTGAGCATCAGTTGGTGTTTCTAGTTGGTTGTTATTGTAAAAGAAGATGTAGATTTGAGGTTGAGTAAATTGTATGGATTGATCTATGATGGCTGGAGCAGTGATGATCATGTGGGTTTGATCAGTAATGAGCTGAAACTACACAAACCATTCCTCTAAGAAGTGCTGAGCTCCAGCTGTTCCAATCACAATGGAAAGTAGCACCATCAGGTGACTTTTACTTGTGTTGAACATCCTTTGGTTATCAGATCAGAAAAGGCTCACCAGCTGCTTGTTGGAAAGTTACTCTGGGTTTTAGATGGATTGATTGTGGCAGGTCCACTGTTGGTAGATGTGTTGGGTTGTAGTCAGTGTGATTGATGTAAAGCCAGTTTGAGCAGGATGGATGCTTCACAGGCTAAATCAGCTGTTCTTACATTAATTAGGAATTAATGATGTAAAGTGTCATTTGCTGTTAAGCAAATGATGCTTTTGTGTGCCATCTTGAACAGGAAGTTTGTAGGTCCAACTACTGATGCGAGTTGTTTAAACCTGTGTGAATGTCTGCTTGTAGATTTATTCAACCTATTGAAGTTGTGCTTTCTTCAACTCTAAGTGTTGTTGAGTCAGATGTGAGACATGAAACATCTCCTCCAGAGATGTTAGTATCTTGTCCACTTCATCTCTCTCCAACAGCCTCATATGGAGTTGTGGCATTTTAATTAACAAATCAGAGGGAAGCTTTCTCTGCATGGTGGAAGCTGCATAGTTATATGTGATGTGGTTAGCCTGTAATGGTAATCTGTTGTCATTTAGTTAAATTCTTTGTCCCCGAGGGGAGAAGTTTTAAGTTTTCACAGTACATGAGAAGTACAAAAAAAAAAGAGAGACCGGTTAGTAAAAACAAGCAGCTGTGCAATTACAGCATATTGTGTACTAATACAGTACATAATGCTGTAATATAAGTAAACACTGCAAAAATTACAGTAGTAGTAATGGTAGTATTGAGGGGTTTTTAATATACAGTGTAGAAAAAAATACAATAAAGCATATGTTAATCTACGAAGTAAGTTCAAAATAAACAGTTAGTGATGTATAAATGATAAATAAAACAAAAGTAAAACACAATAATATAATGCAGTATGTCATGCTGTGTGCTATAGTACTAGCATGTTATAATATAATACAAATAAAAGGTTTAAATTTGTAAGGTTTGGGGCTTTCTGTGTCATTTCGTTGTGACTTTAATGCAAAGATCACCATGCCGGACCTCTCTGTGTCTGCAGGGTTTAGTTGTTTCCCTGCTGCAACGCACCTGACTCAAATGAAACGGTTCTCTGACTAAATCTCTAAACTAAAAAATCTAAAATCTGCAGGACATCGGCCCGAGAGGTCCAGAGTTGGTGATCCCTGCTTTAGAGAAAACGCTGCGTGACATTTTGATGTACGTGTGTTTGTAAAAAACACACTAACCCCTACCTCGTTCGTTTTAACGTGTTTCAAATCTTAGCATGCGAGTGCTGTCAAGCTGGAGGGAAGTTTTATATTCCTGTTTACAGTCTGTGGGTTAAAGTTTGTTGAAATGAATGAAACAGCAGTTTACCAGTAGATCATCACAGCAGCCAACTGTTAGGTTTTTATGGAAACTTCAGGCTGATTTCTGACCAATCGTGTTTGTTGTTTCTGTTCGTACAGATGTTATCAGCATCGAGAAGACCGGGGAGCACTTCCGTCTGATCTATGATGTGAAGGGACGTTTCACCGTCCACCGCATCACCGCCGAGGAGGCCAAGGTGAGAGCGGAGATTTGGTTCTGGTGATTCCCAAGAAAATATTTCTTTCTGCTCCAGATCTTTGATTTATATCATCTGCAATGGATTCAGTGAATTTGGTCGTATCAGAAGGTGAAACAAATGCACCGTAAACGCTGCGTGCACAGTGCAGTCGAGTGGTTAGTTTGATCTGGCCTTTTAACTGGGCCGCCATCCTTGTCCCAGTATAAATACAGTGGGTGGAAATCCAGTTAATGACCAACACTGCACTAAGTGATGTGACAGTTTAGTTGGCGGCTAATTGGAAACATGTTGACTTGTGGATTAAACTCTTTCATGCCTCACTGTTTTTACAGAAAGGCTTGTGGTTCCTGACTTCATCCTCGTGTATCGTATGTTATTTCAAACTCTCGGGGGAGGAGCTTGTGCTGAGCACCTTCGCCTGTTCAGTACTAGTTGTAATTTATACATTGTGACCCATAATGTCTCCATCTGCGAGCTTTAATTTTGTACCAGTGTGACCAGATGAATGCATTCACGTGCAAAGACTGGTTGTGTTAGAGCACTGAAACAACATGGGGGCAAAAATGAAGTTGTATGAACTACCTTAATGTTTGACCACAGGAGGAGAAAAATCTAGCTGCGTCTTGGGTGGCTGTTGTTTCCTGTCGTTATCTTACTTCTTCCCCCTAAAGGAAAATCATGATTGTACAACGTGCATTATTATCTTTATTTCAGGTTGAGTATGAATAAAATTCAGAAGTTTAAATACTTAAGAGAGCTGCTTATAGAATTATAATAATAACTACATTAGATAAAAATAAGATGAACGATTTTTTTAATGATCAAATAATTAGACTTGATTAGAAATGATTATTTGCATTTCTGAAATTGAATATATTTAATAGTAATATGACAAATATAATAAAACATAGTGCTGAAAAGCCTGCATTAAACCAATGAAGGCCAGCATTAAGGCTACCAGGAAGATGAGGGGAACACAGCGTGGCTGATTACACATTTTATTTCCCAGAACTCTCAGAAGTGAAAAACCAGACATGTTAGCGCAGTGTCTCAATATTCCAGAAAATGTTGAATCTGATTTTTCGACTGGCAGATAACCACAACTCTCCTGAGCTGTGTCCAGTAAGACGGAGCAACACATGCAGTTCTGTTTACTGGCCCTAAACCATCCAGCTGATCCAGTCCAGTGCCATTCTTTGTGTATTTTACTGTAAGCTCTGAATATGTTGGATGTCCTACTGGGGTTTTAGGTTTGGGTGTGACTCTTGGTTCTAAATCTTTGAGTTAAAATGTGTCCTTATTTAAAAAATCAAAACGGTGCATGAAGCCTGTTTGCTTTTCCCTGAAGCTGAAAATACGAACCGACATCAGCCTTTTAAAAATGCCTGCTTGTATATCAGATACAGGGAAATGTTGAGTTGCTTAAGGTTTCCCGACCCATCTTCTCTTGCTCTGCAGTACAAGCTGTGCAAGGTGAAGAAAATCATCATTGGCACCAAGGGAGTCCCCCACCTGGTGACCCATGACGCTCGCACCATCCGCTACCCCGACCCCCTCATCAAGGTCAACGACACAGTCCGCATCGACCTGGAAAGCGGAAAGGTCACAGATTTTATCAAATTTGACACTGGTAGGTTCAACAGCTGCATGGTCCTGCTGCTGCTTGTGAGAAACGTCTCTGACCTCCTTCGCCTCCCTGCAGGTAACCTGTGCATGGTGACGGGTGGTGCTAACTTGGGGCGTATCGGTGTGATCACCAACAGGGAGCGTCACCCTGGCTCCTTTGACGTGGTGCACGTCAAGGACAGCACAGGCAACAGCTTCGCTACCAGGCTCTCCAACATCTTCGTTATTGGCAAGGTAAGGACAGATTTTATACCCGAGGAGGATTTAAGGATTACAGCCTGTGCTCAGCGTGTGGACGTGCTGACAGGTCATGCATCTGGACTAGAAGGAGACATTTCCTTCATACCCACAAATGAAAAACTTAGTTTAGCTTTTGCATTTCAAGTCTGTACTAAAGACTCAGAGAGCAACAGGTACGTTTGGAGCAGTGATGATCATTACTGGTTTTGATCACCAATGAAAACAGCCAACCAATTCCTCTAAGAAGTTCTGAGCTCCCCTTCTTCTCAAAGACAAACGTGTTTTATTTAGCAATTACCTGAAATATCCAGGTTACAACTTCAAACATCCCATTTACATGAAGCAGGAGACTGTTGTGGGGTTCAGATGGATTGAATTGTCTGAAGTTAACGAATCCATCTGATCTCTGCTGTTTGTGTTCAGGGCAACAAGCCATGGGTGTCCATGCCCAGAGGAAAGGGTATCCGTCTGACCATCGCTGAGGAGAGAGACAAGAGGCTGGCCGCCAAACAGAGCAGCAGCTAAACTGGCCACAGAACAGAAACCTGACCCCTGGTTTTCAAATAAACTGTTATTTACAAAACACTCATTTGTATTGTGGTTTATTAGGCTGGCAGTGGGACTGTGGAGTATCCAGTGATCCTGAAGGAGTCCTGGGGTTTTCTTGAACCAGTAAACCAAGTGTAGAATCAGATTGTATGCTGGATTAAAGTCAGGAGCTCATTTTGAAGGTACGGGTTTATGCTGCACAGTTAATTTGGATGTAAAACAAAAGAAGTGTAGACATTTAAAGGAGAAAGTTATGTCAATTCAGTTAACCTGTATCACACCTTTTCAACTGCTGACAATCACATGGCAGAAAGTCAACACAGTCCTGTAGACATGGTCAAGACGACTTGCTGAAGTCCAAACTGCATCAACATGAAGAAGAAAGGATTTGGGCGACTTTCTAAAACTGCTGATCTACTGGGATTTTCACACGGCTGTCTCTAGAGTTCGCAGAGAATAGTCTGAGAAATAAAATATCCAGTGCGCAGCAGATGTCTGGAACAGCGGACCTTGTCAGAAGAGACTGGGCAGACTGGTCGGAGAATGAATGGAAAGGCAACATGAACTCAAATAACCACAGGTTCCAACCAAGAGCATCTCTGGACACATGTCCAACCTTGAAGCAGAAGACCACACCGGGTGTCCCTCCCGTCAGCTAAGATCAGGAAACTGATAATAAACCTGACAAAGACTCGCCAAAACTGGACAAGAGTTCCTGGTCTGAGTCTCTAGTTCACCTCCACATTCAGATGGTAAGCTCAGAATTTGGTGGAAACCACATGAAAGCAAAGACCCATCCTGCATATTTTCTTTGTACATTTTGGGCCCCTTAGTACCAACATAGCATCGTTTAACCACCTGAGTATTGTAGCTGACCATGTCCATCCCTTTATGACCACAGTGGAGCATCTTCTGATGCTACTTCCAGCAGGATAAAGCACCATGTCACAAAGCTCAGATCATCTCCACCTGCTTTCTAGAACATGACGATGAGTTCACTGGACTCCAACGGCCTCCACAGCCACCAGATCTCAGTCCAGTAGAGCAGCTTTGGGATGTGGTGGAACGGGAGATTCTCATCATGGATGCAGCCGACAAACCTGCAGCAACTGTGTGATGCTGTCATGTCAACATGGAGAAAACCTCTGAAGAAGGTTTCCACCAGCTTGATGAATCAATGACACCCAGTACTAGGAAGGTGTTAAAACATAAGTCATTATTAATGTTCTCTCTCCTTGGATGTGGGACTTTCCTTAAACTGGTCAGTAACAGCAACGGAGAGACGTGAGTAAAGATTAGTGGAAAATTTACTGCAAACAATGACGAGTTCTGTGTTGACATTTATTTCAGTGTTCAGTTTTGTTGGATTCGGTATAAACAGACCATTAACTCTTTAAATTCAGTTTATATAAATAAAAATTAAAGAGTCTTGTCGATTCATCCTAACTCAACTCCGTCCTCCTTTCTTTTTCGTTCTCAATGTTCCACTTTCCATTTAAACAGATCTCTCCATCCATCTGTTCTCCATTTCTCTGTCCTCCTCTAACCTTTCTCACTCCCCTTCTTTTCCTCTCCACCGTCTTCTTCACCTGTTCCCTGTTTATTTTGCTCAACTATGAATGCTTTTCTTTTGTGTCTTTCCAGCTTTTATCCCAGCTTTTCTTACCTCCTTTCTTCCTTGTGTTTCCTCTTCACCACAAGGAGGAAACTTGTGAGTCTTGTTTTCTTCTCACCACCTGCTTCCCCCCAGGATCTATCCTTTTTTTTCATTGGCAGGAATCAAACAGAGTACAATCTATTAAACATTTTTTGTCTTCCCCTTCCTAAATCCATCCCTTAATTCCTACCTTCCCTCACTTCTCAAATTCTGTCCTTAACTAAACTGGTCTCCACATAGTATCCTCCCTCTATCCTGTGTAATTGTTCCTACAGACTGTCCTTTGAATGTTTGTCTTTCTGTCCTTCCTTCCTTACATTAATTCCTACCCGGTCTCCTCTTTCATCTTATACTGTTTCCTTTTGTGCTGGGCTCTAACCTCCACTTCTATCCCTTATTCTCTCTGTGTCCTGACTTCAGTATCCGTCCATATGGTGACTGCTGGGAGGCAGCCTGCTCCAGCACCACAGAAACCTGGCCTGAAAAACACCACCTCGTGTGTGTGTGTAATAGAAAAAAACCCTCAGTGCTGTGTGAATATGGCTTGTACTGTCATGGTCAGCATAACGAAAAAGGTGCCCCACAAATTTAATCCATTTTATCTTTTCTACAAATAAATCAGGTTTTTCTAGACCTTGAATAAGTTATATAAAGGAAAATCAAACTTATCCACCCTAGCAAAAGTTTATTGCAAAAAAAAAAAGAAAAAAAAATTAATAAAAAAATTCAAAAGTCAGTGACAGAACAATTAAATATATAACCCAAAGCTGTGTTTATATTGGCATCTAATTACTTTGCTAAAATACCTGTTGTTTAGATTCTCATAAAATGAGCCATTTGCATGTAATTGCCCTGGGTCATCATAGAAGCTGCCACATTTGTGCCACCATTTTTACTAGTGTCTCTGTCTGGACAAACATGAGATGTATGAAGTGAGCTTTAAAACTGTTTGGGATAAGTTACGCCTTAAAAGGTACGTAGAAGGTATGTAGAAGCCACTGGATCCATTCACAGATAAAAACATGTTTATGTTTGAAAGAGTTTTGGCCACTGACGGCCACCATCTATTCACAACTGGGCGTATTGGAAGTAATTTCTATTCCCATCTTTACCACTAGATGTCAGTAATTCTTACATTAAAATCTATGAATATTTTAGAAAAGCTTGTTGGAAATTTACACATTTCATCATCACAAAATTAGAATTAGCACAATCCAAATTTGAGAATAAACTTCAAATTCACTATGAGCTGTACAAACAAAGCCTGCGTAACTATAACAATGAGCTGTGAAGGCCAGAGAGCTGCATTTATCTGAAATGATTAACAGGAATATCAACAATTCTCGCACTCTGTTTGCTATGATTGAAAAACTTACTAATCCTCCTATACAGATAAGCCCAGAGCTCCTTTTCACTGAGAAATGCAACCAATTTGCAAATTTTTTAGCCAAAAAATTAAAACAATTAGGCAAAATATTAATTCCACACAGTCAAACAAGAAAATTAGTCTGTGTCTAAAACCCGGAAATAATTCTGATGTCATGTTGCAATTTAAAATGGTGAATTTAAAAGTCCTACAAGAAACAGTTTGGCATTTGAAATCAACAACATGCACTCTGGACATGATACCATCCGACTTTTTAAAAACAGTTTTTACCTCAGTAGAAAGTGATCTCCTACTGATAGTTAACAGCTCACTGGCATCAGGCATTTTTCCCAAGTCACTAAAGATAGCTGCTATTAAGCCACTCCTAAAGAAAAGGACTCTAGACGGCTCTATAATGAACAACTATAGACCGTCTCTAACCTGTCTTTTATTTCCAAGATTATTGAGAAAGTTGTATTTCACCAGCTTCATGACTTTTTAAATGAAAGTGGAAATCTTGATAAATTTCAGCCCGGCTTCCGACCTCATCACAGCACTGAAACAGCTCTGGTCAAAGTGTTAAATGACATTAGGTTGAATACCGATTCTGGTCAAGTATCAGTCCTGGTTCTGTTGGATCTTACTGCTGCCTTTGATACTGTAGATCACAGAATCCTGTTGCACAGGCTGGAAAACTGGGTTGGACTTTCTGGAGCGGTCCTTAACTGGTTCAGGTCCTATTTAGAAGGCCGGAGTTATTTTGTTACGATCGGCAGCTATGAATCTGAGCGAGTGGCCATGACTTGTGGAGTCCCCCAGGGGTCAGTCCTTGGACCTCTTCTGTTCAACTTGTATATGCTCCCTTTGGGTCAAATATTACAGAACTATAGCATTAGTTATCAAAGTTATGCAGATGATACACACCTTTATGTGTCTCTGCCACCAGACGACTGCAGTCTAATAGACTTAATGTGTCAGTGTCTGGAGCAAATAAACACCTGGATGAGGGAGAATTTCCTACAGTTAAATGAAGACTAAACTAAGATTTTTCTGTTTGGTAGCAAAGAGAAGAGGGTCAGCATTGGCAAACACCTGGAGACTCGGGCTCTTAAAATCACCAACCAAGTTCGTAACCTGGGAGTGTTGATAGACTCAGACCTGACTTTCAGCAGCCACATCAAAGCTTCACTAAAAAGCTTTTTACCAGCTCAGAAACATCAACAGAATTAAAAGTTTAGTCTCCCAGAAAGACCAAGAGAAACTCATCCATGCATCCATCTCCAGTAGGTTGGATTACTGTAATGGTCTTTTAACAGGACTTCCTAAAAACACCATTAAACATCTGCAGCTCATCCAGAACGCTGCTGCTAGAGTTTTAACCAGGACTAAGAGATCTGAACACATCACACCAGTTTTGAAATCTTTACACTGGTTTCCAGTCAGTCACAGAATAGATTTTAAAACCCTTCTGCTTGTTTACAAATCCCAGAACGGTTTAGGCCCAGAATACATCTGTGATATGTTCAGAGAATATAAACCTAGCAGAGCTCGTAGATCCAAAGACTCAAATAGTCCAGACCAGAGTCCAGACTAAACATGGAGAAGCAGCATTTAGCTGTTATGCTGCAAACAAATGGAACAAACTGCCAGTGGAGATTAAACTTTCCCCAAATGTAGACATTTTTAAATCCAGGTTAAAAACATTTCTTTTCTCATGCGCCTATACATGAAATCTGCACGGTAACTTTTTTAACTTATCTTGCTTTTAATCATTTTAATGTAATTTATTATTTTATTGTGATTATGTGTTGATGCCTTTTACTATTTCTAAATATCTGTAATGCCTTTGTTTTATGTAAAGCACTTTGAATTGTCCTGTACATTAAATGTGCTATACAAATAAACTGCCTTGCCTTGCCTTGATAGACCTAAATACTTATTACATGTTTTAATTTAATCTGAGTAACATTGCTTTGGCTTTTAAATATTTATATTTGTAATCAGTGAAAAGTTTCCTTTGCACCCTTGAAGGGACAGTATGTAAGAATGGCTGACATATAGTGGTAAAGACTAGAGTTCGTCCATTCAGAGGCACCGTAGCAAAAATGAAAACAATAAATCCTGCCTTTGAGAAAATGCGTTCAGAAGGCGTGGATGTCGCAGGGATACAGAGCAGTCGCTTTGCTTCTTGGGCCAAGCTCGGGTATCTGTCTTGGTTTTTTTCCCACCACCCCAATGGTCCAGAGTCAACTTTAGTTTTGTCCTGAAGATAATGTTTCATTCTCCCACCTGGTTCTGAAACTTCCTCCTCATCTCCGCACAACAGCATCGCAATCTCCTTCTCTTTGTCGGTTTTCTGTTTTTTTGACTCACGCTGCTCCTCACCTCCGGGCTCAGCCGTGGCTGCGCTGCGTGCACTCAGTCGCTCTGCCAGCTGGGCAACTTCGATATAGGCCTCGTCTCGTTTGACATCATCCAGAAAAGACAGCTGCTTAAAACGAGGGTCTACGACTGCAGCTGTAATGTAGACATTTATCATTCGGGTTTCAAACTCCCACCTACTGTCAATTTCTTCGACCAGCTTGCTTTTCATTTTTTTGGTAATGGGACTGTCATTATCTGTGATGGTCAGGTGACGTTTCTTTAAGTTTGCCAGCATGGGTACGGTTGCAGACAGGGACGCGTTGTCCTCTTCAGACAGCAGCTCCGTCAGGGTTGTCATGGGTTTCAGCACATTTTTAATGTCCTCTATCGCATTCCAGTGTGCTGTAGTAAGATCCAGTGTACTGCTGTCACTCTTTTTTGTAAATGTTGGGTCGGACAGCACTGCTGTAATAGGCCAGCGTTGCTCCAGCAGTCGGTCCAACATTGAAAATGTTGAGTTCCAACGAGTGGACACATCCTGGATAAGTTCATGCTGAGGGACATTTTGCTGCTCCTGCTTTTGTTTTAACCCAGTTTTTGCTTTGTGTCCCTTTTTAAAATGCGCTACAAGGTGACAGGCTGCAGCCACGGCGCGACTAATCGGCTCTTGTTTAAGCGCAGCGTTAACGCAGAGCTGCAAAGTATGGCCGGCGCATCTGACGCCCTGCATCTCCAACCATTCATGTGACTCTTTTAGTGTTTGCACACAGAGTGCCATATTAGCCGCGTTGTCACATACGACAGACACTCTCTTTTCTGCTGGAATTTTAAAGGTATCAGCAACTTCAGACAGTCGGGCAGCGATGTTTCTTCCAGTGTGCGCCTCTTCCATTTGTTTTGTCTCAAGCACAAGGCTCTTTGCCTTCCAGTCTTCACTAATGAAATGGGCAGTCACTGTCATATAGGACTCCATTCGAAGAGACGTCCACATGTCCGTGGTTAAGCTCAGTGCTTCGCTGTGTTGTATTAACTGAGAAACTTTCTCTTTGAGTCCCTGGTATTTTGCATTTAGCGCGTTCATGATTGTCATGCGCGCTGGCACGGAATATCCAGGTTCCAAAACTTTTAACAGGTTCTTAAAACCTTGGCCTTCCACGACACCAACGGGCCTCATATCCTGAGCAATAAAATTGACAATTCCCTCTGTGATATCATTTTTGCGTTTGGATGAAAGCGGAGACCTTACATCCAGTGTGGTCTGAGTGTATCTGAGGGATGATGCCGTTGTTGCAGGCGGGTGCGCCTGCAGTTATAAGACAAATAAACGATTATTAGACTAAAATATTGAAATATGTGGAATATATTATGTTAATTGCCTTTAATATATTCCACCGTTTTTAGATGATACGCCATGTTCGTCGTCGAGCTGTGATATGCAAACTGTTGTTTGCAAATTTTGCACTCGACCTTTTTCCCTCCATCTATTTTGATAAAATGCTGCCACACTGCCGAAGTCTTTGACATGGTTGAAGGACTCACCAGGATCAAACGCTAAAACAAAAAAACCTCTAAATATTCAACAAACCACCAGACTCTGAGTAGCGTGGACATCCTTCGATCTCCCCCTCCCTGCATGAAATTAACACGTCATAAAATCGACCAATCAGAATTGTGGTTGACTCAAAACATATCAACCAAACAGTCGACCAGTCGACTTTGACTTTACAGCCCTACTAAAGACTGTGGACTTCTCAGGTGGTCTGGTAGGGTGTTCACAGTCTTGGGGCAGCAACTGAAAAAGCCTGATCACCCATGCTACGAAGCTTGGTTCTGGGAACTTGGACTTGTGGTTGCGGAATGAAGGGTCCGTGAGGAGGTGTGAGGGGTGAGGAGTTCCTGTAGGTAAAGAGGGGCATGCTCATGAATGCACTGGTAGGTGAGGAGGGAGACCTTGTATTCTACCCTGAGTGGGATGGGGAGGATCCTGGCAGCTCTGTTCTGGATGTATTACAGTCTCTGAATGCTCTTGCCAGGGATCCCAATGAGGAGTGCATTACAGTAATCTAGCCTGGAGGAGACAACGGCATGGACAAGCTTCTCTGCATCTGCCAGGGGGAGTGTTGGACGGAGTTTGGCGATGTTCTTGAGGTGGAAGAATGAGGTCTTACAAAGATGTTTGATGTGGGTGTCAAAAGTAAGGTGAGGGTCCATTATAACACCCAAGTTAGAGGCAGATGTGGAAAGGGGGATGTTTTGGCCAGAGAAGGTGATGCTGGTGATGGTGGAGGAGCAGAGGTGGTGTGCAGTGCCAAAAAGAATGGCTTCTGTTTTCGAACTGTTCAGCTGGAGGAAATTTAGCTTCATCCATGTCTCTGTCTCCTCCAGGCAGGTGGTCAGTATGGATGTTGGCAGAGGAGGTGGGGGTTGTTTTGAGATAGAGCTGTGTGTCATCAGCATAACAGTGGAAGGATATCCCATGTCTGCTGTTGATATTGCCGAGGGGGAGCGTGTAGATGGTGAAAAGGGTGGGGCCTAGCACAGAGCCCTGAGGGACACCACAGGTGACATTATGAGTATGAGATTTTGAATTTCCCAGGGCAACATGCTCAGTTCTGTTTGTGAGGTATGATATGAACCAGTTCCGGACATTTTCTGAGAGACCAATAGTGTGTTGCAGACGGTGGAGGAGGATGTTGTGGTCGACTGTGTCAAATGCAGCTGTTAGGTCCAGGAGGATGAGTAGGAATGGGGAGCCATTGTCTGCTGCCATAAAGAGGTCATTGGTGACCCTGACCAGTGCTGCTTCTGTGCTGTGGCTAAACGGAAAACAGAGAAACTTTTCAAACAGGTTATTGTGTTTGAGGTGAACAAGAGGTTGTGCAGCATTTTTTCCAGAACTTTTGACAGAAATGGAAGATTGGAGATGGGCCTGTAGTTGGAGAGAACTTCTGGATCCAGGCTTGTTTTTTCAGTAGAGGTCTGATGACCGCAGTTTTTAATGCAGATGGGATATGGCCAGCCAAGAGGGAGTGGTTTATGATTTAGGTGATGAGTGGAGAAATGGCAGAGATGTTTGCCTTCAGCAAGGCTGAGGGGAACTATCGAGGGCGCAGATTGGCTTCATTTTCCTGATGATGTCCTTCCCCCCATCCTGTGTGGCAACAGAGAATGAGGAAAAAGCCTTGTAAATGCCAGATGTTGGGTCAGCAGTATGGGGGGACAGGACAGCCATGGTGGAGAGGTATGATCGGATGTTACTGACTTTCTGTTGGAAAATCTCTATGTGCATGTTTCACCTCTCCTCAGTGGCCTCAGAGTGAAAAGGAGGGGGAGGTTTGAGGAGGTGATTTATTGTTGAAAAAAGTTGTTTAGAGTTATTGGGACTGTTTATTGATGATGGTGGAGTAAAACCTTGACCGTGCAATCCTCAGAGCTTCTTCATATGCCCTCTGGTGTTCCCTGTATACCTGTTTGTGCACAGTCAGTTCAGAGGCTTTGAGCCGTAGTTCAAGGAAACGCCCTTCTTTTTTGCAGCTCACAGGTGTACCAGGGTGCTGAGCGCATAACTGAGACGGATCTGGATGTTAGGGGGGGCCATGACATTCCAGAAGACTGCTAAAGGACCTTTTGTAAAAATCCACTGAGTCAGCAACAGAGAGGGAGTCGGTAGGGCCAGAAGAGAGAAGCTGAAGATCCAGAGCCGGCGCATCTGAGTTAATGTTCTTCAGATTTCTGAAATGGATCTGTCGCTTTGATTCGATATGGGGGAAGGAAAAGGCAGCTTCACTGCCACTACCCTGTGATGTGAAACATCAAGATCATAAACCTGTAGCTTGCTGATGGGGGCAAGGTTAGAGATGACCAAATCGAGTGAGTGTCCCCTGGAAAGTGTGGGGACATCAACATGTTGCTTTAAGTTGAGGGATTCAAGCAGCTGAAGTAAATCAGCAGTAGGACAACAAGAGGGGGTGTCAATGTAAATATATATCTCCTAGGATTATGATATTGGCAGAGGTAGTACAGAGTGTTGTGAGGAGACCAGAAATTTCTAGGATGAAAGCAGAATTGGGTTTTGGGGGTTGATAGATAAGGAGAACTGTCATGGGAAAAGGGGGCTTACTTTTAAATGCAAGGCACTTGCAGGAAGAATTTGCAGGCAAGGAGATGGGGGACAGCCCCAGATCCTGTCGGTAGATGACAATGAAGCCACCACCACGGCCGGTACTGTGAGCTGCCTCCAGGTAACTGTAGCCGGATGGACAGGCTTCCTTGAGGGCAGTGTGTTCCTCTGGCTGATGCCAGGTTTCTGTCAAACACATGAAGTCAAGTCCATGTATAAGAAAAATGGGTATCATGCACAAACTGCTCATATTATTGTTGTAAAACAGTCATCTGGCTGTTACATGAAAAAAGAACAGTAAGCCTTTATGTTAAACTCTGTAGTGTGTCTATGTCCAGAAAAAATATATATCAGTGAAATACAAACTTAACACAAAAATAACCAGATTTGTGTTTGGTCATTTTTTTCTTTGTTGTAAAAATACTTATTGGTAATGAATCATAAAGTGTTTACTTCCCTTTATAAATAGTGGCACATTTATAAGGAAATGCATTTGTGGGATGAGCAGCAGAGTTGAGTATGTAGGTTTCACTCATGAAAAATTAGCTAAATCTTCAATACTAATATCAAACAGCCTATTCTGCTCTTGACTCTTGTTGTGAGCTTCTGGTATCTCAGGCGCTAACAATCAGGAACCTGATTATCAGCACCTGTGACAGTGGTCATATGGCATCTGCTCCAAGCATGCCACATTTGGCTGATCTGGTGGCTCTTGTGCTATCTCTGAATTGGAAAAACATGTTCTATAAAACAGGGGATGTTAGAGACAGCAGGTTTTCTAAGAAGACAACGTCACAAGAAGACTGGGTCCCCACTTTGGCTGCACTTAGGAACCTTATGGTCTTCTGTAGATTTGCAGGATGATATGGCCGACAGCTCTCTATGTTGGCAGCACACAGCCAATATTCCATCTCATAGAGCTGCTGGGAGGTCTGCCATGTTTATCACTCCCCCGTCAGGTCTGTCTGTGCTGGTCTCAGCAAGGTGTGCACTGGAACCTGGCCATGTGGAGGGATTTTATGTTCAGCAATAAGTCCAGACTGTATGGCTGTTGGATCACAGGGTCAACCCACATATTAACTCTGTTGCTCATCACACAAATACATTTTCTGTACAAATGTGCTGCCACTTAAAAGGGAAATGAAAGGCTTTCCAACGCTATAACATTTATGGCTAAGAGGGATTGTTACAACAAAGAAATAATCAACTAAACATAAATTTCCTGTCTTTTTGTGCAAGGTTTATATATTATTTGCGGGTGAATATTTAAACTTTGATTATATTTATTGGGGTGCAAACTAAAGGGTGTTTTTTTTTCTTTTCATCAACAGTACTGAAGTGTATCAGGTTGTCTAAGAACCGCTATACTCCACATGCTGAGGTGTCCTCAGACAAGAAACCAAATCTCATATCACCCTGCTGTGCTCATGAGTGTTTATAGTTCCTGCCCTCACATTTATCAGCTGTGTGCATTTGTACAGTAAAAGAGCAAGACATCAGCTCTGAATGACCCTTGCTGGGTCTTTCATTTCTAACCCTGCCTCTACATCACATGACACCATACACAGCAGAAATATTGTAGCCTGTGTGTTCGGAGGGCCACAGCTCACACACATGACCGTTGGGTCATGCTGAACAGTGCTGTGATCCATCAAATAAAAAGGACAGGGGAATCTTTTGTATTTGGATAAAAGTTTTCTTAAATTTCTGCTGAACACCATTTTGACAACCCACTTTAAAAACTGAAATAACTTTTTTAAACTTGGATGTATCTTGACTTTGCTATAAGCTTAAATGCTAATGTTTGTGCTAAATAAGTGTGGGTTGACAATTGCTTCAGTACTGCATTAGAGCTTTGCACACTGACATAAAAAGCATTTTAATAATATTTACATCAGCATACCTACATAAAAGACCAGGTTCTGAGTTAGCATATTAGCTTACAGTCACAAGCTTACTTAGTGAGTAAGCTAGCTTTTTTAGCAGCTTGTAACTTTATAATTTAGACCAGTGAACCCAAGCATTACGTGTTTCCCTGCTGCACTACACTTGATTGACATTAAATGTGTATTGCAGCAAGAAGACATCAAGTCTGCAGGAAGGTGGGCCTTGAGGATCAGAATTCGGGATCCCCGATTCAGGCATTTTGACTTAAAATTGTAAGGAAAGCTCATGTGAATTAATGAAAGCTGCACCAGTATATGCTGTTTAGCTGTAAAGCATACACAAAAGCAGAGCTTTCGGCATGCTGCCCTATTAATAGACCTGTGCTCACTACTGTCTCAAGTTAAAATGTGTCCTGGTAAGAGATGGCATATTGTAGTGTTGTTCAGTAAATTATATTTAACATACTAACTATGGCTGTCAAACAATTAAAAATATTTATCTGTTGAATCAAAGGATAGCTGTGGAATAATCACATTTCAAAATATAAACAACTACTTCCAGTATGCCGAAAGCTAGGTGTTAAACCTGAAATTCAAACTCAGAGCCGGTTACCTTGGCAACGCGTCACAACGAAATAGCCCACTCAGGTGCTTCTTGTGAAAAACTTAAGATTTTACCGGTAAAAAACAACATTAACACTTTAATAATTTATTTAATATTTTTTTCTTTCATAAGAAATAAATATTAAATCCACCAGATAAGGCAACCATCCTCCACTTCGCGTTGGACGGTTCACGCCTCCACGTCGTCTATTAATTTATGATAATAAACACCTTGTCAGGCATTGTCCCTTACTTATTACTGCCATTAAGTTGGTCTTTTTTACATGGGAGTCTAAGGGGATTTTGCTCTGTTCTGGAGCCTAGTGGATGAGGAGTGAACTGCAATTTTTTTGCACTTCTGCACAGGCTTCACATTTTACAGGCGGAGGTTGTCGCTTGCCTGCAAGGTGAAGACCTGCGTTCTGAGTTGGTTTTGACCCAAATCCAGTTTTTAAAGAAATTAAAAAATGGCAAATTTTAACACTGTTTAGGAGGTTTTCATTGCAACTAAGTAATACTATTCTGTTTACAGCTTAAAAAACAGATTTTAGGGTGCATCACCCTTTTAAGTTAGTGAATTAAGTAATTTAACTAATACAACCATGCCAAGAACACAGAGATGCTTCAATGGTTTGAAACTTTTCAACTCTATCCAAACTATAAATCAGAAACATCTGGTGGATCCATTGTTGTGGCAACAAACTAAACATTACTTGTTTAAACAAATTTGTATTTTCCACTTATACAATATCAAGTAAGAGAATTAAGTTACTTCAAGTGTCATTTAGACAGTGGCAGAGTTGTCCCCATTTTTGAAGGCCTGGGAACAGCCCTTACAAACAAGCACACAGACTCACACGCTGTCTTTACACATTAGAAACTTGCCAGGCGTGTGCTCTGCTCTGTTCCAGTCCTGTTCTGAACCCCCTTGTGAGCAGAAAAAAACCATTTGATTAAACACACATTAACACAGTGGCTTTGAAGTGTCCTTGCCTGGATGTTGAGAAGGGTGACAGAGATGTGAGCTGTGGAAGAAAATATAGAGAAAAATATCCAACCAAGGAAGTGATAGCTAACATTTTAAAATATCTGATAGATAGACTTAGACACAAGGCAGAAAAACTGAATCCCTTACACGAGTCATCATCCAGAAACTACACTTTTTCAAGTTAAAACATGTGTATTGGTGTTGGGCTGAAGTGTTAACTTCCCTGAAAGTGTTTCTCTTTAAGATGGTCTAGTTTTTCCATCTGGGCCCTTTGTTCACAGCAGAACCGCCATCAAGGGTAAACTCTCGCTAACGCATGATTTTAATTTGCTCCTGTGATCCAGGAGGCTGTTTGAATAAGCCAGCCCCTCTTCCACACCTGAAGTCATGCTTTACTGCTGGCACAGCTAATGCTAATGCTAATGCTAACGCTAAGGGATAAGCCTAAAAGTTTAACCCCCTGCAGTGTACAGGGGTATCTTCACTCTCAGGCTCGGAGTCTGGTTCAAACATAAATGGCTGAATTCCGTCAGCGGCTGGGTCAGGTTTGCTCGCCATCACTAAGCTGCTGATGTTTTGGAGTGGGACGCACTGTGCATGCACTGGACCTGCCCCCCTTCCGACTTTGGCCTCCCTGCAGCCAATCAGCGTGCACCTCGTTAACATTAGTCAAAAGCTTACTTGAACTCTCACGAGACAAAGTTGTGATACGAGCAAAGGGTCAGAACAAGCTCTATGTTTGATTTTTATTTTGTTTAATCAGTTTTCAAAAAATATTTAAAGACATTTAGAGGACAGTGGATGCATGAAAAGACCAGCTGACGACACCTTTAAATACACGTTAGTAAGGTCTGTATCTGAACGCCCATGCAGCTTCTCCTGACTTGTAAATATACTTTATTTGGTTGGTTTTTTCAGGCTCAGTCAGTGTTAAGTAAACAGATTATTAAATGTATGTTTCATTTATTTATATTTTGTAGTTATCAGAGCAAAGAAATCACCAGCGGGATCCTCTGAGCCTCAGCTTGGTGTTCATCATATGAAAGAAACTTTTAAATAATGAACGTGTTTTTGAATTTATGATGAAAACTGGACTTCAAAATGTCCCTTTTCATGTGGGCTGTCTGTATTTTGTGATTATAGAAAGGAATAACATAAAAGTATCCTGCCTGCAAGTTTCCTTGTGAGAATTTATTTGAAAGAATTTGAAAGGAAGACAACTTGTTATGTTACAGGTCATAATTCTGCAGTAACTACATATATATAGTTGTTGTTTTGGTTGGACTTATGTATTTCTACAATCTTCACAGATTGAAGCATTTCTTAGATTTTAAATTGAAAGCTCAAATTTTGGCACATATATTGAATAAAAGATTCAACAGGGTGGTGAAGTGTGTGATGTTGGGTGCTAGGGGGATACCAGCATAAGAGGGGGAGGCAGAGTGCCTAGAACCAAAACTCAGAGCTGTAACTAGCTCTGACAAGCTTGTACTGATTTCTGCTGAGAAGCTGAGCAGAGGTTAGATAAAGTTTGAGCCATTACACACATTGATGTTTTCACTCTTCTCCCAACTTTCTTTTAAAAGAGTTTGATTTGGCTTAACTCTGCCAATCTGATTTGGTAATGCTTGATTTCGACATACCTTAATATGTGATTCACCAAACACCTGCCAAGTAGTTGATGAAAAGTGCTTGTTTATTTCCAAGCAACATGGTGGCTGGCAGGTTGCTGTTCAGTGTGACAAACTGTTGGCCAACAGGTTGGTTTTTGTAGCCCAAGAAACATCCATGAACTATTTCTTTGACTGAACTGTGGGACTCAACTGAAGCCTAAACAAAAAAAGAGGGGGGGTTTCTAAAGCAACAAAAGCTGTGTTGGAAAAAGAAGTATGCGTTTATGTAATGAAATGGCTTAATGGTTGCTGTGTAACCAGTAGAAAATCAAACCTGTTCTTAATGCCGTTAAATTTAACAACCTCTAAACTAACACTGGCCCCATGTCAGAAGTAGAACCTGGTTTGTGTTTGTAGAAAGCTCTCTAATGTGTGTGTGTTTTAAACAGGGGATTTTCAGTGTGTTTCAGGTTGTAGCTACATGGTTATTAGAAGTGGTGGTAGGAGGCACTGCTCCCGAAATCCAGACTTTATCGAAATCTTTACAGGATTCTACTGGGTAGTGTAACTGCTTTGCAGGTTAATGTTGTTACCTCCAGTTTTTGCTCATTTTAAAATGAATTAATTCATTTTAAAGTGTCCTTTTGTTATGTGAATATCTATTTGAATGTTAGTGGATTGATCTGTAGTTCCATTCATCAACACATTTGATGTCCTTGGGTGAGACGCAACCCTGTCCCCGGTGCATTCAGCATATGTGAATGTGAATGAGTGAATGCTGCATATGTTGTAAAACATAACAATACAGTTTATTTGCTGAATCTTCTGTTATAATACTTGTGGATAACAGGAACTGTTGCCATGGAAATGATGCTTAAAGGTGTAAATCAATACCATAGACCAGGGGTGTCAAAGTCAGCCCCACAGGGAAAATCAAAATCTGGATCCAACATGAGGGTTAAATCTGGTTAGTTAGGAAACCAAAAACAAACATGTGGAATGTCCATGTTTTCCAGACATGTTATTCAAACACATCCTAAAACATCTTATAAAAACTGAACAAAAAAGTGAGAACTCAAATTTAAAACAGAACACCAGAAGCCTTATTCATAACTTCCTCTATCAGGAATAATTTACTGAATCATTTCAAATTAAAACATTTTATTGAAAGTCAACCAACAAAATTCCTTAATAAAAATCCAAACTGTAGACAGTGTGCATGAGTGAGATGACTCCTGTGTGATGTTTTGTTCATCTTCATCACAGATACAGAGTGGGCTGCCATATACAGAGAGCATTTGAACAGCTTGTTGGAGAAAAAACTGTGCAGCATTCACAGAGTCAGGCTTTGTCTTTAGTCGCTACGCTGGAGTTTTTTGATGAGCTCCATTTGGAGGCTCTTTCCATATCAACTGGAAAGGGATGACCTAGAAGTTCAAACTTCGTTTGCTCCAAAATCGGCAAATTGTCAACTAAGAATATTCAGGTCTTTTTTTATTTTTTGGCAAAATATGCTGCTGGAAACACATCCCAGTGCAGTTATGGGTTTATTGTATGTTCAGTGGGTTTTATGCTGGTGGGCCAGCTTTTATAGACAAATTATTATTTTGTGAGCCCAGTATTGTATATATCACCCAATAAAAGCCTAAGATAGCATTCAGCCCATATTAAAATCTTTAAAGATTCCCCCCTAACTAATTTCGCATCCATCCTGCATCCTACCTCTACTCTTAGCTCTCTCAAGCCAGTAAAAGTCAGCCTGATATTGACTATTCTCTTGTTCAGTCCTCGTCCCCTTGCTCTGTGTACATAAGGATGGGGTGTGGGGGGCTGGGAATGTTTATTCCTCCAAAGGGGGGCATGGTAGAAAACGTTTAAGAACCATTGACCTAAAGTGTCATATGTGATACATTAGGTGAGAACTATTGCATCACCATATGGTAAAAACTATGTTTAAAACCTTGTGAACAATCTGATATTTTTGCCCCCTGATGGATACCTTTAGGACTTCAAGAATTCAGATTTATCACATTGTAGTGCACCATACAAAAAGGCATTGATGAAAAAAAATGTTAAAGGGCTAATCTATGACAGAGTCTTAGAGCCACATTAAAAACAATATTTTTTCATAAGCTTCAAGAATAAAGTTGTGATATTATGAGAATAAAGTCGCAATTTCACCAAAAAAAAGTTGGAATATTACTGGAATAAAGTTGCAATATTACAAGAGTAAAGTCGTAATTGTACCAGTTGCAGCCATTTCCCTTTTCCACATAAGCAGCAATTTCCTCCAAGTCCAAGTTTTCATGTAGATTTTCTTTAAAGTCCTGATATTCATGATAATGTGGTGCTGATGTGCCAAAAGAGTGTCTCCAGTGCTGAAGAACAACTTTAAGAAATGCTCCATCGCCCTCATTTTAACAGCATTGCTCTTCTAAAAGAAAAGGTTAAAATTTTACTTTATTCTCCTAAAATCACAACTTTTCGTACATAATATTTTGACTTTTTTTCTCATAAAATTACAACTTTATATTTGTAATATTATGACTTTCTTCTTGTAATATTACAACTTTATTTACTTAATATTTCAACTTTATTCTTGAAGCTTGTGAAAAATATTTTTCTTAATGTGGCTTCTTAACAGTTTTCTTAAAGAATCAAAGTTTTCAGATTGAAAAAGTTGGAATTTTCCTCCCATTACTTCTGGGGTCAGGCATTAAAGGGTTAAAATAATGCATAGAAAATGAATCAGTGGCCTCTATAAAGGAGATGAGTGTAGTCATTGTGACATTGGCTGGTGAATGGCTAGTTAGTGTACTTTAAAGCAATTCTGCAGGAAGTGCTTGTTTGCGAATTTAGGATCAGATTTATAAACAGCTGGTGCAAGAAAACGAAATTCCAATCCGAGACCTAAACATGAAACAAGAGTTTCTTCTGTAGTTGCTTGTCATCTGTAGTGTTTTAAAGATGTTTTAAAAAGATTATTGCAAGCAGTCTCACACACTTGAATCTTTTTCAGCTTTTAAAAGAAACAAAAGCATAAATACATTTTGGTGTTAGTGAATGTTATTCCACTGAATGTCGTAAGTATTCACCTTCACAGGTAACGTTGGAGCATCAATCAGTTTTAGGTAAAGAATAAAAAGACCGAGACATGAGAGTGAGACAGAGGAGAAGAAGAAGAAGAAGGAAGTAGGAGTGGACAAAGTAATGGAGGTAAATACGGAGCTCTGTACAGAATGTGGGCTGGGCTGCTAAAACAATGAACTCAGTCATCTTTGGAGCTGGTGGAGGAGGAGTAGGAGGAGGAAGAGGGAATGGGTGAGGACAGCTGTTTTTAATCAATTGCTTCCATGTGATTGACTGGCTGACTGACTGTTGGCTGATTGAATGATTGACTGTAAAGATTCATGGCAGAAAACCGACTTTTTACTAGTTTTAGCCATTCTGGTTTATTCAGACTAACTGGTTGGTTGAACCACAGCCGATACGAACTCACAGCTGGATGACACTGCTGATGTGGTTGGTGTGAGTCCAACAATGTTCGAATGATGTAATGAAGCCACTCCCTCACGCTGCTTCCCACTTCCAGCCTCATACTTTCTTGTTGTTGTAGTTTTCCTTTTCTTCTGCCTCTTATAAATTTCTGATGGTTTGTTGATGTTTTCAATTGTGTCAATGTAAGCCAGTTTGTTGAAATTCCTTGTCTTTCCTTCTCCACCCCCTTCTCCGTATGAACGACTCAGACCCCATGAACAAAAACATTTAGGTAGGCCAAGTTCATGTCTGGGAGGGGTTGCTGAAGGAGGCCCGGGGGGCGCTCTAAGGACCAGATGTGCGTTTTTGGGGCAAAGGAGGGAGGGAGTAGGAGTATGTTCACAAGTCTCAAGTAAAGGACTATGGAGGTTTCACTGGGCTCTAGAGAGAAAAGAGAAGTGGATGGAGAAATAACCGAAGTCAAGCTGCAGATGGAAGGACTCGCTGCAGAACTGAATTCAGATCTGTTTACAGGCCTACAAGACTACAGATCTGATTTTAAACAGACATTAGCTGAAGATAGCACAGAGTTTTTAATAGTATCCAGATCAGATAATTACCTTTGCAGTCAGTGTGAAGATTGTCTCACTAACTAAACTCCATCCCTGCATTTTAAGCCTGCAATCAATCCCAAAAATAAATTGGATGAAGGCATTTTAAGGCTAATAATAAAATAAAAATGATGACATATCAACAGGTGACTGGGCAGCATCTACAGAGTAAGAAAAGATCAGCAGATGATCTCCATTACATCACCTTTAGCATATTTCTCCTCCTAGTATCACAGAATCATTTAAGTAATGTGGATGAAAAGCAGTGTGTGAAGGACAAGGACGCAAAATAAAATACTCATGTTGCGTTTGCCCAGAGGACAAACTCTACACCTCTGGTAGGATCTGACATTATTATTATCTCTGCCGAAGCAGAGGTCATGTATTTGGCTGTGTTGGTCTTTCTCTCTGTCTGTCTGTTAGCAGCATAACTCAAAAAGTTATGGACAGATTATGATTAAATTTTCAGGAAATCTCAGGAATGGAAAAAGGATTTTGGGTGATCCGGATTACCACCTGCATCCAGGAATTTTAAAAGGATTTTTCACAATAGGGAGACAGAGTTAATTTTACCATCACAGCATCTAAATAAAAAAGAAATCCCAGAATCATTGGCTAAAAAAATTAAAACTAAAATTACAATGGCTTGGCAGAGGTCTGCGCTCTCTGTGCTTCTAGTCTTTATCTTTTTATTTTCTCAGCAGGTATCCTTGGATTAGAGTTATGGTGATGTTGATCCCTCTTGTCTTCTCCACCGTTCACCAGTTAAGGCAGATGGCTGCCCTTCGTGAGTCTGTTCTGATGCAGTCTCCTTCTGTAAAAAGGGAGTTTTTTCCTGTCTACTATTGCCTCGTGCATACTCAGGAGGGGGGGTTGAAAAGAAGAGAAGATTTAATGCAATCTGTTGGTTTCCTTAGCAAAGCAATTATTTTCATGAATTGGTTTATTTGACTGAAATGGGCTGAAATGCCCGGCAACCTGTCCAGGGTGTCTCACCTAGATGCTGCTGGGACAGACTGCAGCCCCCTACAGCCCTGCGCTGGAATTAGCAGGTAAATAAAAATGGTTGGATGGCTGGATTATATGTATGCGATTATTATAAACTGGACTAACATGGATCATGTAATGGATTTGTTTGAATAAAAATTGGACTACAGTGAATTGTTCTGAATTGGACTGTCTATGTAAAAGTGCCTTGAGATGCCTGTTGTGAACTGATGCTATATAAACAAAGCTGAACTGAATTGTGATGGTAGAATTTATGTGGAAATGTATATTGAGATTTTGGAGCAATAAATGGTGCCTTCCTGACATCATCTTTCTGCAAGACAAAGTAAAATCGTGTTCTGCACACATTACAAGGCGTGGCTGATGAAGTAGAGGCACTGGACTGACCTGTCTGCACTGATCTGACTCTAACAGAGAATATGTGGAGAATTTGTGATGAAACTTTTACAATGACCCAAATCTGCTTAACACCTGTTTGCAGATACCTCGACTGCTTTATCACTTAATTTCTTCAATGCCAGAGCATCTTTCAGATTTTGGGATCTGATTTGGGATTTTGGGAGAAGGAATGATAACATTACCAAGTAGTAAAGCTTTAGGCTGAGAGTATACTTGCTTTTACTTACGTGTAAGTGTTTATCTATTCTATCTACTCTATTCTTATCGTGGCATTTGTGTATATTGCATGTGTTTGAAGCAACATTTTTGCACGTCCTCAGAAATTAACGCTACATTTTCACAAGCTGCAATATGTGAGTAACCAGCAGGAGCAGTGTAGGGACCAGCTTGACTCGATATAAGGTCACAGGGTGGACAGCGGCAAAACTGACGAAAAGTTTTGAAGACATCACATGATGTGCTGGGTTTTGGAGCCTTACATACCATCTACATTACAGCTCCTGTTTTTTCTTTATATCATAATTAATCAAACATGAACCTCTTCTATTGTTTTCATATTTATCGTTTCGCTTACATCCTACAAATTCAGCTACTCTATCTGGTCTGAGTTCTCTGAGGCGCCCTCTAGTGGACACCTGTGGGAATGTGTGGTTAAAAAGCAAGCATATTCTTCACCTTCATGCCCCAACTTTGTTTTTGGTTTGTGTTGGAGGCCTTAAATCCAAATATGTATGTATATTAACAAATACGTGAAGTTTACATCTTTGGTTCAAACTGTCTACAGTTATATCAAAGTCAAAGTTAATGTAGAATTTCAGCTTTTTTCAACCAATTTAGTACTTTTACGTTTTGGGAGATATTTTTTTATGTATTTCCAACTTTTTCTTTGAACATCTTGGATGATATAATTCTGTTATTTGCCAGATCTTTTTCTGCAGTTGAAACAAAAGAAAAAACGTCAGATGCAGAAAAAATAAAGCTCTTTTAGTCAAACTGTCGGTATTACAACCAATAGCAAGAGGCTAAAACATGTCTTAAAAACATAGACAGGACTTTATTAAAACCATTCTTGAAGTATTCATCATGACTATTTAATTCTGTAAACCTCATTCTTTTGGAATTAAGTTATTGTTCTTGCGTCATTTGACGCATGACAGGAGGTAAACAGATGACACATGATCAGAGTAAAACAGCCTGTTAGAGGCATCGTGGAGCCCAAAGTCCCATCCACTCTTCTCTTGGGTGTGCAGGGGGCCACGTCATGAGATACTCTGACCAAGTTTGTTGTCTTATTTTTATTCTCTGTGCTCCTGTTGTGCCTTTGTGGGGAGGAAGAAGAATCCGCTGTGGGAAGCTGGTTATGTTGGTTGACCAGACAGTTGGCTTATAATCCCGATGTGTTCAGAGGCAAGGAAAAAAAGCAGGAAAAGACACACCTCCCTTTTTAATGAGGAGCTTGTGACTGAGCAGTTTGGTGTATTCAGTGAGAAACTTGCTTTGATTTCTCTGTGGCTGCTGAGTTTTGCTCATGCTTGAGTAAAACTAAAATCAGGCGTAAGCAGTGACATAAATGAGTGTGTAAAGAGAGGAAAAAATAGTCAGAATCCTGGATACTGTGTCTTTGGGACTAAAGAAAAGAGGAGCATTCAACCTTATTGTCACAGTTAAAAAGATCTGGCATCCAGAGGTGCATTCATGCAAATGACATGGATTTTCAGACCATATGTGTTTCAAAACATATGTTTATTTTTTAGAAAAGGTTTTTCTATTTTAACAAAAATAATGTCAAACCACATTTTTTTATGTATCACATGACTCTAATAAAAAAGAGAGGAGCTAAACTGACCTGCATGCAGTCCAGACCTGCCTCCCGCTGGAAACCTTCTCAGTATAAGGAAAAGTAAGTCATCAAAGCCCCAAATGGTTGAGCAGCTTAAATCTTAAATCAAGTGAGAATAAAAAAAACTATTTTTTTTGCAAAACTGTAGTAAACTGTTTCCTCAGTTCCTTAATACAGAATCTTATTAAAAGTAGAGCTGATGAAACACACTGGTAAACACACCCCATATCCCAGCTAATATTAAACATGTTGCTTCCATCAAATTCTTTCATGGGACAGGAATTATTATGTTTTAATGTTCTAATACGTTCCCATTAACGGAACATTAAATTTAACCACATGTTTATTTGTTCACAACAAAGCTAACAATTAGGCTGCTTGGATGTCATTTCTCCATCTCCTTCTTAGAAGAGGTGCTTCACCTGGTTATAATATAATCTCTTGTCATTGCTGCTGCTCAGGTACTTTGGGGTCATTTCACTTATGTTGTGTCACTTTAAGAACCTTCTAGGTTTCTGACCTTAAAACTCTGTGCTTCTGGCTCTTCTTGATGGCATGGTGCCCTTCAGCGTCCTGAGGCTAAGAAACCAAGGAAGCAAGAAAAAGAAAAAAAAGAGAAAGTGACAAAGCAAGAGCTAAAACAAGAGCCAACACCAGACTGACTTTTATTGAGTGGAAAGATCTCAGAGAAGAGACATGATGAAATATGGACGCTGAATAAATGCCCATTTATGCTTCATTACGTAAATATGCACGTCTGTTTCAACATCACCGCCCTCATAGTTCCATGTGTCTTCTACACCATGATTTTTAAGTCAATTCTTCCGTCAGTGTGCAGTGAGTTCAGAGCTCCCGTCAGCATTCTGACGTCAGGTTCAGACACTGGTTGGTGGCAGAAAAGCACCACTATGAAGTGGTTTACCTCTGCCCAACATGCCAGACACACTCACACAACCTTTCTTCAACAGCTCCCACCATCTCTACAGTTTTTATCCTTGTCATTGTCTTCTTCTGTGGTTTGTTCCGTTTGCTGGTCATGTGTCAGCTACACTGTTTAACACTGCCCCCACAGTTTCTGGTGGTCCTTCTCTGTTTGCTGCTTCAAGCAACCCAAAAACCGATTAAATTACGCACGTAAATGACAGGAGATGGACAAAAAAGTCCAAAGTTGTGGCTTTAAATAAAAAAGATTATCCAAGCTTACGTGTTCTGTGAATAAATACTTTGCTACCATGCTGTTCTTGTGGTGGCGGAACTCTGCAGTGGAGGCCTCCAACACATCTTCCACATCAAACAGTGATCTCTTCATGGACCTACATTTGTGATTAAACAGAGGGCGACCTTCTCCAAGGTGTTTTTTTCTTTCACCACCCGCGCATGCACGCGTGGGAGAGCAGTCACGCGCAGCAGCGCATGAAAGAGTTGAAGCATTCACCTCTCTACCCTCCTCCATCCTCTCTTCCTTGCCTTCATCTTTACTTTATCCTCCAGAGCACTTTCTTATTATTTTTTCCTCTTTTCCCCGTCAGGAAACACCAGACTGTTGCGCCCCATGTCGTCACGTCAAGACTCACAAAATTTTACCGGAAGTTTGTATAAATGTCTTCAAAGTTAAAACATGATGAAGGGTAATAAAAAGAAAACAAAAACAAACAACAAATATATAAATAAATAAATAAAATAATGAAAACCTCAATGCTAAAATTAAGATACACGAAGTTCAGGATAAATTATCTTAAATATGGATGGTTAATATATTTTCTTTTTGGTTCTTGTTGTTTGATATATTTTTTGTATATTGTTTTGGGTGGTTTAACGCTTTTTAGGATCCAGAGCTTCCAAACATACAAAGCCTACAAACACAAGTAAAACATCTCTACAAAATGCAGAACTGGTGGGAAAATCTAAGAAACCAGAACACGAAGCTTTGATTCTGAAGCCTGAACCGGATGGTGTGTGTTACAGTCTGTCAACTTTTTAAAACACCCCACACAGCAGCCCGGAGTCTCTCCTCTTCACCGAAAAAAAAAAAAAAAAAAAAAAATCTGACTCGCAGTTAAAAACAATGAGGGCGCGCGACGCGCAACTCGCTCCAAGCTTCTCCGACAGTGGCGGAGTTTCTGCTCCAGGACGCCTCGTAGCATGTGTCTGTGCGCCATCCGGAGAGAGAAGGACCACCGGAATATAACTTGACATATCTGAGGAGTTTGTTGTCATATTTTTTGCGTGCGTGTGGAGGGAGAGAAAACATGCCTTTTTGTAAACGAACGATACTTCCCAAAGATGTGTGCAAGCCCGAGGACAGGAGCCTGCGGACGGAGATTTTCGGGGACTTGGCGGACGTATGCGGCTTCACCCTGTGCTCGGTGCTGCGGCAGCTCTCGGATCTGTCCCGACACTCGGTGAGCATCCTAGAGGAGCTGGAAGGAGAACTGGTGTCCATCTGCCACCGGTCCGGCGCGCTGGAGGGCAGAGTGGTCCGGCTGCAGAGGCACGTCGCAGACCTGGTCAGCAAGCCTCCACCGAGAAGTAAGAGGAATGAAAGAAAACCTGAGCTGTAGAAAAATACACCTGGAGTCACTTTGTGTCGCTCGCAGCTGCGGGAGGAGAGTAGACACAGCTTTTGTTTGAGTGTCAAACTCTGTGAAATCAGGTCACAGTCATGCTGCAGGCAGGACATCACTGCACGATGCATGCCCCATAATCAGATTAAAAGTACTGTGTGAGGGGAAGATAGGAGTGTATAAGGGGGTTATTATTGGAGGGTTAAACATTTGGTTGATGGGGGGGGAAAAATCTGAATTTACCTTGAAAGGTTGAAAAAATGGCTCTGACGTGATGTTTAGGAAGGTAGAGCTCGTGAGCATAACAGAAAGGTCAGATGTAACCATGTGAGGTCCCATTACGCCTCTATCTAGTCAACTTCTCGTGTTTTTATTGACTTTTGCTCCTGGGTATTTGGTTTACTAGATGCTCCTGAAGGCAGCACGTTGAGGGCGTGTGTGTAGAGAACTTATACTTGAGATGTCATGCGTGTTTTGAAGTTTTCTCATTTTGACCTGACACGTTTGTGTCCTCTCCTTCCTAACAGCAAGTCTGACACTCATCTATCTATCTATCTATCTATCTATCTATCTATCTATCTATCTATCTATCTATCTATCTATCTCATTGCTCAGCCTTGACACTGACTAAAGATATTCACTTACTCATCAGTGCTTTAAAACGTTGAATTTAGATGTTTTTATGTATTTGCGGATGTAGTTCTTCTACTTTTCCAGAAGGAAGCAGATTTCTTTGTGTTCAGTGAAAATCTGACTTTTACAGCTTGCACAGATGTGATGTGGAAACTTAAACTTTCAAGTCACATAATACTAAAAATGGGTGGAGCAGTGAAGCAAGACACATATTTGCCTTCTCAGCAGCTTAAGATGCTCAAATTCAGGTGCTACTAAATAGTCAGCTTTTCATTTTCAGAAACGTGTAGAAACTTTTCTTGATATTATTTAATTTTCAAGCCTCGTTCTTGCTCAGTTCTATTTCATCAGAGTCATTTCAGGACAAGGCTGGTTTTAATTTTATAGGTTAAACAGAGTTGGATGATTGCATATTTTTTTTATTAGAGTCTGTTAGCAGTTGGATTTTATTGGAGCCTTTTTAGCTTATTGGACAGTCTACATGCTTGATCAAGTTGAAATAAATTTGCAATAAACATAATTCTTGGAATGTATTATTGTGCAGCTGCCTTTCAGCTCTTGACAAAAATGATCACGTTTCTATGAATTAAATGTTGAAAATCTTTGTTTTATACTGAAATAAAGCTCATCATCATCTTAAAAAAATCTGAAATGCAGACTTTCATATAAAAATTTGTACCCAGTAAGCCCATCTATCTGTGGTTAGAGCATGGCGTTATCCTTCTCTTTTTCTTAATGTTTTTCTGTGTGATGTCATATAGATGTACTAATTGTAATTAAACTACACAACTTGGAATTTAGGGTGCATTCACGCTTGTTCGGTCCACTTCAAATTAAAACCTGGTCTACTTCGATGGATAGTATAGTTTGTGTTGGATAGCTTGCTGCTCATACTGGACACAACATTTGGTTTTAACATCAAAGTAAAGACACTGAACATACTTGGTGTCGCTTGATTGTTTCCTTGCAGTGAATGAGCTTTTGTTGTTGGTGGCCAATTGATGAGCTGGATTTTCTTTCTTTTTTCCTTGCTGTTATTTTCCTCTTGGCCAGTGTTTGTTTGAGGGTATATTATCCCTAGTGAGCTGTTGTAACTACGTGACATCGTCCAGGCGGTCTGGTCCACTTGAGAAAACTGCAGTGTGACAGCAAACTAAACCAACTGAGGGTGCGACATTTCTTGGCACCTGCCTAACTGAACAAAGTCTCCTGGACTATCCTGGTGTGAATGCGCCTTTACTTTCTTTGTTGAACCCCCTTTCCCTAAATGATACAATAGGCTGCTTATCTTGATGTATTTTTCACAAGCTTCTGACTATCAACCTGCTGTAACTGACTGTACTGAAAAGCAGGCAGTCGGATGACATTGCTCATTTGTGGTTCTCCCAAAATTGTAAAATCCAAAAACACCTTCTCAAATTATTTGGGGAGGTAGTTTCCTTCCATAAATGGCCGTCCTTAACTGTTTCCTCTGTTGTTGTAACAACATAGTAAATGGAACATTAGTAATGTTAGCTTATTGAATGGAGTGGTTAAGATGTAGTATTAAGTATTTGTCCAGGCTTATACTGGAAAACGACTAGAAAACCGCTACGTAGATACCATCCATTTACCATTAGCGTGCTGGATCACGAGGGTTAACTAATTCTAATGTATCTGTGAACCACTTAAAAACAGGAATTTTCTTAAAGATGCACTACATAACTTTTGCAATTTTCCCCGAGATGTGCGCCGTATCGATGGCTAATTCATCTTGCATCCTACATGTACTGTGACCTCTTTCCAGATCTTGACTCTTGTTCTGTCCCTTTCTCTTTTTTTCCTCTTTTATTCTATTTCTGTTTTCTTGCGTTTCTTTGCTTGATTAGCTACGGTGCACGTTCAAAACACTGCGTGAGTTTATGAATCCGTGTGCTAACATGTGAAGCGAAACTCTGCTGCTACATAACTCAGCGTCCCAGATAAAAAAACGTTGTATAGTGTAGTTTCTCAGCCTTGAGACATTGCTGAGCAGCAACGGCTCCAGAAGTGTGCATGTTAGATGTCATGATGCCATCAAACAAGTCTGGAACGTGGAGTTTTAAGGTCGTAATGCTATGTAGTTTATTGTGTATATATTTATAGTGTATTTAATTTTAACAGGTCACTGAGGTTTGAACTTTAACCAAGTTCATGCAGATTAAACTTTGAAAAATTAAAAAAGGAAATTATAGTCAAATTTGAGCCAAATTGTTTTAGCTTATAGTTCCATCTTTCACAAAATAACTGTACTGGAAAAGATGTTAAATGTTTAGCATTCATTGATTAAAAGATGCTGTTATTATGACTTTCTTTTTAGCTTTTATAACTATGTCAGCCTAAAGCACAAGTCAGTCCTCTCCTTGGCAGAGCTGTGTGATAACAGCAAGTCGTACAGCAGTGACCCAGTTTTAACTGTACAATTTTCACAAACGCTTCTGTCCAAAAGTATGAGGGCACATGCTGCAGCATAGCTCTAAACTTTCACATCAGAGGCAAAATAATATAGAAATCTCCAGTTGACATCCTGTGCAAGTGTGATGTGGTCCAGATGCATCATGGGAAGCTGATACCATAGCTGCACTCCCGGTAACTCTGCAAGCTTTGCACAAAGTTATCATAGGACACTTTCTCTTTATTTCCATTACAACTGAAAAGTAGGCAAAATAGTGAAGCAAGCTGACTGTGAACATGAATTTACGAGGCAGTCAGCAGCACACACACGAGCATGTGTGTGTTTATGTGAGCGCACGTACAGTATTATAACACAGAAAGAGAAAGTCTTTTTAAACACAGACCAGATGTAGAGCTGGGAGGAGGAAAGGAAGAAGGATGAAATGTAACTGTCCTTGAGTTTACTTTACAGTGACCTGTGAGTGTGTATGTGTGTGCTCACATTAACAAATCTGCACATGAGCACAAACGTGTTTGATGTAAAGATCCACGCTCTTCTTCTTTCTCCGTTCTAAACTGTGTGTGGGCTCTCACTGTTTCACCACCATGTGGGCTGAAGTACACAGCTAGACAATCAATAAATGCTGTTTGGTCCTTCATCTCTCATCATCATCCTCTTTTCACTGCCTTTTCTCTTTTTTTCACCTCCTACCATCTCAGTAAAGATAGAAAACACTCCTACATATTACCAACACAATAAGGTCAAATATTTGGGGCGTTTCTTAGGTGCTTTAAGATCTTTGTTATTTTCGGTGACAATAGGTAGGCACTTTGGGGGTGAAAGTGGTAGTTATGTACTATGATTTAGAGGGATATGAGTGAGTATGAGTATATCAGATTTGAAAACCAGCATTTCCATTGCCAGTTCATTTTAGCTGACTATTTCTCAGCTGATTATAAAACAAGAATGTCAAATATGCACTTGATGGATACAAACATGTTATTGTGCTGAAAGATTGAAAAGAAGCTGAAACTAAATGTGACTGGCAAAACATCTGCATCCATACCAGCTGAATAAAGGATCAAGGCCTAGGTAGCTCTGATAAATATGAGAAAAACAAGGTATCTAAGAAAAGATTTGCCAGTTGCCAACACCCTGTAGTTGTGTGTTAGTGCTAAACTAGCTAAAACTAGCTTAATAGCACAACCAGGAAAGTGTTGCTAACTCAGTTGTTTAGTTACTTCTCAGACCCCTTAAGTGACATTTTCTCTCAAAAAAGTGACTTATGACAAATCTAGTGACTTTTATAACAAACTGTAGTTACTTCAAAGAGAAGAAAGTCACCAGTATTGAACTGAATAACTGAATCACACTACTAAATGATAGTTATGCTATTTAAAAAGCTGGTATTGTGCCGACATCTGATCCTCAACAAAATCTTTACTGTGTGGAGTTATATGTAGTTGATTTTATGAACCAATATATTGATAATAAAGGTGTGTTTTAATCTTGAAAGTCATTAAAAGTACATTTGTATTGAGCATGGCATAGGGTTTATTACCAGTAATGAATGTGACTGTGGCATGTTTATGATAATGATGGTATTTGTTTTAAATTATTGGGGTATGGAGAAGCGAGGGATTAAAAAAGAGCTGGCTTGTGTCACTCATTTTGAACGAGGATATTTTTGTAATATTGATATTTTCTGGTTTCATGTCTTTTTTTGCCTTCATGTTTAAATAAATTCTCAAATCAAATAAAATCAGACATATGCAGTTTAACATTTGGTTATGAGGAGCAGTAATGGACTAATTTAAGAGTCTAATTCTGCTGTTTGAGCATCTAAACGTGATCCTGAAATTAGCATTCAGAATCTGTTCATAGAAAAGACAATCTCAGATTAAGTGAGGATACAATATCCCATCGAAATAAACGTTTTTAGAGACTTTTCTTCTTTCAGCAAAGCTCCAAGTTACAACTTTCTGGCGCTCATTAGTAGGCGTATAACAAAATGTGAGCAGTGTTAACACATACACAGTTTTGTTCTTCTTGGTTGTTGGTCAGACATTGTTTGCTCCAAATTTAGTTTATACCAAAACATTTTTTAAGGTGTCCACAGCTGTCTGGCTTCAGGACACATGCAACAGGACCTGGGCTTCTGGGTTCTGGCTGATTCTGCAGACGCTCAGTCAGATTTGGGAAGTTTGGGTTTGGATGTTCCTCCAGTGCTTCCTGACTGGTGCAGAAGTTGCAGTGGGGCGTTATCTCGCTGGGGAAAGCCACTTTCATGTGAGAGTGTGCTCGGTCTGCAACTTTGGTGCTTTGAATCAATATTCACATGAATTTTAAGACTAACCTCAACATTTAGACTGGTTGATATATTTTGTTGAACTCTGAACAACTTTGAGTTTTCTGAGAGACAGAATTGTTAAAACAACCCAACCCACGTGCAAGGGGTTTTCTACATCAAGTCATACAAAAATGTACTACGCAATCCCACCTAACTTACTGCTGTAAGACTTACGATGCATGATCCATTCTCAGTGCTTGATTTCTTATTTGTTCAGAACAAATTGTATGAACTGTCTTTTTCACTGTGTTTTCATGCAGCTTTAGGCAGATTAAATGGATTGAAATGACTTCCACCTGTTTTTAGGTTGGGTTAGGTTAAGGCAGTTAAAGGTTTTTAGATTTACAGGGATCAAAAAATTGCTCTTTTCACTCTCATTCATACAAGAAAAGAAAAAAAAAAAAGAATTGCATGTGCACTTTTCCACTGACAACCCCCCCCCCTCTTCCACCTGCCAAAAGAAGTGAAACACACACTCAAACACATGCTCCAGGCCCAGATGAGGGGATTTTTTCCATCCAGTTTAGAGTTTGTACAAGAGTCAGAGTCACTTCCAGGACCTCCACATAGAGACATGCCAGAGGGATCTGAGCTGGTTTCCTCCCCCTGGGGAAGAAGGGAGGAGTCGTACTGATACAGAGAGGAAGAGGATGTCAGTCATCACTTTGGAAAGCATGATAGATAGATAGTGTGTGTGCATGTGTGTATCCACTTTTGTCTGGAAGCTGTCACTCAGAAAGTCCTGAACTTGAGGACTTTGTCCTCTGAAACTTCTCCTCTTAAGTTTTCTCATACTGGACGTATCTCCTGCCATTTTCTACGGCCTGCAGTTGACCCAAAGTGGGACAAGAGTATCCCAAGTATGTGAAAGCAAGCTGAGGTTTATTGTTTTCTTTGTGCCTTTTCTTTTAAAAACTCCGTTCACTGAGAAACCACAATCCAACCACAGGCCAAAATAATTTTACATGTTAGTTTAATGTAAAGAAATGTTCACCATCCAGTCTCACCTTCCCAGCTGTGGCAGAGTTAAATGCTTTGACTGTAAGCACATTACACTTTTTAACATTATTCATTAATTCATAACCCATCAATGCTGCATTTATTTGAACAGAAAATATCCTTGTTGACAGCAGTATCATTAAACCAGTATGCATCTTCATTAACCAGTTAGCCTTTGATCATTTAAAAAAAAACTTAAAGGAAATAAGTCGTATTAATTGGCATCAGTTTCAATTTATTTAAAGTTTTTTCACTAATAAATTAAATGTCATGATTAAAGTTGATCATTTCACATCTAGTGTTTTAGTCCAGGATATTCTGGAGGACTTGGATCTTCATTTGGTTTGGTTTACTTTCACTCAAGCAAAGCAAACTGCCTGGACAATATCACACAGGTACAGCAGCTGCTCTTAACGGGTGAAAAACGGTCCCTACCCACGAAGAAACAAAGCAGGACAACGAAGAAAACCTCGCTCATGGTTGTCCAGGACCGAAAACAGATATCTTTCCCTTCAGCCGGCTTGCTCCCCGCAGGTAAACAATGGAGCAATAGCAAATGTATGCAGTCTATTTTCATTGTAGTATTAAAACCTTAATGTGGTTTACACAAGAATCTGCCCAGTAAGAACATTTTCAGTTCTACTGCGGTATGATGAAGAGGCCTACTTTAATTTATGTCATCTAGCTATATAAAACAGTAGCTTTGGTGTTTGTCCCTTCATAAAGCAATAATGTAATAAATATGTATAAACACAAACAAACACACACACAAAAAGAAACCTGTCTTAATGCAGACCTGATGTGAATTTCCAGCTCTCTGCTTTGCACGTTGTGCACTGAGCTTTCCGTGAATCACTACATTTTTGTTTCTGCATTTTCTAGCTTTACTAGATACTGGACACTCAGATCTAAAACTCCTTAACAGCTTCTCATCAGTCCAGAACATTCAGCTCATCTTAAAGTGTGATTTTCTGGATTTTTTAAAATGATTCTGTCTCTCACAGTTGACATACCTACGATGAAAATTACAGACCACGGCATTCTTTGTAATCATTGGTGCATCATAAACGTTTTTCCTGAGCTGGGAGATTATTGTAGTGCTGATAAACTTTTCATTTAGACCTTGCTTTGAGCTTACATCCAGCTTGTGCATAATTCAAGGGTTGTTTCACTCATTTATTTCCTTCTAAATACTGTTAATCAAATGTTTGATGAAGGAACGAGAAAGGCTTTAAGAGAGGCTTTAACTCCCCCTTTTTTCTCCTCCTCTCCTCCCTCGTTCCCACGGGTTTATGTCAACCTCATGACTCAGTATCCCTCCCTGTTGGCCCCTCTGTAGTTCCCCTTCTTTCCTATTTCTTTTCTTTTTTCTCTTCATCCTCTAACTTTTCCCAGTTTGATTTAATCCAACTGAGGCATAAGCCAGGAAACCAGGGAAAGATATGCTGCTGAAAACAGTTCAGGAACTCATTTTGACCTGATTTTTAGCCATGAATTCATGTTTTGACCCCAAAAAATAGACATTCTGCATTCAATGGCAACAGATGACTTTGGAGATCTTAGTTTTCATTTGGATGAGATTTGCTAGACCATTATTTTTTTATTAGTTTCTTTATTTTTTATTCTCTCTTGTATCACAAATACACAGTATTTAGTGTCAAAATGTTCCCTTCGTCTTCACCTCCCCACCATCACTCTCTACCATCAGGTGTTAATTCAGAGATTCCAGAGAGCATGCTTTCAAGTTATTTACAGTTTTGACATTTAAGAGTCAAACATGTAAGTGTTAGATACCAAAATAATAATCTTACAAACAGTTAAAATCAGTGGGCATTAAGCCTTTGAGCCATGTGTCTATAGACCTCTCCATGAAAATTGCACTCTATAATGAAATGAGTATATTTCTGCAAACACAGGGTCTATTTAAGTGCTTCTGGAGATATAGTAAAGGGAGATTTCTTAAAATGTGTAAATATCAGTATATGTGTTGCTAGTGAAGAATAAATGAAGATGGCTGCAGACTCACCTTAAAAAAAAACTAAAAACTTTCAGGATTAATATGAACATGGCTTTGGAATGATGCAGCTGTGCCTCTAAACATCTACCAGATCATTGTACAATATGTGAACATTATCTCTGTGAGGGCCGGCTCTGATAAAGTAAAGAACAAAATAAGTAAGTAAAGTACACAATCTTTTCTCAAAGTCCTCCCAATCAGGGGAACTCAGGTTTTAAAAGTTTAAATGTCTTGATACAAATACTTAAATTCATTAATTATGAAATGACCAAATTAAACATGCAGAAGGAGAAGTAGATTGAGATCAGATGGTAGTTTCTTTGGTTATTTATATGCTATGTGATGATCTGTAGGAGGACTTATCTATTGCATAATTTATCAACAATACAGAATGAATTCTAAAAAGCTAGTGAAATAAATCTGGTGGAAGTTTGAGAGAGAAAATATGCAACGGATTGTCAAGTATAAGTACTTGTACTAAATGCAATAAATAAATGTATAATGAAGAATTAACTGATAATGAGCTAATATCAGCTTTTCCCTTACCATTATATTAGAGGGTGTGCCACGCTTCCAGTAGCACCCCCCCACGCCCCCTGTAAGGTCAAGTTACTTTCCTCTAGAATAGGTTTATACTTATTACTTATATTATTAAGCAACTAAACAGTGTGCAGTTATTTATGTAAATTTAAATGACTGCATGTCTTCTTTGATCTTGGTTGTTTCAACCCCCCCCCCTTCACACACACACACACACACGCACACACACACACACACACACACACACACACACACGCACACACAAGAAAAAAGTTTGTTTTTGTCTGATTTATTCATACTCCACGAGAAGCTTCGTCTGTAGCTGCGTTTCCATGACAGTTTTTGCAAAACAAAATAAATATTTCTAAACCTTCGATCTCGTCTCTACTTTGAGGAGGAAGGAGATTTCTAATTACCTGTAAAACTCTGCATTTTGCTGTTTGCTATCAAGGATTACAGTTATTTTTCCCTTTAATTATTTGTAAAAAGACTTCCGTCTCCTCCTCCGTCCATACATACTGTGCCAGCTTCACGTGAAATGAACTGGTCCTGTGACCCCCTTCGACATGTCCAGTTACGTGTAAATGTGAAAAAAGTGGGGGTATCTGTAGGTGCATTTCCATTACTCCTATGATTGCTCAGAACCTAAATATTGCAATAAAAACGGTAATGGAAACACCTACATTTAAAAAAAAATCGCTAAAAAAGTTTTTTTTTCACATTTACATGGTCCTGGACATGACGGGGGGGGTCACGTGACCATTTCAGACAGAGGAGGAGATGGAAATCTTTTTACAAATAATTAAAGAAAAAATATAACTGCCATCGTTGATAGCAAACAACAGCTAAATGCAGAGTTTTACAAAGATTTAAAAATCTCCATCCTCCTCGAAGTGGAGTCTCACGAAATGAGATTTTACGAGAACAACGGCTAATTATTAAACACCTTTCACAGGAAACGCCTGCAAATCGCAACTGCAGTTTGTTAAAATTTGAGAAATATTGCTTTTATTTTGTGAAAACTGAAATGGAAACGAGGCTTGTGTCTTCATGTTTTTCATACTAAACAAGAAGCTCTGTCCACAGCAGGGCGGGGTTGTGCATGTGGGGGTCCGTGTCTTTAAATGCGACTTGTGTTACATACATTTTCAAACTCAGCTAATCATGAAAACAATATGTCCAACTTCACATAAGCATATTTTTCTGGTTGGCTGTTACCATGGCTACCACCCTGCACATGTCTATTGTTGTTGGCCTGAACTGGAGTCTGGATCTCTTCTGTGTTTTACACCCTCCTTTCTGCTGTAAAACTACATGTAGTATTTCTTTTTCTAGTAAGTTGCCAACTACTCAAAACAAACGTACTGTTAACACACATTGCAGAAAATGCAGAATAAGACTGAAAGAGCTGGTTTAAATGGGAGAAACATATTGAAAGAGGAGATAAAGATGAGAAGAGGTGGAGCAAAGGGAAGAGGGAGAACAAGAAAGCAAGACTAAAAAGAAGTTGAGAGATAAACAGGAGGGAAACAGAAAGGATGGGAGGATCAAGAGGAGGGGAAACTGACAAGGAGACACATTTTTAAATCAAGCAAAGCATTTCAGCATTTTTGCTTTATTCCCTGAAGGTCTGGATAAAATGATTTTGTGGCATGCTGTCCTGTAAGAAGCCGTAAGACTGGTTCACTGCACAGTTACAGTAAATTATCACCTGGATCTGCAGCTCTGATAGTGTAGATTTTGGTTGCAGCAGGCACCTTTTTCAAGCATATATTTAAAAAAATGTATCGTAAACTCCGTTCTTAACCATTAATTGCAGCAGACACAGTCAGAGACGAGCCGGTTAAGCATTTAACAACCAGAGACAGATATTTTCTGCATGAATTCCAAAGCCAGAGTTCAAAGAGTCCACATGTGAGTAAAATTCAGCATGCAGCCAGAGACATGACTCAGAGTAAAGGATGATATGGCTCTCTGACTGCTGGATGTGCCAAAAGAGTAAAAAAATTGCGTAACTTAACAATAGTTAATAAATAATAATAATAATAAATAATAAATGTTTGCTTACATCTTTGGCCTTTGTGTCCTTTTAAAATAGGACCTACAGCACTTAAAGTCAACTCTATTTTAAATTCCTTTTTCCATTTCTCGTGAGATTTGTTGCTGTTTATTGTGCTGGAATCAATACTTTTTTTACCAAATAGTGAGAATGTTTAACAGAAGAGTAAATGTGAGGAATTAAAAGGCTTTTACAAGATAAAAAACCAAAGATGATTTATTCCCTGCAGACGAGGAGCAGCTGAGGGAGACTGATGGATCATCCCAGTGGTCCCAAAGTTCTACAATTTCTCCTCGCTGTGAATAGTAACAAACACCACAGAGTGTAGGAGACTAACAGCAAAGATATAGAGCAGGAAGAGGCCCTCTGTTGAAATCCTGTTCATGTTCAGAACAGCAACTTTCCTGAACTGCAGATGTGAGTACATCTTCCATGTTTCCACTTTTCCTCTGTGTTGTCTCTGTCTCTGTTAATCCGAGGACAAGGCCGGGGGGACGGTGTTTATACTGTCTCCTATAGAGCAGATTCCTATCGTAGAGGAGAGGCAGTGAAGGTCTGAGGATACAGGCAGTGTGTGTTTGAATGAAGGCACATTGTTCAAGGAGCAGATGTAGACTGCATGATGGCTGCAGTATGTAAACACAGTGAAAATATGAGTGAAAATATTGGAGTTATGGTGAGTTATGGTAAAGGCAGGTGAGTCCATGCAACATAGCATTCAGTTTCCAAGATGTTTGCAGACCAGGCTTAATTATTGCTCTGCACCTCACTGTTGATGTGGTGTGTAGTGATACACCAATCTACTCTGATACTTTGATTTGATGAGCATATTGAATAGCATGGATGGGCAGTGTATGCTACAAATCCAAATTTTTTACATGGTACCTCCTGGTTTGTAACCACAGGCCTACTCACAACAATTTCTAATTAAATTATAAATATCTAATTACATTTGTTCTGATTAAACAAAAATAAATTGAGTTTCATTACTACACATGTGGCAAGAGCAATACACCGCTACATAGTATGTTGTTTTCTGCTGTACTGAGGTTAGAAATATTGTAAAATGAATCCTAATTGAATGTTATTCCTGACAACACCTCACATTCTCCACATCAGTCAAAAGCCTTTAAATTTATTCTCCACAAAGCTGATGTACAAATCAGTTTCCATGGAGTAAGTCCTGAATTTACACCGTTTTCATCTGGCTCACATGAACCAAAACACATCTGTTTTCACTTCCTTTCTTCTGCTTTGGTAATTTAACATTTTTGATATATTTCTTAACAATCAGCTTTTTAGGTATAATTTAAATAGATTATATGGGTTGCTGCAGAAGTTGTTTATGCATGACAATCTGCATGAAATATATGTTTGGTGATTTCTCGCTGTAAGTCAGGGGTGAGTTGGGCTCATTGATAGCTGTCCTGGTGATGAGTGAGTTAACAGACAGCCTGTGTTTGCGTGTACGTGCAACACAAGATGGTTTCATTAGCGTGTTTCTCTGCACAGCTTTTCTCTCAGGGCTGTAAAGGACAAAGGGCTGGCTGTCAACACCGACACACTCAACGTCAGCCAAAGCGTGCTGTAATGGTGGACGCAATCACTTCCAGATGACGGACAGAGAGCGGCGTTCAGTGTTTGTGTATGTAAGACATGAATATGAGAATTGCAGAGGGAAGGAAAGAAATATCACTATACTGTAAAGGAAAATACCCGACCCATTTAGATATTAAGAAAAAGAAAAGTTATTTAGTTTTTTGTTATTTGTTTTTTATAGTACAGCCTCCAAATAACCATAAAGTTCAGGAAGAACTAATAAACTTCCAGTTGAGAGAACACATGCTGTATTTGTAAGGAAGTGTACTTTTGTTAGCTAAAGGGCTAAAAAGAAGACAAACATGAAAATGAGGAGAACTGACAGCTGATCAGTCCCAGCTAATCATAACCTAAAGCTGAGTTCAGGATTGTCAAACTATTAAAAATGCTTTCAAAACTTTGTATAAGGAAAATGTTTTTTCGGTACTGAAAGCTGACAACAGTTATTCTTTCATAACCTAAATGACATACGCTCACTGGCCACTTTATTAAGTTCACCCTGCTGGTTGCTTGTTGGACCTCCTTTTACCTTCAGAACCACCTTAGTTCTTAGTGTCATAGGTTCATCAAGGTGGTGGAAACCTTCCTCAGAGGTTTTCTCCATATTAACATGACAGCATCACACAGCTGCTGCATCCATGATGAGAATCTCCCGTTCCACCACATCCCAAAGCTGCTCTACTGGACTGAGATCTGGTGGCTGTGGAGGCCGTTGGAGTCCAGTGAACTCATCGTCATGTTCTAGAAAGCAGGTGGAGATGATCTGAGCTTTGTGACATGGTGCATTATCCTGCTGGAAGTAGCATCAGAAGATGCTACACTGTGGTCATAAAGGGATGGACATGGTCATCCCACATACCACCATCAACAATCTGGATCAATTCTTTCATCAAATGATGCAGTGTTGGTACTAAGGGGCCCAAAGTGTACCAAGAAAATATTTCCCACATCATTACATCACCAGCAGCCTGAATCACTGACAGAATGCAGGATGGATCCATGTTTTCATGTTTCCAGCAGATTCTGAGTCTAGCATCTGAATGTGGAGCTGAATGGAGACTCATCAGACCAGCAACGTTTCTCCATCTTCTATTGTCCAGTGTTGGTGAGTGTGTGTGAATTGTAGCCTCAGTTTCCTGTTCTTAGCTGGCAGGAGGCACCCGGTGTGTCTTCTGCTGCTGTGTGATGTGTTCAGATGGTTTTCTGCAGACCTTGGTTGGAACCAGTGGTTATTTGACTTCCTGTTGCCTTTCCATCATCTCCAACCAGCCTGCCCATTCTCCTCTGACAAGGTATTTTCATCTAGACAACTGCTGCTCACTGGATAATTTCCCTTTTCCAGACCATTCTTTGTAAACCCTTGTAATGGTTGTTTGTGAGAATCCCAGTACATCAGTACTTTCTGAAATAAAGACCAACAACTATGTCACGTTCAAAGTCCCGTAAATCCTCGTCCTTCCTCATTCTGATCCTCAGTTTGAACTTCAGGTCATCTTCATCATGTCTGTGTGACTAAATGTATTGAATTGCTACCATGTGATTGGTTGATTGATTATTTGTGTTAACAAGCAGTTGAATTGGTGCAAATGTGTCATTTTTTCCAGTGTGTTGCATTAATGGTGATCTATCTTTAATTTGGTCCCATCTTTATTGTCATACATGTAGAATCATGCAAAAACAAGAATCTCTGTTTTTCGTTACCTTATTTCAGTGTTTTTTCAGTTTTCATCTTCAAGGTCCGCTGCCCTTCAAGTTTGAAATGCTTCTCTGCTTCATCACACCTGGCTACGGTTAATAGCTTGTTACCAGGTTATGAATCAGATGCGTTGGAGCACAAAAACCTCTAAATCATGCAGTAAAACCTGTTTAATTTGAGGTATACTCTAAGATGCTTCAGATTGCTTTCCTCACCCTAACTGTTGCGCCCTTATTACAGGCATTTAAACCAAGTACAGAAATAGAATTTTTCACAGTCCTTGTAGACGGGAGATTGTTCTGAGGTGTGTATGTGATTGCAAATTGTCGTTTACGCCACTAGATTTAACTACAACTAGTGTGGAGCCCTAGATGTTCACTGCAGAAAGTGCACGAGAATGGACGTCCTGGTTGGCGGTTGGACTTCTTGCTGTGTGTTTAACTGTTATTTTGTTAGATGCTGCAGATGCAATAAATGCAATAAAAGATTCTACAAGTGCCGTATCTATAGTTTTGATCTGATTTTTGATTGATAGTCTATTTTATTTGATTTGAGATGCATTTTTATCAACCTTCCATTTTCCTTCCTCAGTTCTCTTACAGACAAGCATTTGACAGTAAAACTGTTTCCCTCTCGTTTGCAATTCATCCGCTTTATACTTTCTCTCACTCAAGAACAGTTATTTATTTATTTATTTATTTTGAACTTCGCTGCAGTGAAATAATTAAACTTCCTCTCTGGAAGTCTCCTCTCCACCTAAAGCTTTGGAAATAGCTACGTAAACTCTGTCTCATTTGGACGTCTACATGCTTTATTGTCTCGTGAAACAAGCTCGAGCTGGTTTGTTTTGTGGTCACAGATCGGAGGAGGCGAGTAGAGCTGAGGTCTGGCTGTCCGATGTGTCAGGGAACAATTTATTAGCAGACGGTTGTGGAGAGGATGCCGAGCTTTAGATGGGATAAAGCAACAGAACATACAGTTCCAACACTGAACACATGGACGGGACTCCCTGACGAGTTCTGTGTGTGTGTGTGTGTGTGTTTACCCATGCTTTCTCATATCAGCCAACTACCTGGCAGCCATGATGCTCTGCAGTTTGGACATAGTGTGAATAACATGCATGTAAACATCACATCAACCTGTTAATTCTTTTGTTGATCCTGAGATTGTTTTGCTCTCCATACGTTTGATGTTTCTTACGTCTTTGTTTTTGATTTGCTGTTGTTTTGTATACGATCAGTCACACAGCACGAAAGGTTTACGTAAAAAATGTTGATATGAATTTTCTGTACAACCATGATGATAAAAGTTCCTTTTCAGATCACGCTGATCTTTACTGCTGTGTAAATTTGCATTTATGGTTTTTTTGCTTTTTCATATATCTTGCAGCTGATCAGTTTAATTGATCAGGAATTGTGTCAAATATGTTGGATATCTTATTATTAAGCATTATGTTTGTAAGATTTATAAATTTAAAAGTGTGCTTGGTTTTTTTTTTTTACTGATTTTACTCTCGTTTTGGGATTAGAAAATCATAATTTTGAGTCACAGCTAATCAGCAAAAAGCCTCTTTGTGCCGCCACCTTTCACGTAAAGACATGTAGTACAAATGTTTATTGTTTGTTTAAAGAGGTCCACATAAACCCGCTAAAATATGATCAAACTCATGCTTATTGCTCTAGTTTTTTATTGTGCTGTATAGATTGTGTTGTGCTTGAATTTGATCAGACTGGACTATAAAAATCTTACGGCTTGCAGAAACTCTGCATGCCAAGAATAATTCAGGCAAACTGACAGTTCCACCAAACAGTGTGTGTTTGGGTAAAAATGAATATACTTGTCAGATGCCAAGTATTCACAGGGGAGGATGCACGATGCGGTTTGTCAAACGGCTGTTCGTCGCCAGACTGTTTCTGTTTGCTTTCAGTCAGATTTTATTCAAAATAAAAACATTACTAAACTTCTAAAAATGTCATGGATGTGTTGGCAAGCTAAGCTATGAAAAGTTTATACACTTTTGTAATTTTTTTTCTTTTGTTACAGCAGAGGTGATTTCTAAGTAAGTACATTATTAAATACTTAATGGAAAACGTGTTAACATGCACCACAATTAAAAAGATTTTCATGCCTAATATTTTAATATTTTAATAACGTGAAAATGTGAAACTATTTGATATAGTTTCCTCAGCTGACACTGACAGATGAATGTAGAGAGAAAACATGTTTTGTGCATAATCTGTTGCACCAGGCCCTGCCACGGACACGGACACACCTGCCACGGACACACCTGCCACGGACACACCTGCCACGGATACACCTGCCACGCATCGTCACGCAGGCGATCCCCTGAATACTAATCAGCCACACCTGCAAACAATCAGATCTCTGGACCGTATATATATATTCACTACCTGTTGGACCTCGTTACAACTCTGGCCACTTCTTTTCGTAAACACCTGTTTAAAGAAATAAAATATTATTATTATTATTATTATTATTATTATTATTATTATTTGCTCTTTCTTCCATTGGAATCAGGCATCCACAGTTAAAGGTGCAAAGAGATAAATTCTCCTCTCCTGAAAAGAAATGTTTTTAAATTTAAACTGTATTATTGTTTAACAAAGAGAATGAATTTGGTCCATTATTCTTTGAGCAAAAAGAAATTTTCATGGTAACTCATTTAAAATATTTTTCCACACAGTCATTGCATTTTTTATTAACAGGGTTTTGCTCTGTAATTTTATTTTATGACCTCTGAGTCTTTTCTATGGTCTCTTGTGCAGCTCATTTTTTCCCTATTTTAGATAATATATTTCTGCATGTATGTGTGTGTGTGTGTGTGTGTGTATGTGTGTGTGTTATTGCATGCCCTCCATCTGCCCTCTGTGCTCATTTGTGTGAAATGGGCATGCTGCCCTGTCACACTCAGCTCATTTACCTGTTTCATTGCACTTCAGACACTTCAGCTGATAATGTGAAGCATTTAATTTAAAACCATTTAAGGTTTTCAGGTCATTTTGCAGTTAATCCATCCATCTGCATTTAAAATAATAGTAGTAAAGGCCATTATTTTGTGTATGTGGTACTTCTCATTTCCATTAGCAAAAAGAAAGGGAGTTGCAGAAGAACATGGACATCCTGACTTTTAAATAGTATATTTGTTATCACATCAGATTATAATAAATTAATTTCTCACACACAGTTTTTCCTGCATGTTCGATAAATCTTGCAGTTCACACCAACATTAACAAGTTTGCTGTTAGCAAACAAAATGCAGAACGAAATCGCTGATGTTGTTTTATTCCTGATTTTTACAGATGTATCTATTCATATACATATATATATGCTTTGGAGCTTATTAGGTGTTTTTCTTTTATTCAACTTTGACTGTTTTGGTAAAAAAGCTTTCGTTACATTTACAATTCCACCCGAACTCCAAACTCTGATATTCTATATACACAGTAGTCCTGTAGACTCCTTCATTCTTGCTAGTTCAGTGCTAGTTAACTAGCACAAAGCTAGTACCCGCACGTAGCTGTGGTTCACCCTGTACCTTATTGCTTGGAAATGACACCGATATAAGCGGTGTAAATATATGCATTTGTTTATTTATAAGTATAAAATAAGAAGTATATAGATTCTAGAAACTAAAAATTGAGAATTTCTACTGTAGCCATGGGGTTACATTTCATGTAATTATGTAGTAATTCTGCTGGATGGTCTGAAATAATTCAGATACATTTGCCAGATATGTCATTGCATGTCCGTTGTCAGATATTTGGATGAAGTGGAGCAGGATAAGGACGGTTTTGTCATTTTATGATTAGTGTGTCAAATAAAAATACACAGTTATGTAATGCTGCCACACAGCAGTAAGACCAGCGTCAATGTTTGCTGATTCAATGAGAGACCAGTTTCCTTCTGCAAGGTTCGGCACATAGTTAATGTATTGTTCATTTCTGTCTCACAAAAACTTTCTGCGGTTAAACTTTATGAGGCAGGAAGATTACTGATGAAATTTTTCCCAACAATCCAGTAAGACTGGTAAGGCTGCATATTTAGTGCACAAAGCCAAGATAATCAGGTGTCTCTTGTATGTAGATTATTGACTCATTTCCTAAATAGTAGCTGTGTGTAGCTAGTGTTCAAGCTAGGAACAAATTGAAGTGGACACATTACCCAAACCACAAACCAAACGACACACATACAAATGCTGGTTTGAAAGATTTAACTATAAAAAATCTGCTGCACTTGTTATTTATGTCCCCTCTAGCAAGTGCATAGTTCTGTTTGCCTGTTGTATCTTCTGGTTGTTAGGACACTGTTAAGACAGTATTAAGACATCTATAGTACTTAATGAATGCATGAGATGATTATTAGCTTAGTGAAAAAAGGTTTGCTAAAGGCAGTTGAGACTTTTAACATGAAACAATCAGCGATATTTCATTCTTGAATAAATTAGCAACCTTTTTTTTATTCGTCATGAGTAATAAAAGTGCAATTAAGAAGGAAAATTTAGCTCTGATCTCCTCACCATGTTTCATGTGTTTAACAGTGACACTTTACAAACTGGTGTTTCATGCATAAGTCACAGAAAAGCTAAGCTAAGCTGAAAATTACCCCACGACTGTTGCTGCACAGTTCATAGTGCAACTAATGTTTGTCGCTCTGAAGGAAATTTCCTTAAAGATACAAGAAGAAAACAGGAGGCGATGAGCGCTACTCATCAGTTCTCCACCTGTTGGATCTTTTGTGTGTCTGACTGAAGCAGCTTCCAAGCAGGCGTCACACAGGCTGACATTTGAGAGTGCCCGAAACTGTAAAATGAGCCCATTTATCTGTGTCTTCTAGGAAGTCTGTTGTCAGGGAGCCTCAAAGAGGAAATATGTTGTTTACTGAGACAAGAGTCTGTCCGTCAAACAAACTAAATACATGCAGACATTACCATCATTATTTAACTCCATATTTTGCTGGCTGGTTGGCATACATGGAGACATTTTCATTCCATGATGAGTGAAACAACTATATTTGGAAAAATTCAAGTAACAAGTAAACAGGCTGTTATAAAAATATTTTACACTTCAATAGTTATTCTGTCTCAAACCTTTACCTTATTAGGCAACTTTTTCCTGCTGTAAAGACCTAGAAGAGTATATAAGTAAACTATTTTCACCAGCTGTGATTTAATATGGAAGATTTAGTGATGTAATCTACCTCCTGCAAGCACATCACTGTGTCATGTTAAGCTCTTGCAAGCTAAATAAAGGAAGTCTAATTGCCTTGTCTTTTCAAACACACACACGTGCACACAAACATCCAAGATGTAGAGCTAGAAGCAGCGGAGTAGAAAGAAACAGGACTGACATTTCCACCGTTGGCAGGATACTGTTGCATCATCTGGCCACATTTTACAGTTCTTACAAACTGCAACAGAATCTACTGAAAGGCACTTTTTTTAGAAATATGGTTGGTTTCATCATTATATAATTGGCATATGTGTATGAGGTTTTAATATATTAAAAACTTCAAATTTCTTTCCCCTGTCCCTCCCTCATTAACTTCCCTCTTGCTGTGGGAGCAGTGGGAGAGCTGCTAAAGTAGCTGCACCTCCTGGGAATTAACACTCAAATGCTTACAACTAAACATAACCTCCAATTAGCGCCGGTTTGGACTGATTTATCCGCCGAGTCGGTTTTGACACAAACATAAAAGATTATTCAGGTATGAAAAGATAAAACTCAAAGCAGATGGGAGAAGAAACAGAGAGATAATGGGAGTTTCCATACATGACAGGCACACGAAAATAAATTCTGTTTCAGTTTGTTCTGTACTATTATAGTATTAATCGTTCTCCAAAAAAACTGAAAAGTGATACCAAATAATTGAGGAAACAGAGCTGTACCGTTAGAGTTTTATTATCATTTACAGTTGTGATAAAATACTTTGATCTAAGATTTGAAGTCCAAAAATACAGTATATATGCTAGGTTACTTGATGACATAATGAGTGTTAAAGTATGCGTTAGTATTTGTCCCTGTGTAGCTGGCCTTGTACCGTGTCTAGGTGGACTCTTGTCTCTTGTCAGCCCCCTCACAACCTCCAAACTGGATAAATCAATCATAACTTTTTGGGATTCATTTTTCTGTATATTTCTGAGTATTTTTGTGTCCAACACTGTTCCATAGAGGGGTTCTCAGGTTGTCTTCTTGTTGTGTCCACATTGACATCATTTAGTGATGGGGAGAGATTTCAGTCTGTTTTAAGACGAAAATGGACCACGATGTTCTAAAATACGTTGGGAATGTGTTGGGGGAGTGGTAGGTGCCAGTTTAGTATCAGTCATCATTAGTAAGTGTCTAAGGGGCAGTTATTAATATTGAAAAAAAATGACTATATTTCTATGATATATAGGGCACTATGTCCACTGTGGTTCATAAAAGTGGTGGCTCGTTCAGTAAAAACACAAAACGTATCTAGAAGAATATATTGATATAAAGTAATTGCAGCAAACGTCTTTCACCCTTTTTAATGCCCATTAACAGTGTTATATTTTATATTTATTAATTAACAGTTAAGTGTCTTTCAACTGGATACTAATGCAGAAACATGTCTTATAATAAAACATGAAATCAACTAAATAATAAATAATGAATAAACGGCAGCTCATCATATGGTGCCTTATTAATGCATCTTGGTGTATTTCATAGTATCAAATCATGTTGCAGTGAATTACATTATAAACAGAATAATTAAAAATGACCTAGAAATTCTTCTGTAATTATAATACTTATACCAATTCTGTTTTACTGCATCCAAATGTATTTAACCATAATGTAAAGTACTGATCATGGTATTGTTTTGCCTCTATAGATAACTTCTACAGATCATCACATAGTACATAATCATCCAATGAAATTACCCTCTGATCTCAGTCTATTTCTTCTTCTGCATTTTTATTTAGGTAATTGCATAATTAATGGACTAAAGTGTTTGTATCAAGACCCCTTTTAAACCTGAGGTCCCCCAGTCGGTGACTTTGAGAGCAGATGTTGCCAGATGGTGTCAAACCAGCCATGTTGGAAACCTCTCCTGAACTCTCTTTATCCAAAGCATTTCTTCATATTTCATGTTGTCCTGCTTTATTTTATCAGAGCTGGCTTCACATATTGTACTATGATGTTATAGGTTTGGCGCCACAGCGGCATAATTCCAAAGTGATATCCATAATAATCCTGATAGTGTTTTTTTTTTTTCAGGCAGTCCTGAAACTTTTTTCATTTATGCTATGTGCCATCATCTGGAGCCAGTAGAGTGTTCTATGACTCCAAAGATATTTATATTTTTGAGTGGAGAACTAAAAATATTGTCACAAGACTCAAGAGGTGAAGCTTCTAAAAGTCTGGTTTATTATTTCTGTTGATTGGGCAGACATTTGTTTAATTTTTCTTTGGTGTCTCACTTTTTTATACCCAGATTAGCGCTTCACTTGGTTTTTCTTGGTCATTTTATTTGCCCTGTCAGTCAAATTTCCACTCCTCTTCAGCTTTCTTCTGCCACTGCTGTGTTGTTTCCCTTTTCATTCCCTCTTTGGTGGCCTTTCTCCTCTCTGCTCTGTGTCATTCTGCAGGTTGTCGAGCGTTGATGGAAAGCAGCCAGTGATGGTCAGATAGAGAAGGACATTGGACAGATGAGGAAGAGATGAAAGACAGAGATGAATGGATAACAAATTAGTGGAGCAAAGACTGAGAATGGGAGGGCAGAGAGGTGTAAAAAGACAAAGATGGAAGAGCTGCTTATAAAGGAAATTGGATCAAGAAAGATACAAGAAAAATTTTTAATATTTTCTTATTTTATTTCTTTCTTTCTCTCATGTCTTTCATAAACTAGCCTTTCTTTCTTTCTTTCTTTCTTTCTTTCTTTCTTTCTTTCTTTCTTATAAAAGGTAAGGGGATGTAAACACGTTGCACCGGGTGAACATGCAGAATTTCAGTTGCATGTAATTAGAAAAGTAAGCGTCACTAAAATAAGTTTTTAAAGCACATTTAAACAGACAGCAGTGGACTCACATTCAGGCTTTGAAACTGAAAACATTGACAAGATTAAAAGAGACTTAGTGGATCAGGTTTACTTCTCTGCACCTGCAGCTCACAGTCCTGCTATGTGATCCGGGTCAAGTCCGGTTCAAAATAATGAACTGGTTCACTTGGAAACCAGAGAGAAAAATGTTTTCATTAATGTTAAACACTAGAAATAGAAAGATGATGCTTCATAGAGGGAATAACGGCTAGAAACATAAAAACATTAAACAGATAAACATGAAGTTGTGATTTCATTATGTAAGCTTCTCTGAGAGTGTGTGTTCACATCATGTGGACATGGAGATATCCGGATGTTCTCATGCAGAAGAAGAAAATGTTTACAAAACAAAGAGCGTTATAGTTGTTTCCTGCGTTAAAGGTCAAAACGGTGATGGTGTGTGTTTCGTCTGTGTGTGTAATTACATAATTCATATCTGTGGCTCTGACAGGTTTGTGGAATGCTGCCTGACTACAAGTTACCTCCCCTCTCTCTCTCTCTCTCTCTCTCTGTGTGTGTGTGTGTGTGTGTGTTGGACTAATACTACCCGCCTGGCTGACAATGGCACACTTGTCTGTTGTTGATCCATCTGATTTTTGAGCATTTTTCTCTCCAGCCAGGTTGCTGAAGGTCAGTCAAGGTTTAAAAGTTAAAACTTCTTTTCCCAAATGTTTAAGCTGTTTCAGATGAAAAGAGAGCAGATTAAGTCAAAGTTATAGAAAAGCTGCACATGCTAAATGTCGGTGATGCGTTGCACATGAGAGACATGTGATATATCTAGATAGCTGGATATATCTAGGGACATTAACACTTTTATTATGATTAATTAATTACAAAAAATGAACATGTTAAGAAAAAATAACACATTTAATCAAAGGTTGATGTTCAAACAACACGGAACGTTTGTTTGTGGGCACGTTCCTGGTACACCGATTAAACTGGTGCACACATCAGAGCTCGGCTAACAACTTAGCAACTTTGGTGAAATATTAACGAGTTTTTAGACCCTTCTAGTGACACGTCCCAAGTCTAGCAACTTTTTCTGGTGTTGCTGGAGACTGACGTGAAAGCATGCATTGTTCACGTCTTCTCAATGAGCAGCTAGTGCTGCTGCAGGCCCCTCCCCCATCCAAAATCACTCCCATCTGCAGATGTTCACCTCTGCTGGTATGACGTGAAGACAGGAAATGAAATGAGCGACGCTGCTGCTAGCTGATCCCGTCCTGGCTTACCATCAGATATTAATGCCGATTCATGAAGATTGTAGATGAAAACATTTTAAAAGTTAGAAGTATTGTAGCATGTTGTAGACTCTTAAATGGTAAATGGGCTGTATATATAAAAAGATTTACTGTATCTGGAGTGATATCCAAGGTGCTTTATACTATACATCACATTCACCCATTAACACACACATTCACACACTGATTCACAATATCTTAATTAGATAACAGTTAAAGTACCTAAAATGACACTTTAACTTAAGGCCTGTTCAGTTTTGGTCATGGATATTTTCTATTTTCTTTTCCACTGTTTGAATAAGAAAACAATTAAATGCATTTTTCCAGACTTTACTAGAGTTTGAGTTTAAAATATTGTGTCAATTTCTTTATTCAGTCGTCCACTAAAAGACATTTAAATGAAAATATTTTGCTTTTTGGTGCAAACATTGCTACCACTGATTCATAGACAGCTCTTACAACACGGTCGTATGTTCCCATCGTTACGTTCTCGCACAGTGCTCTTCACACCGTGTCAAAACAACGTGCTGCTAGAAACCTTGTGAATGTGCTTCCTACGGCTGCTGAATGCTGGAGACTAAATGTGTACATGACAATGCTAGCAACATGGTGTTGGCTAAAACCAGACACATGCCAGAAGGGAAATAAAATAGTACTTTTGCTTGCAACCGTTGCAATTGCAACAATTTTCTATTTTTTTTTTTTACTCCAGATTGCTTACACAGGTCAAAGTCACCATGTTAAATTATGGTATTACTCTCTTTTTTCGTAACAGGTCTTTATCTTGTTGTCTGTCTGCTACACCATTAGCTTGTTTCATCTCTGTATTGGACTTTTCTCCCTGGTTCTTCTGGATGATGCTTTATTTTAAAACTCTGCTGAGATGCAGACCAGCATGATTTTGGATTTTGTCTCAGTTTCTTTACTCTAGCAACCCCCTGATAGGCCTCTTGCCTGTTTTTGCTAGTTCTTTACATCGTTGAGTTTTCCTCTTCCTTGTTACTTGGCGTAATTAATTATTGTCTTTATCTCTTCTTTTAATAATTTCTTTATGTCCTACTCTCCAGTTTTACTTTATTGTCTTCAGTTTGTGTGCTCTGAGTCCTTCCCCTGTCCTTTCATTCACAGTATCTTCCATAATTTCTTTATTGTTTATATCATTACTATTTCTGTTTTTCTGTTTTTCCTTAACATCTCTTGATTACTTATTACCACCCCTTACCTCTTCTCCCTTCTTCCCAGTCTCCTTCATACCTTTGACTGTGTCTCTTTCTGTCTAGACACACTCAGCAGTAAATATTCTGTAATCAGCCTCACGTTTCTCAGCTCACACACAGGGCTGCTGCTGTCCCCTCCAACACACACCCACAGGACAGTGTGAGTGTGTTTTTGTATCCTCTTTCCAGCTCCAGTATTTGATCTGAGTGCCAGTCTATTTCACATGCAAATGATTTAAAGTCCATCCCTCTCTTTCTCTCCTGACATCCCTCTCTCCGTCCAGCTGCACCGTGAGCTGGTGAGGGGACGTCTTTATGTTTGGAAAGCCTGGAAGCGTGGAAATTAGGCCACACGATCTTCACTGCTGAGTCAGGTGAAATATATTTAGTAATATTATTGTGCTGCTGTGTACGTACGCTGGCTGGTGTTTCCTGCTAGTTCATGAACGTGACACCTGGACAGTCATGCTGTTGATATATTTGCTTAACACTGTTTGACATTGTCTTGCTAAAATTAGCAAGACTTTCGCTGACAAAGACGTCATCTGGATGGAAGCAAATGTTGCTCCGGGTTGAACTGATTGTGTTTTTGGGGATATTTCTCTGAAGGGTTCCTGAGTCCAAACTCTGAGGTTCATTACATAATTGTGTGTGTGGTTAATGCAGCACAACGTTTTGGTGTTGGTTTCCACCTTCAACCCTTACAAAGTTTTCCTTTTTTTTGATTGGCTGAGCTGTGTTTTAGTTTTAGGATCTGCCTTTCTGCTCCCTTCTGATCAGAGGCCTTACTGGACTTCTTGTAAACAACTTAAAGAATCAATCCTGTTTATCTGGTAGTGTCAGATGCACATTGAAGCAACATATGACCACAGCAGTGAGACGTTTTATACGGGTTGTTTCAGGAGACCATGTAGCTTAAACTACTTGAACTTGTTTAATATAACTGGCCATTTCTTTGACTTAAAGTTCACCTGAATGACATCAGTAAAGCAAAGAATGTCTCATTGTGCATTTGTGGTTAATTTAGAATTTTTTTTACTTTCAGTGACCAAATGCTGTTGCCAAGTAGCTACAAGCCAAAATGTTGTTTCCTGATTGGCTAAGCCTGCAGTCTTTTTCTTGACAATGCCTGTTATCAGGAAGTAATAGAAAGCTGTGCATTCATGGGGATTTTATTGTACAACTTTGTCTAACAAGTTGGCGTTGCCCCCAGAAAAATGGAACCAGAGCAGTGCAGCCCCTCCTCTACTTTTTTTTCGTCTTCTTGGTCTTCTGTTGGCTCAGTCTGTGCTCTTCTCCTCTCCATCACTTAGTCATCTCTTTAACCCTTTTTCTGCTGTTCAGAAGCAACACTGATGTAATCATCATGGATCATCACAGATCAATGGCAGGTGGTCAGACTTGTCGGACCTATCTCACTGTTTCTTCAGATATCTTTGAAATATTCCTTTAAATTTGAAAACTGTTCTTATGCTCACAGCGTTAGAGACGATAGCTGATAAAAAAAGACAAAACTCAGATTCAAATGAAATAAAGAGTGTTGGAATCTGTTCAATGCTCAAGTTTGGGAGCCAGAATGTTTAGAGCCAGTAAAATAAAAGGATCATTAATCCCAAATTAATTTTCCGAGTTTGTAAAGACACACACACACACACACACACACACACACACACACACATGAACAACACCAGTACTGAGCTTTCACAAGCTGTTCCTGGAGACGGAGATCAGGATTGAACAAACCGATGTAATAGCAAAAAATAAAATGTACCCACCGAACTACTTATTTTGTGCATCCTAGTGTTTTTTTTAATGTTTTTATTTAAATACACTCAGTTGCCGCTTCATTAGGCTCCCTTTTCTAACTGCTTTGCACTTTTGAGGTTTTGCTGAAATTAAATTTAAGATAACCTTTTTTTTTTATTTATTTTTTTATCGTGAAGCAATTAAAAAGTCTAATTTTCAACATGTATGTTTTGTGTGTTATTAAACACAGAAATTAGAACCCTGTCGGTTTAGTAAATTAATATATTCAGCGTTTTTTTCCATACAGCATCCCACCTTTTTTGGAACTGAGGTTGTAAGATCGTTCATTTTCCCAGAAGTCCCTTTAAAAAAAAAACTAATAATTTTCTCTTATTTCATTAATTCTTAAACTGTGTGATTTAAAAAGTGGTATTTATTTAAAATGTGGCTTTTATGAAGTACACAGCTTATGAATCTACAAACTTTAAGTCAGTCTTTTTTCCTTGTTTTTTCTATTATAATCACACACCACAAGTTATAACTCTGACTTATTTCTATATTATTTCTTTTTTCAGTTACCCAAACTATAAAACTTACAGGAGTCATAAGTTCCCTTTTAAATCACTGAATATATAATTTGCAAGTCTTTTTCTTTAAAATAAAATCTTTGAAAACAGTCTGGCACATGGAGGAGACATCGTATATCACAGCCTACATGATGTTTAATAAGTAGAACGTGTTAAATAACACAGGTTCAGTATATTAGCAAATATTGTGCTGCTCAGGCTTATTAATTACCAATTAAAAGCTAGTAAGTCTAAAATCCAAACAATAAAGAAGTGCGTGTTGATTGTCCTGACAGAGTCTGCACCCACAGACATGTTTGAGCTGCAGAGACGTCCACTCGCTTCCTCTTTGCTTTGACTGTCCCATGAAAACACCTCAGTCTGAAAAATGTGCACATTCCCTCAGCCTCTCTGAGTTCACATTCTTATTGTTATTCTGGGTTGGATGAAAAACTCGCTGCAGCACAGAAATGTTAACCAAACAGATGGAAATTTAGTCTGCGTTCTTAAAAAGCCACATGTGTATGATGAGATGAAAGTTATTTCTTTCTTGACACTTGAAAACCTTTTTCCTCAGGATCAACACAGAGGCCAAGCAGAGCTGCTAAATAGATCTACTTCTCGATTTATTCCTGAAAAACTGTTTTGTCTTGTTTAAATGACTTTAATACCTCATTAAAACCTCATCGTAGTTTCTGAGTCTGTAAATATTGTGATCTTTTTTCTGTTTAAGGAGGCTTTTGTCACATCTCATGACTGAAAAAGTTCTTTTTTTTAATGTTTTGCTGTTTTTACTTATATTATGTTCAGCACTTTGTTCAGTAGCTGCTGTCGTAAAGTGCTTTATAAATGAAGTTGGCTTGACTTGGCTATCAAGTCAGTAAATAAAGTTTGTGGATTAAAATAAAAAACAGTGGTTAGATTCCTCATTTTATCCACTAGGGGGCAGTAGAGTTAAGGTATTATTAAACCTGCCACAGTTGCCCCTGAAGAGATGCTTTCAACTCAGTGAGATGCACTCATTAGCCATTTTATAAGGTCCACCTTGCTACTGCCAGGTTGTACCCCCTCTTACCTTCAGAACTGCCTTAATTCTTGCTGGCGCAGATAAAACAAGTTGGAAACCTTCCTCAGATGTTTTCTCCATATCAACATGACAGCATCACACAGTTGCTGCAGGTTTGTCGGCTGCATCCATGATGAGAATCTCCCGTTCCACCACATCCCAAAGCTGCTCTACACATCTACAGGCCTGAATGTGTTAAATTGCAGCCATGTGATTAACTGATGAACTATTTGTGTTAATAAACAATACACACAGCTGTACCTAATAATGTGGCCACCAAGTTTACGTTTGTAGATGATATGTCTTGTAGGGTTCAGATGTTTCATTAAAGACTGCAGTCCGACTGTGTTTTCAGACCAGCTGGAGTTTCAGGACCAGGTCCTAGTTCTTCGTGGATGTTTCGGCTCAGGTTGACTGTAGGAGGAAGCTGCTTTTTAAATACATGAAACACTGAAATAAGCATGAACTCAGTTGAAATATTAGTATAAACTGTAAAAATAAACCAGTGCAAGTCTGTGTTGAAGGTTTCATCAGGGATCATACATTATGTATTTGGGTGGAAGTTTTGCTAGTTTAGAAGAAAATTTCTCAAAATATTTTGAAATTTCACGAGAAAGAAACCGCCTGACGACCTGAAAACATGCTGGTCTACCTACTTTCTCCACTCCGTGACCATACTCAGTTAGAACTCTTTCTTTCTCTTGAAACTTAATCGAACTATGTGTACTTTACCAAACAGGAAGAGCTCGATATAAAGGCACCTATAGACCACTACGCACTTAGAGTCAGGAGTGTGTGTAAAAGTGCACCTATTATATTATATGTGTGTATGGGCTTGTGGGCTGAGTCTGAGATAATTTTATGGTTACAGTGTGTGTTTATATTCAGCTTCCTCTGACATATGTGTGTGTATCCTCCGGGCAGCTAAAGTGTTTACATGGAGGAGAGGAAAGTGAAGAAGAAGGGAGAAGGCTGCAGCTTAGAGAGGGAGGGAATTATGAGAGGCTCTCAGCAGGAAGAAAACCCATGAAGTGAAATAAAAACAAAATAGAATCAGCAAAGACTTGAAGTTGAAGCATGAAAACTCAGAAGAGGCAGAACAGGAAAAAAAGGTCCAGAGAGGCAGGAAGTATAAAATAAGAGTAAAGGGAAAATACACGAATGAACATATAAAAAGCAATTTATACCTAAACGTATTGACTGCAGTCATCAGTAAATGAATCCAACCAGGGCAGAGAAAAAAAGAATTATTAATTCTCCAAACCTCTGTTCTCCTCCTGTCTGTTCATGTTCCAGTACGCCGTTTCTCCATTTCATCCATGTCCATTAACCCTCAGGCACCCGTTTAATTCAAGGACAAAAATGTCCACTTCAGCTCTATTGTGCAGATGAATATTTTTTTCTTGTTCTGTTTTGCATAAATCTTTAAAAAACAAACTATAACTTGCTTAAAACTTCCAAACACTGAGCAAATTTCAGGAGTTTAACTCTAATCAAATGCCAGTTTGATTATGTAATATTTATAGCACTTTGTATTATATTCATACATTTAAAATAGTTTTTGTGGAAAATCACACAGAATATTTTTTATTTTGGCAGACGAACTTTTTGGAGTCTTTTTTAACAATTATTGAGGGAAATATGTCAATCATATGAATACCATTGCCCAAGGTTTATCAGGATCAAGTGTGTATTTAGGAGATGACAGATTTTCTTCTCTTACTTCGCCATCCCTCCACTTTCTGCTACCTTGTCTTCAGTTGTTTCACCTCTGGACATCTCTTACCCAAACAGAAGCTGCAATAATGATCACCAGTTAATTTACGTCTTCCAACCTCTTTTTTTCTCCTTTTTTCTTCTTTTCTATCAAAACTTTTGTCTGTTACCATTACAAAATGTCAGATCTTGTTTTCTTCTTGCCCTTTTGTGTGGTGACCTGACAAAGAACTGGGTTAGTTTGGTCTCTGAGGTTCAGAGGGGCCAGCAAATAAATACATTTGGGGGTAAACTGTAACTGGATTTAGAAAAGCTGATTTCCATAATTCTACGCTTGAAAACTTGCACGAGTGTCCTTAGTTTCCTCTATGTCCTTGCTTATCCTGGGTATGCACAAGACTGTAATAACTGTAATGAGCTGCATGGAGCTCAGAGGTGGAGGATCTTCTGTTTGTGTAGACTGTATGTGCAGATGGATGTAAGTTTGGAAGACACAAACAGATGGAGCACCAGTGACTAGAGAAGGATTCTTTCTTTTGTTCATCACCAACCTCTTTATCTCTCACAATATTGTGAGGAAATGACTCCCACAAAAGGACTGCTGAGAAAAACAAAGACAATATTTCCTTATTTGGGGTCCACTTATTCCTATTTGGAAACTGTGAGATTTCACTGGCACTGTAAAAAAAAAACATAGAAGAATAAGCAGAACATTGTGTTTCAGTCTTTACATAGTGGCTTCCAGAAGTATTCACTATTCTTGGCCTTTGTTGGAATCAAACTGGATATTTGGGGATTTTTATTATTCGATGTACACAACATGCCACCAACCTTGACAATGCAAAGTATTTGTTATTGTAGATCAAATAAGAAATTACATAAGTCTGTAAGTTGTACTGCCAACGTTTGCAACAGTTGCAGCTGCTCTTAGGGTTTGTTTGAGCTTTGCACGTCTGAGCTAGCTAGCTAGCTAGCTATTATTCAAAGCACTTCTACAGCAGTTCCATCAAGTTGGCTGGTTTCTTTGGGTTTATAGAAACCTTTAAGTTGTGTCACAGATTCTCAGTTAAGGTTTGTGTTGTGACTTGGCCACGTTTAAACATTTTCTTTTAAACTACGTAAGTGCTGCATTAGAGGTATGTTTCAGCTGTACCTAATAATGTGGCCACTGAGTTTACGTTTGTAGATGATATGTCTTGTCAGATGTTTCATTAAAGACTGCAGTCCGACTGTGTTTTCAGACCAACTGGAGTTTCAGGACCAGGTCCTAGTTCTTCGTGGATGTTTCGGCTCATGCTGACTGTAGGAGGAAGCTGCATTTTATATGAAACACTGAAATAAGCATGAACTCAGTTGAAATATTAGTATAAACTGTAAAAATAAACCAGTGCAAGTCTGTGTTGAAGGTTTCATCACGGTACGAGTACGAATCCAACTTTCTTTTGAACTAGAAGGGAAAAAATAAAATGATCCGACTCTGAGGTCCTTTTAAGAAATTTTATGGAGTGTTCATACAGTAAAAACACTCCTGAAATAAAAAGAGAATAATGACTATTAGGCAGATGTCCTGTTGAGACTGAGTCCCTGACCACCAAATGTCCTTGGACTCACTTTCACCTTATTTCTTCTGTATGTCCTTCTAACAATTAACTTGTAAGCCCATGTCTCTTTGTTAAAATGTCCACCCAGTTTGTCAACATTTGCACAGCTGTGAAACCAAAGTAAACAACTTTTGGCTCCATAGATGAGGGACTCCTGAGTATTTTCAGTATATCTCAAATATAAGGTCAGAATAAAACATGGAAAAACAACAATAACACTGTTTATGTCCTAATTAAATTGCAATGAGTCAGTAACACTGATGTTATTGAACTGAGATTCAGCTGCAGGTCCACCAAATGTAAAATATAAAATGTAGATTTTTACTTTTTGCAGTATTTGTCGATTAATTGCTGTTTTATTACTTTAATAACCTAAATGAATCACATGTGGAATTATATGGCCAAGAAAGTTATTCAACTTATTGTTGCTTTGGTGATGAAATATATGTTTGAAGTGGTGGAGGCTAAGATTGGAAAAGAGAGCATTGAGAAAACAGATAATGAAAGAGCCAAAAAAAGATGGAATAATTTCTTTAATAAAGCCGCTGTGAACTGATCCAAGTCTACGGAAAGACACTTGGAGAGCTGGAGGTTGAGCAGAGAGAAGAAGAAGTGGTAAAGTGAAAGCAGAGTGACTCCAGAGTGAAACGAGGACATGGAGAGGAAAAGAACAAGCATCCCCCTCCTCTCAGACCTCTGATGCCCTCCAGGGAGCAGAAAATGTCTGGCTTGAGTTAGCCATGCAGAAGAAGAGAGACAGCTCACACACGAACACAAAGAATCAATCTATTACTTCCCTCCCACCCCAACACTCCTCCCATCTCACTCCGTTTGGTATCTGAAGAGAAGGACAGTTCCTGTACTTGTTTTCTCTAAATCCAGCTGTTTTTCTTTTGGGAGGGTTTTTTTTTGTGTGCAGCAAACTCCAGTTAAACCACACTCAGGTACGTGGGATGATAAATGGGAGGTGTTTGGGGGGTATATGTCCAACGGGTATATGTCTAAAGAGACATAGCAAGTAAGCTGCAAAGACCTTGATATTTAAAGTTCAGATAATGATGTTACTACTTGAATCTATGATAAAGATGATCTTAAGTATGACATGAATAGTGTTTGAATGTAGCTGTGGACAAGGCCATCTTTACAAAGAGTGGGCAGGAGCTGTCAAACAGCCCTGACAGCTTTATGGTTTTTCAAAATACTGGTCTGACCTGCTCTATGAACTTTTCAACAAAACTCTGCTGTTAAGCTCAAAGAAGGATTGCTTTGGAGCCTTAGACTGTGTTTGAGCAGGCTCAGGCCGAGCTGGGATTTGGGTTTGAGAAGAGCGATTTCCCATATAGGAATCATGCAGACCAACATCATGTACAGAGGCTTTTGAAGAAAATACAACCTCTTCAAAGTGATTGAGAGAAAAACAGTATGTTGAAATATATAATGGCGCTATGAATATAGCAATTGTGTTGAACGAAAAATGTACTTTAGTCCAAATGATTATTGTTTCCTAACCCTAATTAAGTGATGATATAGGGCAAGGAAATGCCCAAAGTGCCTTTCAGAGATCCATCCTCCCATATGGCTGCAATGATGAGTCCCTCTCTGTGAATAAAACAAGTCGATCTTATCCCACTCTAGTTTATCATTTTTAGAAATCATCCCATTGTAGAATCAGACAAGGCTTGATTTTAACTCAGAGATGTTGGTGTCTAATGTTGTATAAAATGTGTGCCTGATATATCCCTCATACCACTTACTCAGTTAGCTACAAGTAGTACACAGGTTTACGCTTTGTGATTCTGCAGCATGCTAATCATATATTTCATACATCATCATGGCTGGCCTCTTACTCCTCTGTTACTACCTCTCCTGCCAGCTCAGAGGCGTATCAAAAGTGGGTCAACTTGGACATCACATTCTGCTTTGACCCTTTCACAAATCATTTGAAAAGGCATGTGAAGGCTAAAGTTTCATCGCATTTATATGTAAGCAAGATGAACAGCAAAGTGGTGTCTATTAAAGTAAAGAGTGTTACATACACTACCAGAACAGACATTTCTTCTTTTTCTCACAACTCTAGTTTGGGAATTCTCGCAGCTTCTTCTTGACACATTATCCAGGCAGAACGCTTTTTGTGTGTAACTGAAAGTTGTCATTTCCACTTTTACTTGCGAATGATTCAACAAGGTTGAATGGGTAGTTTTAAGGAACAACTGTTTGAGGTGGTGAAGAAGTACAGAAATTTATACAAAACATTGCATAAAAGACACAAACATCGCCTCCCGCATGATACTGCCCTGCCACAGACAAAGTTTCTTATGAAGTGTGAAATAAACTAAGCCAGAACTAATTTTGTTCTTATTCTTGTCTCATCAACAACAACAAAAAAGGAAATTTCAAACAAATAAAAATGTTTTAGCTCTATCTATAATTTCCTAAACATAACAAAGTGGCATATTGCCTAAACCAAACTAAGTACTGAGAGGTGTTGAATTGTTACTAAATGTAATTCAGAAATTCAAAGAAAGTTGCCATTTTTTGGTCTTGAGTCATACATGACTGAAAGTGCTTGTATGACCAGACCAATCTGATGCACAAGGGGACCACTTCAGATGCTTGCATGGTTTTGGTACCTTAGGAACTTTCTCTAACAATTAATTGAAATAGCTCTTAATACAGAGAGTACAACAAAGTAATAGTAATAAAAATGTATGCAAATATATTTAAAAATCTGAAGTATAGTATTTAATAGGCAAGTATTGGAAAAGAGATATAATTTGTATGGTTTTGACATAAATGTGTCACCTTACATTTCTTATCTTAGCCCTGTTTCATCTTCTTTACCCATGTATCATTATTTATCTTTCACTGAAATGTATAAAAATGTCATCCTCACTGCTAGTTGTATTTCCATGGCTTTAAAATGCTGTCTGTGTGTAGAATAGTGTGTCTGAGTGTCAGTGTAATTGACTACTTATGGAAAAAGACTGTTGTTTGAGTTCAAACAGGAGTCCCAAAGGAGAATAGTGTCAGATCACTCTGTCTCAGAGTAAGTTTCAGAGTTAAAAGATGTTCTTAGTTTCTTATTTCAACTAAGCTGAAGCTCTTTCTGTTAAAGCAAACAATCATATCAAAATGTATTCTCTATAGAAGGATAAATTCTGAGCCCTACAGAGATACAGTATTTTAAATATAAACAAGTATATGCTGACTTTTTAGCCTTGAAAAGCAGCAAATCCAGTAACAGTTGCTGCTTTCAATGTATGTATTCTTTGTACTGCTTGTCATTCATTTGATTAAAGAATAAAATACAAGGTTTCTGTTCACTAAAAATTAGCTTTGCTAGCTAGCGCTAGGGATAAGGGATGTTAGCACCGAAAACCAAGTTTTAAAGTCGGAATCACTGACTCCAGCCCTCTTGATCCAGTGCCCTGCAGATTTTTGATGTTTCCCTGCTGCAACACACCTGACTCAAATAATGGGTTGTTAAGAGTCTTGTGCAGACCTTCATTTGAACCAGGTGTTGCAGCAGGGAAACATCAAAAATCTACAGGACACTAACCTAAAAGATCAAGAGTTGGTGATCCCTGGTTTAAATGTCAATTATGCCTTTTATATCACAGAGTATTTTCCTGAGCATGATTAAAGCTGTTGTAGTTGTTACTGTGATTGTTTCTATGGTTATATAAGAAGCTAGCACATGCATTAATCGGGAGAAAAGGAAGAGAGAAGCTAACTGGCAAAAGAACTAGTGCAAATATGTAGGCTATCCATGTGGGGATGTTTCTGTGGTTAACACAAAACCTGCAGGATCGGGCAAACTAAAAAGAAAATACAATGGTGAAATTCAGATGGGCTGAGCTGAAAAGTGACAAAGAAGAATTGATTTTTAGATTTCTTTCTAAACGGCTGTAAACATCCAGCTGATCTGAAATGGCACTGCTTGGTGTATAGTCATAAGACATCATAAAAAATAAGTTTTCTAGATTTTTAAAATACAAGAGTAATGACAATAGCATCAAAGAAGGTTGCTGGTGGTTGAGTTCAAGTTTGGTGCGTCTGTTTTGGGTTGTGTAGTAAGGACTAATGCTCTATAACGGTGGCTGTGTAAATAAAAAATCTTTAACCTATCGTTGTCCTCTTGGTAGTTACATTTATACACATTTGTTGTTTAATTTCACCGCACAGCTAGCCGCCTCATGCAAATACTACTTAATACAGTATTTAGCTAACACTGATTTAATCATAGCACAGCCATTATATTACACAGTCCTTTGTTCGGCAGTCTCTGAAGGAGATGTGCTGGATTTAGTCACTAGAGAAACTTTCTTTAAAATTATAATTCTGGTATTGGCATTTGCTTTCGTAGATGAGATGCTCTCTTAGTGGCTTTCATGTTTATCTTTCTCAGTCCCTTTGTGGAGCCTCTTTGTTCATTCGCTGTGAAACAAGCTGTAACTTCTGTCTCTTGAAGGACGTTTTAGGCTTTGAGGTGGAATCACTATAGACACTGCACTACATAAAAATATCCAATAATTGGAATATTTTGCACAATTTACTTTAGTGATAGCAAGTGTATAGAAAAAGTATAAAGCAAGAACAAAACAAATAAAAGGGCTTTTTTTTTAATGATCTCTAGACCTGCTGAAAGATTCAAAACAGAGGAGCCTTTTTCCCTACTGGTCTCTTGATACTGGGTATGCCACGACTATAAATCATTTGAATGCTCCCTCAGTAAGATGTGGATCTTTTTCTCTTTGTATAAATCCTCAGGCAATTTTGTCTTCAAAGTTCTTGTGTCATATTAAGTTTTATTTGTAGTTGTGCCAAACCCTGTGCTAGTCCTGTGGTTCTTTTCTTAGTGGTGGGTTAGCTTGTGATAAAAGTCACACGTTCAGCCCATAATTACAGTGTCACTTAAGATGCCCTGTTCTTTCATTTCTTTGGTTCTTAGAGGTATTTCTTGTTATTCAAGTGCAGATTTGTGTCCCACTGTTGTACTTTAGTGCCTCCCAAGGGGATCAGGGCCAATTTCACAGCCAAGGATTAAACTTCAGCCATAACCTCACTCGTTTTTTCCCAAATGGAAACCTCCACTGAGACAGAAAATTATTCTAAAGTTTGTAAAAGCATTTATGCCTGTGATACATTCCTGAAATGACCTGCACACATCTTGAATATGAATTTAACTATGACTAATTATCCCTTAGATTACATACAGCACATTTTGGTAAAAAGTTCAGAATTTATGTAAAATTTCTGCCCTACAGAGTGTACGATAAGAATTCATGTAAAATGACTTAAAAGAAAAATCCACATGTACAGCAAACATGGAATGTTTCTTTGGTTTTCCCAAAATTCAGCAATAACTTCTTCTCCCTGATGTCTGACTGCAGTGTGTCCAGGAGCATCGGGCATGTGCTCTCCAGGGATTAACCGATTTTCTCTGGTCTGGAGGAATGTGTGAGAGCTAAACAGTTCTAGCAGAGTGGACAAGAGATCAGACCATAGTCGCCCTGCCTGAGGAGCCAGACACTGAGACTCAGCAGCTGGCAAGTTTATATTAATATACATTAATATTCAGGAGAAAAGCTCCAGCCTGCAAAGATCTTTAGTCAGTACAGCGTATGGACCGTTTGGTGGCATGAGAGTGTTGTAAGGACATGAATAGACATAGAGTACCTCCTGAATATTTTCACTTTTTGTTTTTACTTGTTGAAGACTAGCAGGTTTCTTTATTTTCAGAGCAGCAGATCAGTTTCATAGTCTTCAACAGTTAATATTAAATTTTAATATTTTCTTAAGTGTTGAGAGTTTTCTTATTATTTCCATAATTTGTGGATATTTTGTTGAGCTAATTTCTGTCTAGTCAGATAACAAAATCTATAACTAGTTAAAAGAATATAAATAACTTTATTAAGGAACAAGATGCTGAACTGTCACCCAGGAGACTGGCGTTCTTGTCCTGTTTAAAACAATAATTTTTCAGTTCAATCACGTTTGTATATTTTTTAACTTTTGTTATCAGTTTGTTTTGGTTAAGGCTTCAAAATCAATGGGTTTAGGAGAAGATTAGAATTATACTTAAAATAGACTATTTTCCTACAAATTATAATGTTTATTTTTCTGGCTAAGCAACAAGATGCGTCCTGACCCCAGAAAACAAAACAAATGTGGTGCAAAAATACTTTACATTGTCATAACAAGTGTTCATGCTGATAAAACACAGATTTTAGTGTGTGAGTGAATTGTTAGCAGTTTGATCAGAAGATATATTGTATTGATACCCAAAGATGTAGAAGTTTCACGGGTTGTAAATTCTGAGAGGATAAATGATCCCTCTGCTGTTGTTTTCTGTTGAACTGCGGTCATGTGACATGATGAAAACTACAACCCACATTTATTGTGTAGCTCTAAGCCTGTAGATTTTTGTAACTGTTTAATTATGTATTTTTATAACATTTATGATCAACCATGTAAATTAATTCCAACCATAACCGCGTGCTTTTAACTCCCAGAGTATAACTTTTAACTCCCAGAGTGTAACTTTTAACTCCCAGACTGTAATTCTATCGCTTCATACTGTTTAGTTACAGCTTGCACCCTGAATTGGGCAGGATCTAATCAGCTTGTTTTATCTAGTGTACCCACATTTACAAAAACTACATTTGGTTATCGTAACTTGTTTTATCTCTCATAAAGTCTCTGTTTGGAACTGGCCAGATAACAGCTGGAAGTTTTTATCAAATTATGCCAAGCGTGATGTGGTTTCCCACGCTGCTTGTCTGCATCTGTGGTGATGTCATCAGCCAGCAGCAGCTGTGGAGCATCTCACAGTGATGACATCATGTGTTATTTCTCCTCAGAGACGAGACCTTTGGGTACATGTTCAAATCTACAAGCCCTTATTTCAATTAATTGTACTTCTAAGATGTACGTTTTAAATTTTATCCAGGTTTTACAAACAAGTTTTCTTCCAATTACGGAAGATCATTGAAACTTTTTTTCCTGTTTTTTTTTTTTTATTTATTAAATTATCAAAAATTTTAAATTAAATGCTTGAATAAGTATTGCATCTTAAATTACATTAAATTTATCACATCTACATGTTTAATGAAACCATGACAAAGAATTGTTTTAAATCCTTCGTTGGTTTTTAAAAACACCCCCTCCTTTCTAACACCTTTGACGTCAGCTCCAGATACCAGTTCAATGTTTGCTCTGGAACCGGCATCAGCTGCAGAAAACTGATACAAAACTGAAATGAAAACTGGCTACCATTTCTACAGGATCTAGCAGGATCTATTCTCCAATTATCTTAATAGTTTACTATTATTTGGTATTTATTATTAATTTGTATAAGATTTGGTTTCAAAATTTGCGACTGGTGCAGGCGCCACCACAGACTTGGCCTCCGCTTTTCTGTGGTCTTCTCGTGTGTTTACATTGTTCCTTGGCTTTAAGGGGAACTAAATGTTTAACCACCATCTAACAACACTGATTATTATTTGATTAAGGGACTGCAGGGTAAGACAGCAGGAGGCAAATGAAATTAAACAGCATAACAGAGCTGAACTAAATACCAAAACACTGCCAAGGCATGATCCTCCTGCAGCACAACAATACATGAGGAAACGGATGCGTGGTGTTGTGTTACTATTTGCATATGAGGATTAAATTTCTGAGAAGAGTAAAAGCCAGTTAGACAAGATGGTTTTGCCTTTCTTGTTCTTACAAAAAGTCAGAATCAAGACCAAGAGGTTCTTTAATAAACATAAAATTCTTCTTTTACTGACTTCCTAAGACTCAAAAGTCAAATTAAAAAAGTACAGTCGTTACAGCGTTTACGATAGTTTTTATTCTCTGTGGAGAAACTTTTTTTTTTACTACCAAACAAATGTGTCAGACGTGCTCTGATCTGTCTGATCTGTCAAGCCAAACTTGGTACTAAGGTTGTCACGATACTAAAATCACAAAATTGATGCCAACACTAAGGATGGTGCTCGGTACTATTTGCAATACTAGACTATCCTATACTACACTATATTTATTTTTAATCAAATCAGAACACCACAAAAAACAAAAAGAACACAATCCAAACAACAAAATTTATTAATAAATATAAGAAAGGACATTAACAATGTGAAATAAATGCATTATTTTAAAGCTCTGTTAGTTTGTGTAGAGATAAAGTCTTCAGATAGTCTCGAACAGTCTTCCTCGAATTTTTGCTCACTGTGCTGCAAAAATATAAAACAAACAAAAAAAATCTTCAACCACTTTTTAGCGTACTTACATAAGCATCCTTTTCTTCACAATACTTGAGATCAAATAAACTATAGAGCAAACGAACTAGTTAAGATTATGTACTTTTTTATTCTAGATTTATAAATTATTAATTCATTCTCTTTACCGTTTGGTCCATTATGGGTTGCAGGTAAGCTGGAGCCCATCCCAGCATTAACAGGTGAGAGGCAGGGTACACCTGGACAGGTCACCAGTTCATCGCTGGGCCAAAACCTTGTTTGGACTGTTAATTGTCCCCATTTGCAGCTTTAAATATTAGGTGACATTTTCTAGCCAATGACACATTGCTTTGGGATACTGTGAGCTGTGTTTAGATGAATCAAGGATCATGTTTTACAGCCTGTAACCTGAGGGTTATAATAAAAATGGGCCAAGTGAAATGTGTGAAATCCAGTACTACAAGCTGAAGTCAACATTGGTTTTATAAATGCAGACTGAAATCCTCAGTCAAGCGTCAGGCCCACAGTCTGTCAGCATATTTCTAACCATCTGGACAGCTTCAGCCAACATGGCATGTCGCACCAAGCTGGGAGCTCCTGTTGCAGAAGGGTCTGTGTTATAGACTAGAAAAATAACAGCAAACGTATCAGTTCTCTACAGCTGAGGCCAGTTCCAGAGAAAACAGTCATGACGTGGCTTAAAAGGTGTTAGAAAAGTGCTTAAAAACGTTATTTGGCTCAAGATATGTATGTTTAAAAGTCTAAAATGGGGCGGGTAAAAGCCAGGGATCACCAAATCCAGACCTCTTGGGCCAGTCTAAGTCTCCGGTCTTAGTGTTGGATTCAGATGTTTTAGCGCCATGCTTCATGCCAGTGGCTTTTTAAACCTTGTTGTGCCATCTGAATCCAGTGCAATACACTGTGAAGGTGAACAAATCACAGTGAATGCCTTCCTGGGTTCAGTCAGTGTTGCATCAGTGTTTGCTTGCAGGATGTTTCAGCTTTCGGCAGATGTGGGATCACTATGAATTCAACACAGAGAAACAGTTGTTACATTTGGTTTCTGCATCTGCCTTGTTTACTTCTTCTTAAACTTTCTGTTTTATTTCTCTACCTTTTTGTACTTTCCTCTTATATTTTTCATCTTTGTTGGCTTGTTACTTTTGGGGTGGTGAGCTCAGATTGAATGATCATGTTGCTGGGAGCAGTAAAGAATCACACAAATAAACATTAAAAAACTTGAGTGGAATCTAGAAGAGATGAAAGAAGGATTAGATGGAGGTATGAAAACACATTAAATGTAGGATAAAATTAGTAACACTGGCACAAGTTAATGGGGAAGCGAATCTAATATCTTCCTTTGCTGTTTGTCCTCACTCAGTAGGAATCTTTTTCCCCATGGCCATTTATCCACACACATCTATCCACCAACATCACAACCACATTATCAATCTCAAACCAGAGTTACATAACTGGATTGGGGTTTTGAGCCAGAAATTTCCTTATGTAATCCCCACAGTCTCAACACACTGTGACAACTGAATTGTTTTGTTCTGGTGGTAAAATAAGACTTTCATTACAATTTTGGTGGAAAACAGATTATAAAAATTAAATCTTCCCATCACTCAAAAAGTTTTCATTTATATTTATTTAGATTTTATGTTAGATGACTAGGAAAATAAAAAACAAAAAACAAACAAAAAAACATATTGGCCATGTTTAATTTGACCAGTGCCACCGTGCTAAGCAATTACAAATAAAAAAAAGACTACCAGCAGCAGGATGTAAGTTAAAGTCAAATTCAAAGTATCTTTATTAGAAATCTGCTCCCTTGGGTAAATGTCTGATGTCCAACGGTCAGTAAATGCAGCATGTAACAGACTTCTATAATATACATATTATGTTGTTCTGCATCATCTCTACCATGTTCTAGATCATAATGAAGAATTCATAACTTCACCCACCATCTCCACATGATCACATGGTGATAATATCTGTCGTAAAACCACCAGATGTTGACAAATGAAGTTAAACAGCTGATATTGATGAAGAAACTAATAAAACAAAGGTCTTATTTGTGCCCCCCTTTTCCAGGTCAGTGCTCCTGTCTGGCCCCCCTTCAAAACTTTTCTTGACCCGCCCCTGCATAGCTGAAGTTAAAATACTTTCCACCACTTCTCAGCCACTGTGTTTGAAAAAAATCCTAACAAAAACAATAGTTTGGGGTAAATATGATCTTCCATTATTGCTTTCCTACATATTCTCCTGTCCTTAATGGTTACCTTGTAGACTTATTTTTTTGAGGTGATATTTGAAGTGTTTGTAGAAAATGGTGGTGCAACCTTATGGTGCGCTAAAGCAGTGTTTAGAGTTAATGAATCCTTGTGCATTGTCATCAGGTTTAAAGACAAAGCTTCACACTGTGGAGCTGCATTTTACTGTCACAGCTGGGACTCTTTGCACTGGTTTCTTTATAGTATAAACTTCCTCTTAAACTCCATAAAACTGACCTGCTAGTGGGTCTAGACCAGAAAATGAGCTGTATAACTTAGATTGTTGTAAACTAGTGAGTGTGTGAATGCAGCAAGACCTGAATGCAGGGTAATATACAGTAAATGCAAGTGAATAATCATGAACTAGAAATTAAATCACATGCATTTGTGAATGAAAGTTTTTTTCCCCTCATAAATTAATTTCATAGCCATTAATGCTACAAAAGCTGATTTCAGGATTGTACCTAAAACAGACCCATAGCACTACAATATACTTTATAAACTATGACATTTTCAGGATTTTAATGGATTTTAAGGTGTGTATTTACTTAGATGAGGTAATAGCCTGTTGACCAAGCGCTATCCTTCTGTATCATTTCATATCATTTCATGTCATCGTCATATAAAAAATGGTCTAGCTGTGAAAAGCTTTACTGTCTTACCAGATAAAGGATTTGTCTGGTTCATTCTGTGGTTCTAAGAGTACCACTAATATATATTTAATGCCTCCACATTTTCTTATTAAACTCCTAACAGTAATCTGGCTCTGTAGGGGGGTGTGGATTAGCAGATTAAAGGCCCTCCTACCGTGCACATACACTTTTAAAAAAGAAATATACACACACATATGTAAACTAATGCAAATTTGCTTACATACAAGGAATAATACAAGATTAAAACTGTAGGTGACAGTGGCCAGCTCCTAATTTCCTGTCAGATTAAGCAGATAAAGAGAAAGATGTGGGTGCAGTATGCTATGGACTACTTTGGTGTGAAGAATTTTTGTTAGTGAAGACGTAGCATGTGGTGTTTAGACTTTGGACTTAGTAACCTTACAATGTGCTAGTTGTGACTCATGTCAGCCCCATAGCTAGCGTTTATAGTAACTTTACACTTTTTCAACAACGTACAACATATGGTACTAATATTAATTGGTGCAAATTTAATACAGTGAAATCATACAATTATGGGCCAAATATGGGACAAAACATGGCACAAATTAAACATATAAGATGTTTTCCTATAAAAATTAAGATTTCTGTTATCTTGACAACATGTATATAAAATGTTTTTGGACAGACATAAACTAGCTTTAGTTAGTGACGACTACTTACTTTAATCTTTAAAAAAAAAAAAACATTTGGGGACTCAGTGTTACACGGATTTGGCTGTCGGGACTTCAAATGGGAAACTTCACTGTGCTGTGATCCAGACATTACTGAACACAACTCAAATGATCACTAACGCCACAATCATAAAACCAATAATGAAATCAATCAATTTATGATTTTTTAGGGGGGGACGTTTTGTTGTGGCTCCAGACCCCCTGAAATAGGCCCAACGATGCCTATGATTTAAATGCAGAAATTCCATGAAACAAGCACAATATGTCAGGATTGAGTTTTCATCTAGTTTGCGCTTGTTTCTTCATGTAGAGGCACAAGCTGAGTTTCCATTACAGTATTTCGCAAAATAAAAGCGATATTTCTAAAATTTGTAGAAAGTAAATTGCGATTTGCAGGTGTTTCCATTGGATGGTGTTTATCACATTAGCAGTTATTCTCGTAAAATCTCATCCTGTGAGACTCCTCTTTGAAGAGTAAGGAGATTCTTTGTAAAACTCTTGCATTTCACTGTTGTTTGCAATTGAGGATTATGGTTATATATTTTTTCTTTAATTGTTAATTGTAAAAAGATTTCCATCTCTTCCTGCGTCTACTCATACAGCACCATCTTTATTTGACATGAACTGTTCATGTGACCCTTACGTCGCGTCCAGGGACGTGTAAATGAAAAGTGTTACCATTATACTTTTGCGATATACTTTTATATCACCATGTCTGAAAAACCACCTCATGAGAGTGTTACCGTTTTTTTTTTTTTTTTTTTTTAAATATTTAGTTGTTCCCAGCAGACCCTCACAACACGGTTGGGTCTGCCAGGTCTGACCGGCATCCTCCCCCACCATCTGAGCCAACTCACCACCAGGTGGTGATTAGTTGACAGCTCCGCCCCTCTCTTCACCCGAGTGTCCAGGACATGCGGCCGCAAGTCCGACGATACAATTACAAAGTCGATCATCGAACTGCGGCCTAGAGTGTCCTGGTGCCAAGTGCACATGTGGACACTCTTATGTCTGAACAAGGTGTTTGTTATGGACAGTTCATGACGAGCACAGAAGTCCAGCAACAAAACACCACTCGGATTCAGATCAGGGGGGCTGCTCCTCCCAATCACGCCCCTCCAGGTCTGGCTGTCATTGCCCACGTGAGCATTGAAGTCCCCCAGCAGAACGAGGGAGTCCCTGGAAGGAGTGCTTTCCAACACCCTCTCCAAGGGTCCCCGCCTCTGGCAGCCGCTCAGCTTACACTGCACCCGACCCCTATGGCCCCTCCTGCAAGTGGTGAGCCCACGGGAGGGCTCCCTTTCGGGCTGAGGCCGACCGGGCCCCATGGGCAAAGGCCCGGCCACCAGGCGCTCACCTCCGTGCCCCACCTCCAGGCCTGGCTCTAGAGGGGGCCCCGGTGACTTACGTCCGGGCAAGGGAAACCCTGGTCCTTGCTTTGTCATCATCATAGGGGTGACTTTATTAAATAATCCTGTCCACAGTCTACATTAATGGACATTAATATCTGATCATAAGACAGGGTGGATCAGCCTTCAGCCGCTTCATTCCTTTCTTATTTCAGTCTGGGTGCACAGGTGAAGATCTGCTGCCGCTGCGAGGGACTGTCAGAAAACGTTGCTAAATGTCTTGTTAGTCACTCCAGCTGGTTGCTTTCCCACAATTGTGGAGTTCCTGTGATGGACCTGACACCAGTTTTTGCAAACAATCATTAATTTCTCATCTAGCGATTGCTGTTTTCGTTCATTGGGATTTCCATAAAGAGTCAGATAGGTTTTATTAGCTTGGATAAGTGCTCTTCTAGTCCTTTAACAAAGCTAATGAGGGCCTTTTGAATGTGTGGATGCCTGTGACTTTTTGATACCTAAAAGAAACGGGGTTCCTTTAGCTGTGAAAAACAGATGAAGTAGTGCCAAGGGTGGGGGATTGTTTTCAGTGGGTCATAGAAAACCTCCATGAGGTGTGTTCTTGTCCCCTCGGTCCATATTTCTACTATCATCAGAGTTTTGCTGAATTACTGTTGACAATCTTCAGTATTTCTGAGGACAGGGACATTTTTTACACAGAAGGTTAAAACTTGCATTCACACACATGCACAAAAGGCAGGATTGAGAGATAAAGATGGCTTTAAAGATATAGTGTTTGGCAAATAAACAAATCTCCATAGACCTTCATGTCTGTGTGCGTATGTACTGGATCACAGTGTAATCTTAGTTATTCCACTGGCTTGTTCTCAGGGGCATGATCACAGACACGAACACACGCATCTCTGAGTATCAGAATCTGCTTGTCCTGTCAGAGCCACAGCTCAGTGGGGATCATTAAAGAGCAGTTAATTACCCATAATCCACCCTGGGCCAGATGTCTGCTCTGTTGGAATGGTCTGAATTTGCGTACATAGTTGTGTTTGTGTGTCAGCATTCAGCCTCCTCTCCCTCACAGTTTCGCCTCAACGCTCATTCCTGTTTTTTCTGCTGTTTTCTCTGTTTGTGTTTCCTTTTCTTCTCCTCCAGAGTCAGATTTCTTGATTTGCGCTCTGTCAGAGTTGCTCCTCTATTGCGTCTCTTTCTCTTTCTGTTATTCTGCCAAACAAACCCGCCCACTCCTCCCTCCCGCCCTCCCTTCTTGCCTGCCTCTGTTTTTGGTTCACAGTCACTTGGACCCAGAGGGACTCGACTTTTTGCCGTCATCACAACAAGCATCTTCTTTCCAAATTTACTGTTTGAGCCACTTAAAGGTATTGTAAAATTGTGTAAGTGTGCATTTATTGTGTGTGTATGCTGTCAGACATTTAGTATGAGTGTTGTGTCTGCAGAGGTGAATGATACAATTACAGACTTTGAACTTTAATATCTGCTTGCTTGGTGATAAACAGGGTTTTTTGCTTTGTCTTGCCCATTTTATGTATTATTTTAGGTTTAACTGTAATCTGGTTAAAGCAGAAAACGTACTTTTAGAGATGAACTTTATTTGGGTTTAAGCTCAAATTTGGTGTGATAAAATGAATGTTAAAGGAGTTAGTGTAATCTAATGTGAACACAGGATAGTTGAGTTTAAAGTACAATAAAAAGGAAGACTTGGGTTTTGTACGGTGTTAGAATAAGCAGTTGACATCCTCATACCATAATTAAATGCTAGAAAACTGTATGTGGATTGCAGTTAGTTCCAGTTCTATGAAACTGTTTTTGTTCAGCTTTTCATTTCTTGCATAAAAATCTGGACAGGGGAAAAAAGAAAAAACTAGGAGACTGGGGTTCAAGTGACATTTGGTTAGTTACTTTTTATTTTCCTGTGTGGTTTGGTTAAATAAAAAATATTTTTGTCAGTGTGGGTCAGTTTAGAGCATAATTCATGCCGACATCACGCCAAAAGCAGGATCAGTAACAGCTGACCTGCGGATGAGGGAAGTAGCTGAGTATAAAGTTGCAAATGAAGTATTTCTATTGCTTTTGTGTGGATGTGTGGGAAGAGAGAAGGACGTTTTTGTGTGGGTCTCCATGCTGTAAATTTAGACCTTTGAAATAAAGGCGTAATCGTTTTTCAGACACATTTCATAAAAACTGTTGGAATTTTTACCAGCTTGTGATAAAAGAGCATAAAGAAGCTCCTTTATTGTTAACGTTGTTAGAAAGTATATTTCTTTTACAGTGTACTCACACCAGCCCGTTCTGAATCCTTGTCTGTTAACTTGTTTGGGGAATTATGAACTGGCAAACAAACTCGGTCCGTCTTGGTCCTCGGATTCGGTCCGCCTACAAATGTGAATCTTGGTCCGTTTCAAATGGACCAGATACAGGAATTGGACTGCAAAGCAAAGTGAGTTGTGGAATCAGCGCATGGCATTGTGGGTGAACACATTCAGAACACAAGCGTGTGTGAGACAGCAGGTGGCTTTGGGTGGAAGAAATGGTTCACAGTTGGACGATAAAAGTTCTGATAGAAATATGGTCAATCCAAGACAGCTAGGATCGGATGCAGCTCCATGTTTTGCTGTTATGTGATTAAAAACACAAGTTCTGCATCAACAAACAGACAAACACATTTTCCTCCTTGTGTGTTTCATCTTTTCCTTCTATTGGTTTTATACTTGCGCTGTGTCTGGGTCAGGTCAGTTACCACCATATAGATTCAGTGTTGGGTCATAATGTGTGAGTATATTTCCAGCTTTACAGCCAACATGTGATACGTCCATGCAAAACAGTCAACAGTCTGAACTGGTTAACATTTCAGTCATGTATCGGCTCACTTAGAACTGACAGCATGTTCGTCTGATCAGATGTTTTGTTAAGCAGGAAATAAATCTAAGAAGAATCATGATGTGCTCCTAAAACAGGTTTGATTGCAATTTTTCACACTTTTGATGCAACCTCTGTGGAACTGAAACAAAAAACAAGTTATCATCCACCTGTGTTTCATTTGTTGAAACCAAACAGGTTTAACCATTTCTTTCTTTGAACAGATCACAGCAGAGATAAGCAAAGCTTGAACACTGTTGAATCAGAGAAAAGAGCTTTTGTTTGACCAAATTTCATTTGAAGCAACATTCTGATTATTACATAAGAAAGTTTGGCTTAGTGTTGCTTTGTATTTAGTTCATGGCCAGGTCAAGAGCAAGACAAGAGGACAGTAAATATTTTGAGTGGTCGGGTGAGATTTGGACGGCTCTGCTGTCCAAATCATTATCCACCCAAATGAAACCTGAGTGGAAAGAAAAGTCAGATGTTTGGTTGTAGTTCTCATTTGATGTTGGCATAAGAAAGAAGGCTAGAGTAAGAAGTTAAACAAGAAGGAACTGGACATTTTTCTGCGATAGATAAGGACACAGAGATAAAACTGCTGAGTTGTCAAACCTGATAAAAGGGGGACGGAGAGAAAGCACTGTGGCTGCATGAGTGAAATCAATGCTGCGGGTAACGAGATGTTCTGAAAAATGGCTGGCAAAAAGGCAAATCAGCAGGAAAAGCAGCCGCTCGCTTTCTATCAACCCCCCGGGCCTCATTGCCTTTACATAAGCAGCAGGATCAAATATGAGCAAAAACTAAAAGCGATCTCTGTTGGAGACCGAGGATGAACCTGGATTAGTCATGGTTTAGGGATATTTGTTATAGGGAATCCCAGCAGATTTTACTCAGCAAATATGTATCTCTGCCAGGGAACGTTTAGCTAAAAGAAAAAAAATCTCAGTAGATCTGATTTGCTTAAAATTCTGGGAGCCAGGTGCTTAATTGTCATGGTTGGTGGGTTTTTGTTGTGTTTTGGTTTGTGTGTATTTCTTTGGTCATGGTTTTTGCTCAGGTTTTATTTCTCCATTGTCTGGGCTTCCTGTCTTATTTTGGTGGTTTTAGTTCAATCTTTTCAGGTCAATTTGAGGAGCTCCATTGCTCCTAGATGTCCTCACTTACCTCTATCTACTCTCTAGATCACTGGCTGTTTTTAAAACTATGGACTGTACTACTAGTGGGTCTGATTTTGAATTATTGCAGTACACATTATATAGTATGCAAACTACTGTTAAATCCCCAGAATGTGAAACGTACTAGGATGGTGTACTCATACGTTTTATTATGGCTGACCGCTAGTTACCGCTAGTAGTATCTAGTGTCACCCCCCCTTTGTGTATCATTAAAATTCACATTTTTAAAATTTATTCTACAAGCATTAAACAAGCTTTAAAAACCATCGTAAACTTTTTCTTTTTTATACTGAAAACCGGCTAAAAATACTGCCTTACAGTAGCATGCATGAAATGAATCGTGGTAAGGTTTCATACTACATGCTAGTGATGAAGGTAGTACTCTTTATGTAATGTAATAGAGCTTGAATCGAAGAAATGATTTTGTATGAATTGGTTCATATAAACTCCTTCATCATAAATGAAACTATGGATTTAAAGTGGATCATGTAATGGATTTTAATCTATTTAGACCACAATGAATTGGACTGAATTGGACTGTATCCGTGAAAGTGCTTTTAGATGACTGTTGTAAATCACTGTGATACAAATAAAGCTGAATTTGATTAAATTGCCTTGTAGAGTAGTATGTAGTAGCTTGTTTTGAAAACAACCACTCCTTCCTTATTGCCTTCATTCTCCTAATGTACCGATCCAGTACACCGATCCTTGTTGCCATTGTCAGATTTTTGTTGTTAGTTTTTTGATTTTCAAGCCTTTGCTGCACCTTTATTTGTTCTTTTATAAATGGACTAGCCTTGATCTCAAACATCTGCCTGCCTCCCACCACATAACCCTGCATTTGGGTCTGTCACCTCTTTAACTTTAGATTTGACATAATGAAATCTTTTGTTGTGGCTCTACTTTTGTCTCTGCCTTTTGTAAACTTTTAAGGTAACTTTTAAAGTTTTCTCTGTCTTCAATTCCATTTACCAAACTAATACTTTAAGCCTACTGTAAAGACTGTAGCAATAAGTGTAGTTAATTTATTTGAGAAAATACATAACGTCTGACACTGCACAGAGAAGTGACGAGTATTGATGCTGCCTCTCTTTTCTGTGGGCCAAAAGAAAATTTTCTGTATAATTTTTATGTTATTGACCAGTGTAATCTCAGCCACCAGGTCGACCCTGCAGTCAAAAAATTGAGCTGGCAGAAAGCAGTGGATACGATTCCGATTAAAACACTTTCAGAAAGCCATAACAACAAAGCCATAGAGGATTTATTAGCTTAATCAAGTAAAAGCAATAATCAAACAAGGAGCAAAAGTAAGTAGAGTTTAAGGTGACCATAAAAACACTTGTACGTTTAATAACACCACAACAGGAGAAAAAAACTCTATTAAACTTTAAAGCATTATGACAGTAATAGATGATGGTGAAAATGGATCCAAACACTTTTGCCAAATGCCTTTTAAATACGGTTAGAAGAGAAAAATGTGTAACGCATATCTGAGCAGGCTTTGTCTTATGTTCTGCTCAGAGTTTTTCTAACAGATTTACTTTCTTATATGTACTGATAAGTCCTGTTTTAATCATTATCTCAACTTCATTTGTTTGTTCCAGCACTGGATTCTCAGCTGCTTTGTTACTGGTTCTGTTGCCAGTTTGAGATCTTCAGGTTATTGTCTGAGAACATGCACCCACTGGTAGCTACATTAAACCCACCTGCTCCCACATTTACAAGTCTCCAATCCCAATGAAATCCTTTAAATTGATTTATTAATGCAATACCTTCTGTTATTAAAATAATTTCCCCCACTTACATATTGTTAACAATATTTAAACTGTGCCTACTGAGGATACAGGAAGGCTAAATTATAACAAAGGCTACCATTAACAAAGCCTGTAATGCATTATCCTTTTCTTGCAGTCATATTTAATTTTAAAGACAGTTTTTAAGGGGATAAAAAGAGAAACTCCAGCTCATTGGACACATAAAATGGATTTTATTTAACTTCATCATCATAAATAGTTCAGTAATTAAGATTTCTATAATTGAGTAAATAAAGTTGAACATTATAAAGTTGTGATTAGCATTCTTCTGTCATTTCAAATGTTTTTCTTTTAGACTTTTATTATGATATTTTCAGGTTGGTTCTCCACTTTGGCCCCTATGAAACAAAGAGAATCACACATTACTTCCATCCTACATCAATACACCTTCAAAACAGAATGTGTTTCATTAAAAAAAATGAAAATGAAATACAAAGGCAACAACAACACTAATCAACTAGGAAATAATTTACTTGGGTGTGTCCATGGGGAACAAAAGGAAGTGTTTCAGAGTTTTACTGCTGTGATTTCTTTAAGGTGTTCAAGTAAACATTCTCATGAATCCACGAGGAGAGTTTATTGTAATTTCCTTGGGGGGGGAACATACGGAAGTCATTGAGCTGGAATCCCATCTTCATTTCCTTGTTGATCCAATCATCGTGGAAATAAATTTGGACAAACTGGATCTGTGTGTTTGTGTGAGAAAGCTGCTGAATTACTAAAACTGCAGTCAGACAAGTTGTTTGTTTTGGTTTGGACATAATATTTCAAATATGGGCTGAATTATCAGAAAACAGAAATAGAGAATGGAAATGAAATGCAGATTCTTCAAACAAGCATCTTCATTAGCTACAATAAACATATTTGTTTAGCTAGACGGATCCATAAATTGTTGTTATAAATTTAGCATGTTGTTTAGCAACTTTGCTGTTTTCACAAATATTTTACATGCTTTCAAAGTGGTTAAACTAACTTAAAAACCAAAATGCTTTTTCTTTGATTTTCTCACAAGCGCCAAAGATGGGATGTTGCTTTACTGACAGCTGATATTTTGTTTGGGGCTCGCTGTCCTCTGGTCCGCCTGGGGTGTCCCCCACGGGGCATGGTGGGTTGTGTGTGACGTGACTGTGTGATGGTGAGTACTTGTGGGTACGGCGCAGGGGAGGGTGTGAGTGTGGGGTTATATGGGGTGGAGATTGGAGTAGGTGGAGGGTGGGGGAGGGGGGTCGATGGCGCCCTGGTTCCCGGGGTGTGTGGCTGGAACATCGGAGTGTGTGCAGGCCTACACCGGGTGGTTGTCTGGGGGGCCTGGTCCTCCTAGACATGGTGCCTTTGGGGGGTGGGGGGGTCGCCTCTGGGCTCCTGGGGCCCTGGACCCTTCGCTCGGGCTACCCTGGGTTGCCCGTCCCTGGCGGGGCCGGCGGCTGCCGATCTTGGCCCACTGGGACCTGTGCCACAAGACCGTGGGGGGTTCTTGCTGGGGCTCTCCTCTGCCGCCCTTCGGGTGGGGCTGGAGTCGTCTTTGTGGTGGGGTAGCTTGGGTTAGAGCTCCGGGGCTGCTGCTGAGGGCCCGGGTCTCTGGGCTGCTCCGGTCTGCCTCTGACCTCCGTAGAGGCGTGGTCGCATTTGCATGATCTCACTCACCACTCTTCATCACTGATCACTCCTCTTCCTCATGCTCTGCATGCTGACACAGTCACTGAGGTGTCCAGTGGGTTTATACACTAAGAGATAATTCTTCTTTTTTTCCCTGTGAGTTAGTATCTGGTTGTTGGTGTGCAACTTTTGTGATATGTCTTATTGATTTGGTTATTATTTTAGAACGCTTAATGACTAGCAGTTCTGTTTTTTATTGTAAAAGTTGTAGGATGTTTTCTGGTGTGTTCATGTACAGGTGTAACAGTTTGTTGTGATGGTGTGGATTGAAGGGTCGTTTCCTTATGCCTGGGATGTTTTTGTCTCCTTTTTTCTTTCCCTTTTGCTTCTTTTTGCTATTTTCCATCTTTTTCTGTCCCCTCCGGTCAGGTCCAGCAAGATTACATAGATTCCATGATTCAAAGTAAATAAATAAATAAATGAACCAGATTATGAAGAGGAGCCTTACCCATAGGCCTCCCCTTGGCAGAGCAAATTTGTTCAGCACGATACAGCAACCAGATTATCATTTTGCTGCTATGATGCTGGACAGGACAAGTTAAAAAAATAGATGATAAGTGTTTACAAATGAACACAAAGATGCAGAGATGATGAGATTAAGTGGTTTGGTGCATGAAAGGACAAGAGGAACAGGACAAGAATGGCCTTAAGTTCTCTTCACTGTCCAGTACTGCCAAATGATTTCCAGCTTTTCTGTATGTGTTATGGTCAGTTTTTGTTGATTTCTAAAATGAGTAAGTCCTGTAAAGCCTTTGACTTTGCTGATAGCTGTCATTCATTTGACATTTTTTGGGGTATTTAAGACTTACAGCCTGAGCTGCAGTGTCTGAGTTGCGATGGTGACATGATAAAACTGTTGTCACATAAGGAAAGTACTTTCCTACGCATGTTCCACCTGTCAGTGTTAAAAGCCCCGTTTCCAGCAACGGGTGCAGGTCGAGTCAGGGTGGGACGCATTTTTTTGTGTTTCCTTATGCAAAAACTGGGAAGTATACCCTAATCTCCAACCCGACCCGTCCTACTTTGTTGGGTACCAATCTAACTAGGGCTGGACAATAATTCAATATCAATATATATTGCAATATACTTTTATTCGATAACGGTGATATGAGTTTTGAACACATTTCCGATATTTCGATATTACAGCATTTCACCAACTGGCATTAAAGCCCATCAGTGATTCAAGCCAAACAGAAAGAGTTGCAACACATTGGCTACGTAAGTGATGACGTACACCACAGACACGGAGCCGACCAATGAGCCCGACCAAGCCCAGCAGCAGTTGGCTGTGCTCAGCGTGAGGTAGAAGGCTAGGTGAGGCTAGGCTAGGCTAAGCTAGGCTAAGCTAGGCTAGGCTAGGCTAGGCTAGGCTAGGCTAGGCTAAGCTAGGCTAGGCTAGGCTAGGCTAAGCTAGGCTAGGCTAGGCTAAGCTTCAACGCTGTTAGTTTTAGCTACAAAAGAAGTAAAGAAGTGCTCATGTCTGTAATGCAAAGATGACTGAACAAGCGAAGAGAACGCAGATGAAATAGATGATAAGCGAGCAAAGAATAACTTGATGGTTTGGCTCAGTCCCCCCCCCCCCCCCCCACCTGGAAATGAAGCTGCTGCTGGATGATCCTGCGGTGGTTTACCGTCAGATATTCATGTCTATTTTTTTTTTTTTTTTTTTTTTTTTTTTTTTTTTTTTTTTTTTTTTTTTTTTTTTTAACTTGTCTTGTCCAGCATCGTTGCAAACAGAATGATTGTCTGGCTGCTGTCTGGTGCTGGGCAATTTTACTCTATCAAGCAGGGATTTATACTACATGTATAAAGTCCCTCTTGATGACATGAAAAACTTTATTAAATCAGACTCTTAATGCTGGACTCGACCGGAGGGGACAGAGAGAGAGAGAGATAGAAAAGAAAGTAGAGAGAAGAGGGAGGGGAGAGAGAGGGACAGAAAGGGTGTGGGGAGTGCGGGTGGGGACTTAAAACATTATACAGAAAACCATGTAATCCATACTACTTGCAACATATATAGCTAAGATCATCCTGGCCAGTAGGTCATTACACAACTAGTTGATAATAGTAACAATAATAATAATCACAATAATAGTAATAATAATAATAGTAGTAGTAATAATAATAAGAGTAAGAGTAATAATAATAATAAGAACAGAAATAAAAAAAAAAAAAAGAAAAAAAAATATGATAATAGATATAAGTGAAACTGCTGTATTCAAGAACACGCGCAGAGAAACCTGTGTGGATATGCTGGAGAACTCGGCCACATGGCGACGCAAAGACTGTGTGGAGACGTTCAGGAAGGAGTGACCATGCAGAGTGATCATGCAGATGCCACCTCACTTGAACAGAGGCCAGAGTCAGGCCAGCGGTCCCGAGACCCAGGCCACCAGCCCCCCCGTAGGCTACAGATCCCGACCGGTCCACAGAGACGACCACTCGCCCGCCCAGGAAGGCAGCAGCAGGAGACCCCAGCAGGAGCCGCCCCGCGGACACAGGGCACCGGCCCCGGCAGGCCGAGGCCAGCAGTCCCCGACCCCCCCGGGCACCGGCCGCCCGGGACAGACGGGGCAGAGGGCCCGGGCCCAGGAGCGCAGGGACACCCCCCACCCCCACAGGCCAAGGGCCAGCACGCCACCCGGGGGGACCCGGCCCGCCCAGACGGCCACCGCCAGAGGCCAGCCCCACACCCCAGCGCCCAGCCGCACACCCCGAGAACCAGTCCTGCCCCCCCCCCAGACCAACACACACAAACACACACACTCTCCTTCCACTCCTCCATTCATCCTCCCACACATACACCATCCAACCCTTACATACTCTGTCCTCCCACACACACACACCATCCTTCCACACACACACCATCCTTCCACCATCCATCCTCCCACACACTCACCATCCTTCCACCATACACTCTCCCACACCTACCCCATCCTCCCACACACACATCATCCCTCCACCACTCATCCTCCCACACATACACCATCCTCCACCTTCACACCTCCCACACACACACACACACACCATCCTTCCACTACCCATCCTCCCACACATACATCATTCTCCTACACATACACCGTCCTCCCTCTCCTACACCAAACATCCACCTTCACGTACCCCATCCTCCCACACACACACACACCACCCCTCCATCACCCACTCTCCCAAACATACACCACTCCCCCACACACACACCATCCTCCCTCCCATACACCATCCATCCTCCTGTACACACACCATTCTTCCACCATCCATCCTCCCACACACTCCCCCTCCCTGCACCATACATTCTCCCACACATACCCCATCCTCCCCCACATACATCATCCCTCCACCATTCATCCTCCCACACCCACACCACCCCCCCTCCCACACACCACACATCCACCTCCACACACCCCACCCTCCCACACACACACACCATCCCTCCACCACCCATCCCCCCACACACACACCACTCTCCCCCCCCCCCCCCACATACACACACACACACAAACAAACACCATCCCCCCACCACCATCCTCCCGCCACCCCACGCAGCGGGGGGACAGCCCCAGCCAGGAGGCGAGGAGACACGAGCCAGGCCCCCACCCCCCCCACCCCGCCCCAGTCCCCCACTCCCCACCCCCAAAACAGCACCTTCCCCCCAGGGCCAGCAGCCAAACCCCCCGGGACAGCCCGCCCACGCCCCGGGCCAACGCGACAGGCCACCCGGCCCGCCCCGCCCCCGGGCCATCCATGGAGACAGGGGCGCTTGAAGACCCCATCGCCCCTCCCTCCCCCACTAGTGAGGGAATATATTATGTGCTGTTTGCAATTAAAAAAAGAGGGTTAAAATTGGGGGGCAGTAACTGCAATGAGGAGGGGGTGGGGCCACCTGAGCAGTCCCACCCACCTGACCTCGCATGTTCCACCCCCCAAAACGTGTTTGTATGTTGCAAATGTTATTTGTGCTCAGTGACTAAGTGGAATTAAAAGCTGGGAGGCATGCTGCCGCTCGGCGAAGCAACGGGGCCACTATGATGACCCCCCCTGCCCCGCCCAGCGCAACAAGCACACCCCCCACGGCCCTACCTGTGTATGTAGTGAAGAGTGGGGAGGGGAGGGGTCAGGAGATGTAGGTCCAGAGGGGGGTAAGCCTCCTCCCTGGAAGACGACCCGCCAGTGGCTTAGGGCGCCCCCGTCCCCCGCCGGCCCCGAAGGGCGTCACAGGCCCAGAGCAGGCACCCCAACCCAGGCACGCCACGAACCCCCCCAGGGGCCAGCCACCAGCCCAAGGGGCCACTTTCCTCTTTCTGAGTGGGAGGGGGGCGAGGCGAAGGAAGGGAACCCCAGGCCCCCGCCCCCAACACCCAGCCAGGGCGCCCCCCAGAGGACACGTCCTAACCCCCTGCAAACGCACACACTCCCTTTTTTTTTTTTTTTTTTTTTTTTTTTTTTTTTTTTTTTTTTTTCCTCCCCAGCCACTCACACACACTCTCACACACCTCTATATACCAACACCTCAATACGTGCACATACCTCCACACACACACGTCACGCACATACCTATAAACACACACACCGGTGCCCACATACACACACACTCTCATACCCCTCCATACACATACACCACTACACACACACTCACATACATACCTGCATATACACACAAGCACCTCCATACATACTCACGCCTCCACCCACTCCTTCACTCCTCCACACACACCTCGACCTCCACGTGCACACACTCATATATACATACCTTCACACACACCCACATCCCACATAGACCTCCACACACACACCCGCACACTACTCACACACACACATACACGCACACACCCAGACCTTCATACACACCCATATATTAATAGACATATTCATGTCTATTAATGAAGAGTGTAGACAGAAATATTTAAAAAGTTAAAAAGCGTTGTCATGTTCCAGACTAATTAAAATATAATAAAAACAAATTACACTTATTAAAAGAAACTAAAAACAAAGAAAACATTAAGTGAAGAATTTAGTTTTATATTATGTTTTGCTGATCAGGCAACAGTGCATCTGAAGCATTTCCACTCAGAATATGCTGAGTCAGAAGATGAAGCACCAGGTGTTGTTCACTCTTTTTTTCTGTTTATGGTAGCAATTCTGAGCACTTTTATTTTTAAGCCTAGTTGAAGCACCGTTGTTAAAATCTTTAAGAATAACATAATAAAGGTAAAGATATTAATATTGAGAAAGGTAAAAGTTTTATTTGACCTTTGATGGTGATTTCAAATTTCTTTGTTTGAAGGCTAATTTGGCCTTGCTAAATACAAATAAAAGGTAAATAATAATTTCATTCTAAAATATTATACTGGAGGAGTTTCATAGACTTGGCAAAATAATATTTAGTTTTACAGCATGTGTTGTGGGCATTTTTGGCAGTTTTTCTTAGGCTTTTATATTATTAATATCGATATTGGAATTATATCCTATTGACTGAAATTAAGAAATATATCGTGATAAAAGTTTTGGCCATATCGTCCAGCCCTAAATCTAACCAACCTGGCCTAAAAGGGTGGAGTTGGACACACTACAATCCATTAATTGCTTGAGAAAAAAAAGTCACTTCATGTGCAACCCGGAATAAAAACAAAGCAGGAATGGGCGGAGCTCATGCATTCGGCTGCATTGGTTTGTCTGTCTGTTAGCAACATAACTCTAACTCTAGCCTCTGTGTGGAGGCGTGGTCACATTTGCAGGATCACACTCATCTCTGATCCTCATCCTCTGCATGATGACACAGTCACTGAGGTGTCGAGTGGGTTTATACACTAAGGGGCTGAGTTATGACGAGGGCAAAACTGCTGCGCTATTTAACATTTGCTGCGCAGTTTTGCTCTAGTTATGTTTCTACGATTAGCGCCTGATCTATTAAGACTGCTCCTGTTATCATTTGCGGAGCAAACAGCAGTATTTAAATGAGGATTTAGCGGCGCTGTTTGCTCTGTCATGTAAGGTTCTGGAGAGCAAGGAAACCGCAAACGCAAAATTAACTTTTATCCGATAGAAGTTGAGACAAATAAAGGAGACAAATAAAAATATTGCGGAAGTCGAGGAAAAAAATCTAAATGTCACCAGAAATGCTGCAATATAGTTTCATATTCAAGTTCAATTTATTTATAAGGCACACTAACAACAACCTTTAGGAACCAAGGTATTGTACAGATAAAAACATGCAAGGAACAAATAAGAAATAATAAAGGTTTAAAAGCTATAAAGAAATAATAATAATAATAATAATAATAATAATAATAATAATAAAAGACAGGCATGATAAAGTCTTTAAACTTATCCAGCAATTCTAATATTGCAATGCTGGATCGTCTCCACAATCCTCTTCTCTGGCATTCTAAATATATTAATATAATTGAAAAAAATGCATTATCTTAGTTGCCTTTCATGGTGTCTGTGCCTCCTCCTTAAATTTATTACTGCAGCCATTGCGCGTATACTGTTGTGCCAATTAGCACCTGCTTTTCAGAAACGCTATTTTTAGAGCAAACATAAACACCGCAAACTATTTGCGGGCTACATGAATCCCACTGCTGCGCAAACCAGATTTATTTGCATAGTCTCCTCCCACTAATGTGCACTTTCTGGCCGGAACGCCCATAATGCATATGCAGTAGCTTCAGAAACGCAAAGTGGAGAGCGGCGCAGTTTTGCCAGGATAACTGACGCAGTTCCATGTTTGCGGCTTTGATAGATAAGCTTGGGCCGATTTTAGCGGAGCAAAGCCGTCTGCACCTGTTTTAGTACACGCAAAGCGTTAATAGATCAGGGCCTAAGAGATGCTTTTGTTTAGGTTTTTTGCCTGTTTTTGGTACTTTAGTTGTTGTTGTGATACATGTTTTTATTTACTTTGTTGTTGTTGTTTTGGTTATTTCTTTCTTTATTTTAGGAGGTCCTGATGATTGCTGGCTTTGCTCTCTTAAAACATAAGACATCAGATTACCAAGAGGAGCCTCATAACCATAAAGCTCCCCTTTGTCCTTTGGGGGGGGGGTAATCCAGATCACCAACTGGATCCAAGAAAGGGCTCTTTACTTTGAAGAGGATAGGGATAATTTTGCCATTGGAGCTTCTAATGTAAAAACAATGTTCACAATCATTGGTAAAAAAACAAAAAAAAAACAAACCAAACCAAACCAAAACAAACACACACACACATACACACACACACACACACACACAAAAAGACAATGGCTTGGCGAAGGTCGCCGATCTCTGAGTGCTTCTAGTTACACTATATATTTGTCAGTTTGGGATATTTTGATAAAAGGATGTCGGGAAAATGAAAAAAACAAAAATGGCATGTGTGCACTGCTCGTGGAAGTAAAGCTGTAAGTATAAAAAGACTGTGAGGTAGTCTATCGAAGAAAAGGACTTTGCAATAAACCCTTGTAGCCGTGAGTTTCTGTCCTTCAGTCTGAAACAAACTAGTCTTAAGATCTTTATTTATGTATTTCTTAGCCTGTCAGCACACATGTCTCTTTTCTTTCAAATTGTTTTTCACCTGTCACACCTTCATGCAGTTTACAGATGTTTTTGGACATCATGGTAGTGGTCAGCTGATGCTAGTTTGTTGGTGGCTGATTTTTTATGAAAAGGTCATGGCTAATGGCCTATATATCGTATTTAAAGATGCAGACATATTCAGCTTGGCAAGTAGATGACATAAAACTAATGATAGTGGTTCTGTCCAATCAGGACATATGATCTAATATCAGGGTAAAAAGTCTTTTGACTTTTTTCTTTTTCTTTTCAGTGAGTTAGAAAAATTAGAAAGAATTGGGGAATTTCATTGTTACAGAGTATCAAATCTGGAAAATCTCTGCATATATGGGACTAAATTTGCCTTTACTTTCTTTGTTCTCTCTACACAATAAAGTGAAGAAACAGTGGAGTGTGTTCAGGCAGAGGCTTCTTCAAGTTTGTTTAATGTTATAATGAACAACGCATCATGTCAACAGTCTTTCCCTGTGGAACAAATACTTGACTGATTTTAGTTGTGACTGTTTAGTTAGTTAGTTAGTTAACAATCACTATATTAAAAGAAAAGCTATAATGACACGATTGTGTTAACAGGTCATGTCAAAATCTGTGTCTGTTATTGTAATAAAAAAAAGCCATTTACTGTTTGAAAGTGTGTAAGAGGATGCTAATGCTTATGTAGTCCTACCCTCCATTTGTAATAACCCATTATTATCCCATTACTATATATATATATATATATATATATATATACATTCAATACACAGTGTAATTTTAATTTCCTGTATCATTCATCATCATTCTTGTACAGTTTGATACCGCAGTAAAAATAGCTGCAAACAAAGGAAAAAACTGAGTGTGACTGGACTAAAAGAAATTATAGTTAAAGATCTAAAAGACTGCATTCATAATGCAATAGTTCACAAATGCATAGGGTGTCCAAAAACCACCCCACCACCACTTTGTGTGCTGTTTATTACCATGTGATATTTCAGGATTATTGTAATGCAAAAGGTATCCACAAGAGGGCAGAAGAAACTAATAAAGCTTTTAGCATGAAGTGATGCAGTAGGTCTCAGAAACTGTATGTTTCATATATGTTCAGCATTAAAAAGTTAAATAAACTGAATGTAATTTGTAGATTTTAATTTTACATTCCACACATCGACCCGAGCTGGGTTGTGGCGTTGCTGAGGCAAATTTCATTCATTGATTCAAGCTCAGGCTCAGAAAGTGTGCACACTTTTTCTGCAGTCTCTCTTTCTTATTGCTTCTCCTACCTGCTTTACTCCATCCCCATCTCTCCCCTTGTCTCGGACTCTGGTGTCTGATTGGCTGCCATCAGCCTGTCTCTTTATGAATTGAACAGCAGTGATTGGATTCTGCTGGCTGGGAGCTAATCAACACAACTAATGCTCTCCCTCTCACTCTCTCTCCCAAACACACACACACACACACACACACACACACACACACACACACACACACACACACACACACACACACACACACACACACATACACTCATGTTTGCACATGCTCAGTAGTAACATTCAGACCTGAAATGCATACACACTTTCTTCGTCTCCCTCTTCCATGCACACACACGCTCTTTTTCACACACTCACCAGTATGCAGCCCGATTTGTCAACAGCTCACGTAGCACGGTGCGCTCACTCTAGCTCTCACACACTCATCTGCAATCACATGCCGAGCTCCTCGCACACACACTCACACATCACTGACATGCAGTCACACACTCCAGGAGCTTCTGTGACGCTGTGACGCTCCGCTCTCAATCATACACTCCTCTTTTTTGCTGCTCGTCTTGCACATGCTTTAATACACGAGACCTGCACGCACTTCATTAGCCTCTCCGTCTGCCAGTCAATCAGTCAGTCAGCGTGTGTGTGTGTTGATGGCATGAAGCGGTGATGTTTTGGGACAGGAAGAATACTATGGGCAATACCCAACGACGGCCCAAAGGAAGACATAGACCCAAATCGGCAACAGGTACTTTGTTCTTTGATCTGTTACATTTTTATTCATTTTATTTGTTGTTTTAAATCTCCATCCGTAAACTCATTCACTCATTTTTCCCTCATCTTATTTCACCCCATTTACATATTTTCCTCGATTCATCCTTTTGCAAGCTTGCATTTATCTACCTGTTCATGTCTGTTTAGGTCATTTTCCCACCAAATTCTGCACCTTTGCAACCAGAATTGTGTCCATTTTCTCCCCTCCATAACCCCCTCTATTCATTCACTCATCTCTCTCTCCAAACCTTAGACGACCTCCAACCATTTATCCATCTCAGCCTTATTATTTTCTAATTTCTTCTCCATCCTCCAGACTTCATCATTAGCCTCATCCTACATCCTCATCCGTCTGTCAGTTGCTGATGTGATTAGTTTTCAGCCAGAACTTCAATCTGTTTATCGACCAGTGTTGTTGTTAATTGATAATCATATCCAGATATCTCCAAACAGATATTGATCTGCAGATTTGGCTACTTAGAATGGCCGGCTGCTTCGTGCATGGGACATTCACTTCACAGCCAATTCTCTGCCAGATCCTGTGTCCGTAACACCACTCCCATCGGTTGGAAATTGGCTAAAAATTGCCTGACCTTTTTGCTGGGAGAGGCAATTCGAAGTAACTGCATTTGAAATTTGCATTGTTAAGCCCTTCTTTTCTGCTTAGTCGTCAAGCAAATCCTCCATCATTTCCTATGTTTTCATTATTTTAAACTGTCTCTCAATCTGTGTTTCTATCCACTTATCTTCCAGTTTTACATTTTCCAGTCTTGTATCCCTCCCTCTATTCACAAACATATAAATGCTGGCAAGACTTCATTCATTCTAAACCCATATTCCTTGTATTATGATGTCATTCGCATAATTTTTCAGCACATTTGTCTACAGCTTTTCTCTCCATCAAAAATGCATATTCTGTCCAATCTGCCATGATATCTCCACAGTTATGCAGCATTATATCACCCCCATGTGTTCCTTCTTCTCCACTTTGCTTCATCTTGGTTGCCAGGTTTGAATTAAGTAGGTCAATTGGTCGTTTGTCTCTTGGCTTGTGATTGGGCTGAGATACTGTGTGTGTTTCCGTGTGTGTGTCTGATAGACATTTGATGCAGTGCTGCTGTTCATCTGGAAGTGTGTGTTTGTGAAATACGAAGGTTGTACATTTCACACGTTTTCCATCCCACTGCCACAAGATGCAGTCTCTTGCATGTGTGTGTGTCAGAGTGTGTATGATTGCTTGTCATGCACGGCTGGACGGGATTGCTAGTAGGCTCTTTAATTGTCTCTGAGGGCGATGGGCTTTTGTTGAGGGAGAGGAATAAGGGAGCATGGAGAGAGAGATGGGGCAGCAGGAGGAGAGGAAGAGGCTGCAGCAGGAACATGAGAGGAAAAGGAGGAGAAAGAAGGAGCAACATTTGAGGGGAGAAAGATGGGATAAGCATTTTCTGGGGAGATGGAAAGGCTGGATGAGGAACTGGGAGAGGGAGGGATGAGAAAGAGAAGAGATTGTGTGAAAACTCACATGCCAAGTGTTTATATTGTGCTGCAGAGCTGCACAGCACACTGAGAGTAAACACGCAATATGCTCACCCTTCTTCTGTCCACACACACTTCTGTGTTTGCACATCAGAGGACATGTGTGTGCATGCATAGTATAAATGTAAGCTTTAACACAAACTGACAGCAGACCAGCCTGAGCAAACCTGCCGCGGTGCAATAATCAGACATTTCCTGATACGTTTGACCTTGGCTTTAATTGTCATCTGAGGCACATTTATTCCCTTCAGACGGCTGTGACAGCCGCATTACTGTCACCAGGTGCTGCATTACAGACCCCATGGTGTAATTTACTGTGATTACCGCTAAGACAATCACACAGTTGATGACGAGAGGCATAATTGATGCTTATTAGGCAAAGGAAGGTAGTGCATTTATCATGAATCAGGGAGTCTGTGCTCTGCAGAAAAACTGCAGCTCTGATCTTTTTGGTTAAATGTCTGAAACAACCTTTGTTAATAATTCTCTGTAAAAAAAAAAAACTCATACAGATTTTACTGAGACTTTGTTCTTCTGAGAAGGTAAGAGCTTAAGTATTGTAATTGTAATCAAAAGACGATATAACCAAGTTAAAGATTTAGCTGAATTTGTGTGATATGACTGCTTGTCCAGATGGCTGCTGCAAACAAACCCTCTAAAGTTGTGCTGGGTGGTAACCGATGAAACTGGTTTTTATTTTCAATGATATGAATTTGTCCTAAACCACAAACAACAGTTTAAACAGCCTAAACAACATCGCAAATGTGATGGAGCAGAAAACTGTTTGAGGGGGACCTTTTTCACTATTGCACCACCAGACAGCAGACAGTATAAACCTGGGATCCCTGATCCCCCCAGGAGGTCCCTCAAAGATTATACAATGACTACAAGGCTTTGGCTGTATTGAGCCTGTGTGACTTTTAAAAGTGTTGTGTCTGCTTAACTTTTATACAGTATCCTATTTTCTTCACATGGAACTGGTGTTTCGGAACCCTGAAAACACTAAGTGTTGAAACCAGACCCCAAAGTAAATAAATGGAGGTCGTGAAAATCTGCTACACAACAATATTTTAAAACATATATCCATAGTCAAAAATAAAAAAAAGGTATTTTTTGGACACCTTGTATATCCAATCAGTTTTCTCTTATGTACTGTGAGGTTTAGTGAGGTCAGTTAGCTGGTGTAGCTACGGAGTAGTTAATGTCTTTCCTGGTAGACTTGATTTTTCCTGCACCATTTCATTAATGCAGTGGTTCTCAACCTGGGGGACAGGCGACTGGGGCCGTGGCAACATTGTGTACTTGGATGTATACTTGTGCACACAAATTCTAAATGACAGCAATCTTAAACCATACTAACCAAGGAAAGCTTAAAGCCAAGCTTGGTTTTGACCCATAGAGCAGGAAGTCCATTGTCTTTTGGTTGTCTTTAAGAAAAATAGGTTGGGCAACACTGCATTAGAGCAACTGTGTTATTAGAGATGTTGAGAGGTAAAAATTGATAAAGAAAGTTAGAAGAACATGTTGAAAATGTTTGTAAAATGGATGAAGTTTGTGTAATTAACTCACAATCGCTGTAAACAGGGACTGTCTGCGTATGCTGTCTGCTCATTCTGGTGGGAAAAACAATCATTCTTTTAAGATGTTGCACCAGCCATCACTTGTCTTCACTTGCCATTGACTCCTTGAACTGATATGTCAACTAAGAAATGCTCAGTTCAGACCTTACATGACACGACAATAAACAGAATTATTGTATTAGAAGGACTAAAACTGTACTTTCAAAATATATGTTAAAATGTATGTCTGACTGAAATCGTACAAAATTAAAGTTCTCAAAGCCAGACATTGAAGTAAAGCAGCCCTACTAAGAGTATGTCAGCTAAGCATTGCTTAAAGCACGTTGTGACTGTGTTCCTGTTTTGATAAAACACAGCATCATCTGACAGAATTGCCAAGCAACAAATTCAGCTAAACTTGTAAGTGTGAGGATCTCCCACTGGGAACGTCAGAGGAAAGAAAGTCTGAAAGTTTTCTCACGGACCACCGAGCAGTGATGCCAGGCATACTTAAGTCAGTAAGATATCTCCCTCCCAGTGCAAAATGCTTGTGCAGTGTATACAAATAATGAGAAATACAGTTTCTGATATTGTTAAAGTGAATACAGAGATCCCCACTTAGCAGAAAAGTGGGTTTTCTTTTGAGGAATTAAAACTTTTCCTTTTTGTTGGTTAATAAATTGGCCTCCTCTCACATGCCAGTTTTTGTTCTTGTTAAATTCCTTTTATACCTCTGTAGGTATAAACATTACGTCTTATCCATGTACATTAATTCCAACCCTGACCATGTCGTTTTAAAGCCTTACTGTAAACATCCATCTGGCCTCTATACTGATATAGTCCACTGCAAGGTTGCGGGGGGCTGGAGTCCTGGGTACAGCCTGGACAGGCAGCCAGTCCATTGCTGTTATCATAAACATTTAAGTGTAATTAAAATAAGTTATTAGATATGTAACAATGCATTAATCTATGTTGCTTCAATGATGAATGCAGTAGTATGACTGCTGAATTGGTATTTTGGTTTTGATGATGTTTTCATTGGCCTGACAGCCTGAACAGCACGTTGCTTTGTCTTTCAGTGATCACAAGCTCTTTGGTGAAAGTAAAGTTGTTTAAATCACATCTGGCTACATCACCTGTCAGACATCTTTTGGCCAAATCATTGCAGGGATTGAAGATGTCACAGTAACTCCAGTTGGATTTCTGTCCTCTTCCTCTCTTTACACCTCCTTGTTTCCCTTCACCTCTCTCTTTACTCTTTCCTTTCTTCTTCACATCAATCTTCTGCTGTCACTTGTAAAGACAAACACATACAGCTCACAATGCTTGAAGAAATCCTAAACAACACCTCTGTGTCTGGTCTCCTGCTGCACTGCAACAATTATCCTTGTGATCGCTCGATAAAGCTCCTCTTTTGTTCCAGCTTCTGTTCTCAAAGACACCAAAAATCTCTGGGTATTTTCTTCAGTTCTCCTCATCGTCGTGTCAGTATTTGTTCTTTTTTTCACTCAGTCTCACACACCCGAAGAAGCATGGCTGCCCATACAGACACCAGTCGAAAGTGTTCATTCATATATTTCCAAATGGATGATGTCATTTCTTAGCAACCTGCAGTAAGGGGGTGGGGGTGGGGGGGAGTGTTCAGGGAAAACGATTGAGAGTTTTGAGACGAGATACGATTTGACAGGTAAGAAAAAGGGAAGGAGAGAGTAAGGAAGAGGAGAGAGTTGGAAGACGATAGAGACAAAGGGAAGGAAGAATAAGGAGTAGAAAAGGATGAATGTGAGGACACAGGAAACAGCGCCTGGAAGTAGTGTGGCCAAGAGGGCTGCTGTTGCTATGGCAACCGCACAGGTGTTAAAGCAAGTCAGCTGATTGCTGGGCGGCACTCTGCCAGTGACTGGCGAGCATGTGTGTGGATGCATTCACTGGTCTGTCCATTCATTAACAACAGAGAGTGTGTGTCACCGGCGATCTACAGTCACATGTTGACTGACTGGTTTCACGTTACAGTCACAAACCACCCTTTTTATAAGAAAAACAACAACAACAAAAACACAATTTATTTAGTTTTATGCTTTTATGATTCAAATAATAAACTATTGTTTCTATTTTTTCTGCCAGTTTCAGGGAAGAAACACAGCATTTAGGCAGCTTTATGTTCATAAACATCTTACTTGTATGTGAGAAGAATTTACAACAATAGACAAGACTACATCAGCCTGTAATGTTCATTATTATGAGTATAAAACAGACACTGGTGGACTTGAGTGTCTCATTAGCTTTGGTATTCAATTCAGTTCAATTCAGTTCAGTTCAACTTTGCTGTCATCATCAGCAGTCATAAGAAAACAATTGCATGTTGAAGCCTTTATTGAACTTCCAGAACATTTCCATTCACTAAAGATCCTGTAAACACATTTTTACTCACATACCACAGAAAACTCTGCAATTTGAATACTGGAAATCATAAGCAGTAAGCTTTCCCATTCCAATTGGTCTCATGCCTGATTTCCATCAGCTGTGGAGCCAGAACCGGAATAGTTAAGGGGAAATTGCACCTCCTACAAGATTTAAGGCCTTCACACCTGGCAAACATGATCAACGGTTCACTTGTGAGACATGGTGACGCTCACCCTTCTCAACAAGCCAGCTATCTTTCCAGTCTAGCAGCTTGCCACACATTGAGCAAAAAGTGAATTTAGCCTACACTATTACTTTCAAGTTTCCAAATGTTATGCTCATGAATGTGGGTTTTTTCCGCCATTGCAGTAGTTCTGTCCTTGCTGTGCACAGGATTTCTGCCTCCGCTAAGGGACACTATGAAAAATCAATGATTATTATTGCTGAATCACAGTACTCAAAGCTCAGGGTCACACAGATGCCGTACATAGGTAAAAAAATATTTTGTTTGCATTTCATCCTGTCATTGCTTTATTTATAATTACATTTCTGTGACCTTAGGATTTGTAATTAGCCCCCTTTATTTTGGTTGCATAGCAACACTCAGAATGACCAGTTTGCTCTCCTACCTGCAGTGAAACACCAAAAGTGTTGTTGTGTCTAAAAAATGTATTAGACCTGCTGAGACATCTCTAACCTTAATTTATCCCAGGGACGCTTGCTGCTCAGCCCCTCCTCTCCTTCTCAGCTTGGATTCTTTTGCATTGCTTTGCTTGAAATTCGGTTTCCTTGGAGTCATTGTCTGCAGCCACAGTTTAAATGGAGTCTGAGCAGCTCTGGTGTCTATGTTGGGGGGAGGTTAGTGCCTTGCTGAGAGGAGGTGAAGACCTGCAATCTGATCCTCCAACTCTGAAGATATTAAGGCTTTCACTCCAATGCTGCTCAAAGTTTGAATTTACATACATATATAAACAGCCAGCTTGCGCACTGCTCGTCACCTAAGTGTTTTCAGGAAGTAGCTGTTGAGGAGAGGAAGGAAATGAACTGGGCTGTATGACAATAGTGCCAACAGAGGAAAAGAGAGAAGCAGAAAACATAAAAAATTTATACATTGGGAACATCTGTACTATAATACTGATGAGCACAACATGAAAAGGCATCTGTAAATCAACCACAAAGTGAAATGTATAAATCTCATATCTTTCTTGCTTAAACAAAAGCAGAAGGTCAGATTTTCCAGTCCAAGAGTTTTCTGTCCAACAACATTCATGTTAATTGGTCAATTCTGAAGTGACTTAAAGTAAATAACAGTGAATTTGAGCGTGCATGGTGGTCTGTCTCAGCTGTCTCTGTGTTGGTCCTGGTAAACTTTCTATACCCCACCGGTGAGTATAAAACATGACTGGATGGTGTGGGACTACCAACATTTACAATAACTGTAACATTAAAAAATAAAATGTCAGTGTGGTGATTTTACACAATGAGCGCATTTGCATGACCAACATAATCAGAAATCTGTGAATAATCAGAAAATTGTAATAATGTGATCCAACGTGTCAACATACGCTTCTGAAATACCATATTCGAAAAAATCTTGTCTATATTCGATGTCTGTTATGGGAATTTTTTATGTGTGTGGTGACGTCATTTCCTGTTATTTTCTAAACATCTGGTCTTTGTTGGACATGGTGGTGATAGTTGCTAATGTGAGAGGTAATAAATAGTTTATAGGTGAATGTTTTACTTCGTTTATTCCCTTGCTGTTTGATGCCATCGTGTTTTTCTTCTGTTCACATTGTGACTATCTTTTTAACCAGTTTTTAACAAATATTTAATGGCATTGTTGGGATTTTTTCTGCCCAGAGTTTATGAACATGGTAGTTATGGTTGTAATGTAAATTAAATATAATAGCCATTATTCGTGGCACAAACTATAACTGTGGACAGTAATAAACCCAGATTATGTTAATCACTAAGCTGAAAGGTCAGGCTAGGACAACTACTTGAATTTGCAACCATTAGCATTGTAGGCTATACCACCACCATCCTGATACTAAACAGTCTAGTTTATTCACTTCAAACCAGCCAGTTAAAGTGGGCTTGATTTTCATTTGCTGCGTTTTAAAATTTTACTTTGCTTCATGAATGGATTTAAACTCGGCTTCTGGCTGTGATGGTGATGCCTCAGCAGAACTTCAACTCTTAGCAGAACTCTCCACCATTTTTAGTGTGAAAAATAAACAACCCAAAACTACCCGAGCTTCTTTAAGAATTACACTCTGCTCTAATAAAGTAAAATGCACACTACGGTGTAAAAGCAAAGAAGCCGACATTTAAGAAGAAGCAGTGTGTATCAGCTGCCAACAAGTCCCTAAAACCACGAACTGTAACTATAAAAAAACTAATGCTTTATGCAACTTCATGTAAAAGACATCCACTGTCCGGTTTAAATCCAGCTTTCAGGCTGCTTCCACAAATAAGCAACATGCTACATCCTTTTTCTGGTCTGGACATAAACTTGATCTCCACAAAACATCAACAACACAAACAAGAATTTTCTGGCTGTTCTTGATGCATGCATCCTTGTACTACCTTTCGTTCATTTATTAGGTCCATTGACCATTTCTTAGATCTCTTAAAGTCTCTTTGATGATTCCTTTATGGTGAAAGCTGAAAGGAAAGGAGGAGGAGAAGTGGTAGGGAGGGAGAGGAAAGAGGGAAAAAAAGGAGGGGGAAGGCACAACACCCGGCACCATCAGTTTCCTCCCTTTCTACTTTCTCACAACAGGACAGAAAACCTGCTTTCCTCTGTGCTATGCTTTCTTTTCCCACCTCATATCTCTTTCACTTCTCTCATATTTGGCTGCTGACATGCTCACACAGTCTGAATGAGTTACTGGGTTTCCCTCGTAGGCATCTCACCTCATTTCTTCTTCTTCTACTCTTGCCATGTCCTATTTTCCATCTGAGTTTACATGGACGCAAACCTCTGTTTGACGGCTGGGATTTAGGAGCTGAAACATGGAAGTTTTGCGGAGCAGGCTGGGTAAGATTCACTCTGAATAGTTTTATTTTCGGGGGAGAAAGTTGGAGTATAGACGTGGTTGGTACTGAAATGAGGAGCAGTTTCTTCTCAGGATTAGCAACGCTCAGGAATGTTACACTTGATGTTAATGAGGATAACATGACAATGTGGCATGTGTTCATCATTTCTCTGTGTTACCATGTAGCTGTGAATGCATATTGTTTAGTTGTTTTTACCATTTAGAGACAAAAAAAGCTTTTGAACATCAAATGGTGCAGTATGGTGGTGAATGTTTATTCATAAATTAATTTGTGGTAGCATGGTTGTGTTTACGGGCTGTTAGAAAGAGGAAATGTAAATCTGGGGAAATACAATATCCTTGTCAATATCCTTATATGGTAAACCATATTAAATTCTTTTTTGGGAAGAAAACTATTATTATTATAAACTTGAAACATGAGCTGCATTTACTGATGTAATTGAAATATTCTAGAGTTTTGCATGCTTTTATCTCCACTAAATTCTACCTGAACAACATTTAAGATCGGAGCTAGCAAGTTTATTTTGCTACTTGACTTAGCTATTTTATTCTAGAAAAATGTGAAAACTTAAGAATTTCCTTATAAATAAAATGGCCGAGCATTTAAAAAAAAAAAAAAAAAAAGTCCTGTAAGCCAGGATTGTATACACTAAATTATGAATCCAAAAGTATTGCTAGTTAATAAAAAGAATTGTTTGCAGCAGACCTAGTAATTCTAATAAATCCAAAAGTTTGGATGCTAAGAACTTACCACTACTACCAGGTTCCAGTAAAGGTCTCAACAAATCTGCATCAGGACAAACGCTCATGTTATAGGGTTTTTCTACCACTTGTGCCTCATTTCCACCAAAGTGTGAGTCGGGACGGGACGGTTGTGGTGCAGAGATGGTTTGTAAACTGTAATTTTGTTGCGTTCCTACAGCCAACCCACAGCCAAGAGTATCAGCCAGATGGCAATAGATGTCCCAGCTACGTAATAGCATGATGCCATCGTAGCGCAACGCCTTCCGTAAAGCATGACCACAACACAACTCTGAAACAAAGGAGAAGAATGGCGGTCATCCAACAGTTTGTGTTCTTTCGTTTTGGTGGTGCTTCGTAACAACTTTTTAAACGGAGATTTAATCAACAAAAAAAAAAAAAAAGATGTTCTAAACAAGGAGCTGTTCCTCCTTTGTTTTGTTGCCAGGTCGCATGGGAAGTGACTTTTTTCTCAATCAATCAACGGATAGCAGTGTGTCGGGTGGGATCGTTTAAATTGGTATCCCAGCGGTCCCAACAAAGTAGGATGGATCAGGTCAGATATTAGGGTACTCCTCCCAGTTTTTTGTGTGTGGAAACGCCAAAAAATGTCCCAACCTGCACCCACTGGAGGAAATGAGGCTTTGGGGAGCAGCCCACACTCTGGTCTGCCCTTGGTTGTGATGGTCCTATTGTTGGTGTTTTAGGTTTGCTCTGCAGTGGACAACAGAATTCAAAGTAGACAAAACTTAATAATGGAGTGAAACTAAAGGCCATTTGCTACCGTGTGTGTGTGCAGTTGTCTTCACTGGTTTCATGTCATCTATTCTGCTCAGCACTGCCCCTGCGATTTCCAGTAGTATTGCTCCGTTTTCTCCGTCAAGCAATGGATGATTAAGCTCCATGAAAATCGACCAAATTTCGTGTGTAACTGGCACAGGAGACGGAACCTGTCTGTCCATTTTCTGCATCAAGCATTGATGGCTGAGCCTCTCAGCATAAATAATCTAAAATATGGCTAATTTTCTTCTGTTATTATTTCTGTCACCATCCCTGGGAATGTCTGGATGAACCCAACATTAATGTAAAGGTGAATGACAGACTGCCATCCCATTACCATGTCTGTGTAGCCAGAAATGTTGCCTTTAAATGGTTTATGTGTCTACAAGTGCATGTCATCCCCTTGAAAAGGCTCTTTGTATGCTGCAGAGTTCACACTTTGCATTTTACTCGTCTGTTTCACCCCGTGAAACTTTTCCCACATGGCTGTTAAAGCTACTCTGTCTGTTGAGGTCATGTGTGCATGCTCACGTACAACATACACACACGCTGGTTTGTGGATGCTGCTGAAAGTGCATTTTGATTGTGGCTTGGCCACAGTTATGTGCCCAGCAGCAGTGGTTTCCATAGAGTATTTATTATTGTATCCAACACACTCATGTGCACACGCACAGCTGAGGTTCTCCCCACCATTTACACTCCAGCCTGGAAAAATAAAACAAGGCAATTACCACAACACACACACTGTCATAGTTACATGCTAGCAGCACATAAACACCATATTTCACATGTTCACATATCTGATGCTCAGTTACATAAAAGGGCACACACATATTTCCTCTCACTATCTCACAATCAGTTTTTATTTATTTTTTTATTTTTTGCCCATTAGCTCATCCGCTCAATTTAATATGAAAATGAAGTGAGAAGAAATCAAGTCTCATTGAATTTTTATGCAGATGAGTTGCTAAATGCAGCATCTCGATGGTTGTGTTGGCCCAGCTGTGATGGGCTGAGTGACAGGTGAGAACAGAAGAAAAAATCATAAAGGAAAGTCACATTTTTGGCAAGTTGTGAAAAAATAATGCTTCGTTTTATTTAAACCCATTCTGCTAGCATAAAACCACATTTGAACGACTCTTAATTACTAATTAAGATAAAATAAGGTTACTAAAATAATGAAAGAAGAATTTTAACCCTCTTTTTTTAATTGCAAACAGCACATAATATATTCCCTCACTAGTGGGGGAGGGAGGGGCGATGGGGTCTTCAAGCGCCCCTGTCTCCATGGATGGCCCGGGGGCGGGGCGGGCCGGGTGGCCTGTCGCGTTGGCCCGGGGCGTGGGCGGGCTGTCCCGGGGGGTTTGGCTGCTGGCCCTGGGGGGAAGGTGCTGTTTTGGGGGTGGGGAGTGGGGGACTGGGGCGGGGTGGGGGGGGTGGGGGCCTGGCTCGTGTCTCCTCGCCTCCTGGCTGGGGCTGTCCCCCCGCGGCGTGGGGTGGCGGGAGGATGGTGGTGGGGGGATGGTGTTTGTTTGTGTGTGTGTGTGTATGTGGGGGGGGGGGGGGGGGGGGGGGGGGGGGGGAGAGTGGTGTGTGTGTGGGGGGATGGGTGGTGGAGGGATGGTGTGTGTGTGTGGGAGGGTGGGGTGTGTGGAGGTGGATGTGTGGTGTGTGGGAGGGGGGGTGGTGTGGGTGTGGGAGGATGAATGGTGGAGGGATGATGTATGTGGGGGAGGATGGGGTATGTGTGGGAGAATGTATGGTGCAGGGAGGGGGAGTGTGTGGGAGGATGGATGGTGGAAGAATGGTGTGTGTGCAGGAGGATGGATGGTGTATGGGAGGGAGGATGGTGTGTGTGTGGGGGAGTGGTGTATGTTTGGGAGAGTGGGTGATGGAGGGGTGGTGTGTGTGTGTGTGGGAGGATGGGGTACGTGAAGGTGGATGTTTGGTGTAGGAGAGGGAGGACGGTGTATGTGTAGGAGAATGATGTATGTGTGGGAGGATGGGTAGTGGAAGGATGGTGTGTGTGTGTGTGTGTGGGAGGTGTGAAGGTGGAGGATGGTGTATGTGTGGGAGGATGAGTGGTGGAGGGATGATGTGTGTGTGGGAGGATGGGGTAGGTGTGGGAGAGTGTATGGTGGAAGGATGGTGAGTGTGTGGGAGGATGGATGGTGGAAGGATGGCGTGTGTGTGGAAGGATGGATGGTGGAAGGATGGTGTGTGTGTGTGGGAGGACAGAGTATGTAAGGGTTGGATGGTGTATGTGTGGGAGGATGAATGGAGGAGTGGAAGGAGAGTGTGTGTGTTTGTGTGTGTTGGTCTGGGGGGGGGGGCAGGACTGGTTCTCGGGGTGTGCGGCTGGGCGCTGGGGTGTGGGGCTGGCCTCTGGCGGTGGCCGTCTGGGCGGGCCGGGTCCCCCCGGGTGGCGTGCTGGCCCTTGGCCTGTGGGGGTGGGGGGTGTCCCTGCGCTCCTGGGCCCGGGCCCTCTGCCCCGTCTGTCCCGGGCGGCCGGTGCCCGGGGGGGTCGGGGACTGCTGGCCTCGGCCTGCCGGGGCCGGTGCCCTGTGTCCGCGGGGCGGCTCCTGCTGGGGTCTCCTGCTGCTGCCTTCCTGGGCGGGCGAGTGGTCGTCTCTGTGGACCGGTCGGGATCTGTAGCCTACGGGGGGGCTGGTGGCCTGGGTCTCGGGACCGCTGGCCTGACTCTGGCCTCTGTTCAAGTGAGGTGGCATCTGCATGATCACTCTGCATGGTCACTCCTTCCTGAACGTCTCCACACAGTCTTTGCGTCGCCATGTGGCCGAGTTCTCCAGCATATCCACACAGGTTTCTCTGCGCGTGTTCTTGAATACAGCAGTTTCACTTATATCTATTATCATATTTTTTTTTTCTTTTTTTTTTATTATTTCTGTTCTTATTATTATTATTACTCTTACTCTTATTATTATTACTACTACTATTATTATTATTACTATTATTGTGATTATTATTATTGTTACTATTATCAACTAGTTGTGTAATGACCTACTGGCCAGGATGATCTTAGCTATATATGTTGCAAGTAGTATGGATTACATGGTTTTCTGTATAATGTTTTAAGTCCCCACCCGCACTCCCCACACCCTTTCTGTCCCTCTCTCTCCCCTCCCTCTTCTCTCTACTTTCTTTTCTATCTCTCTCTCTCTCTGTCCCCTCCGGTCGAGTCCAGCATTAAGAGTCTGATTTAATAAAGTTTTTCATGTCATCAAGAGGGACTTTATACATGTAGTATAAATCCCTGCTTGATAGAGTAAAATTGCCCAGCACCAGACAGCAGCCAGACAATCATTCTGTTTGCAACGATGCTGGACAAGACAAGTTAAAAAAAAAAAAAAAAAAAAAAAAAAAAAAAAAAAAAATAATAATGAAAGAAGTTTGCCGATCATCTTTTGTCTGTTTGGACTGCTGGCGCTGAGCTAGACTTCTGTTTCTTGTTCTGATGTCTGATTGTTGATATGTGATGTGGATGTAGGTGAAATGATTGCCTTTTGTGGATCAATAAAGTTGTCTCGAATCTTAAAATATAATGATGAACGTGCTTAACAACATCTTAATTAATTGAAGAGGGATACCTAATAAAGTGGCCTGAGACCTTATATGTTTATATATGTATTTTTAGTGATATTGTGGTAATAAAGTTATCGTTCATGGTCACAATTATTATACAGTAAAAATCATATATCATGACAGTCCTAATCACAAAGAAAAGCCTTGACTTGTGAAACATACCCAGGAATTGCCAGCATGACCTCTGGCTGCAGCTTTGGGCACATTCACAATCACCTCCCGGCTTGTTGAGCTGTACGTGAAATGGACCTGCTCCGTCAAGTTGTAAAAGGTATATTGTTCCCTTAAATGAGTTTTGTTTATGTTTTTTTATCCTTTTTGTTATTCAGTTACGTTTTTCTTTAGAAAAAATACATTAGTTTGTTGTACCACAAGGAAAAGACTGAATAGCTGAAATTATAATCAAGCTAACACATGAAAATGCTTCCACAGCTAATTTGTTTGATCCGAAACATAATCATCCTGTAGAGAATAAATCAGAAAAGGAAATATTTTCTACCACATTTGTATTGAATTAAAAAACAACAGCTAAGTCTTAAACTGATAATAAATACAAAGCAACCCCAACCCGAACCTCTTACTGAATATCTTTGCTTTATTTACATGTGTTTGATGAAAGAAGACACTTCTACAAAATGCCTTGACTTTATTCAGAATGTTTGTATTTCTAATAATTTGTGTGTCACCATCTGGTTTGCTGAATTCAGATGTCCTGTTATGGGAATGTTGTTTCTCAACATTTTAATCCTCCCCTGTGAAAATGGGTTGGAAGGACATTTAGTCTTGCTTTTGGCTGAACTGGAGAATGAAAAAAACCAAAAGAAAAAAGAGAGAAAATGCTGCAGCTCCCTAAGGCGACAAGTCATGACTGATGGAGAGAACAGGAGGAAAGGGACACAGCTTTACTTTAAGGTTAGAAAGTAGAAGCAGGTGATTTGTCCAGAGATAACGAGGTGGAAGGCGAGCAGGCTCAATACATTTTCAGTCAAGGCTGAAGTGCTGACAGCAAGGCCATCATCTCTGTCCATCACACCCCCTGTAGAAACCAAAACAAGGGACAGATATTTTCATTTTTCTTTCCTTGTAGTTCTTACATATGTGACAATATGTTTAGAATTTAAATTAAATGATTGTATAACCTTGTTTGTGTGTGTGTGTTAGAAAAAGTGTGGTTTATGTTTTACTGACTTTCAAGTCCCCTTCCTGGCTTTTGTTATCAAGCTGAGAGCTCAAAAATGAATGCCAGTCAAATGTGTGGAGTATAAATATGTAAGTCTTTGCACACAGAGTCTAAAAATGATAAAACAGTGCAATTGAGTTAATTAGTGTAAATAATTGCAAACCTAGCTTTGTTGCTTACAGTGCAAACAAATTTTAGGCCAAATAAAATGTGTTCCAAGGTCAGAAGAGGGGTACAATCTCTCCAGTGTTTTCTGGGTCTGCATTGTGATCTGATCTCAGTGGAAAAACCTCCCACGGGAAACGACCTGGAGACACCCTAATCAGATGACCAAAGCACCTCAGCTGACTCCTTTTGATGTGATGAAGCCGCAGCTCTAGTCTGAGCTCTTGACCTAATCTCTAAGGCTGTGCCGAGCCATGAAACTTCAGCCACTTGTATCCCCAGTCTGATTCTTTCAGTCACTACTCAAAGCTTGTGACAATAGATGAGGATTGCTATGTAGATAGATCAGTAGATTAAAATCTTTGTCTTTTGACTCAGCTCTTCTCCACATCTGAGCAAAGTGATGACCTCTGTTCATCTGTTCTAAGCTCTCACACAGCCACAAACTTCCGGGAAATTGTTTGCTAAAATGCAGCTTTTGTCCTGATTCTCTACCTCCTTTAAAGCTGATAAGATACATCATTATTCTAGTTTAAGTGCCTAAATCTAAACAGACTGATGTCTTCCATAAATCTAACCAAGTGGTTTAGATGCCTAAGCAAGCAAATGGAGCCAAAGTTTAAGTAAAACTGAAAGTAAGTGGAAAATGAATGTCAGTGTTTCAAATGCAGGAAGATCAATGCAGATCATGCATCAGTGCAGTCTGTCTGAGCAGAAAGACAACAGGAAATAGATAATAGATAATTGATAGGAAATAGCTGTTTCTTATCAAATTCTCCTCTGATGCAATGGCTGCTGGAAATAATCTGACCGAGACGGCACACCCCTCATGGGCCAATGTGTGTTTATGTGTGAGTGCTGTTCACTGCGGTGGTCTGTGCCACATCAAGCCTCTGAAAGCACAGACAGGCTCATCTGCTGACACAGCGTGGGAATAAGTTTGAACGAAAAGCTGGGGTGAAAAGAAAACATTCTTTGTGAGTAGCGCCGTGGACGCAAGCCACAGTGGGAGCTGGGTTCGGTCACCTGGTGCCAGTGGGGCTTGTAGTTGGCTCTGATATGAGGTTAAATCCATCAAAGCAGGCTGAAACTACAGGAAGTGTGCCAAAACAAATTGGAGGGGCTGGCAGATAGTGATAAGGGACCTCTGGAGGTTGTAGTCTGTCCTGACAGATGAGGCATACTGTCAAAGTGGGCCAGACAGGAAGGTCTGCAGCTCCACTGGAAACAGCATTCATTTTAATCTAATTGTCAGCTACAGTTATGACCCGAACTGAATTGTTTTTTTTTTCTCTTTCACTCAGATAACAGTAGTTTTACTTAAAGCAGCCTTTTCTTTTTTCTCATATCTATTTAGAGGCAGTGGAACATACTGTAACAACAACATTAATTATCTTCACAGTTATTTATTTTACAAATCCACCCGTGGAACAGTTTAAGACTAGCTGGCTGTAATGGGTTTCCTCTCTGAAATATGATAAAAGCCATAGTGATGCTGGAACTTCTGCTCAGTTTGAACTCAACCAACCAAAGAAAAATACATAAAGCGTTACCCCCTTAGTCCATTATTACCAGAAAACGTGGCAGTAGAAAACTAAACTGTTGGCTGTTAGTTTGTGGGATTGGTTGTGAAGCTCTGTGCAGAAGCATGTTCCAGTTCCTAGAGGCTGCATTCACACCAGCCCTCTCAGAAACTCGGGGTCTCATATTAATCTTGATAGAATGTTGTTTTCAGAAATACCAAGGTATAATTTTAGAATTTACTTGAAAATTAAATTAACCGTAAACTCCGTTTGAAGCAGTAGTTCTCTGACAGATGTTGCAGTTTGCACCATAAAATATGAAAAGCAAAGCAAGCATTGCTCAGCATGAAATGTTAAAGCAGTGTCAGGTTTTGTGGTTATGCTGTGTGAACTAGCAAAGATGCGATTCTAAAGTATGACTTGTTGGACAGTTCGGTGCATAAATGCAGCCAACAAACAGCTTGAAGCAGTTTTTGAAGAAGTCATGGTAAACATGATCTTTTTAAAGTTTTAGTCTAAAATTTGTAGCTGTGTGAGTTTTGCAGATGTGTTTCGCTTGGCTGGAGGTTGACAGATGCTCTGTGTTTGTAAGGGTGTACAGTACACCTTGGACCATATGTGTCCCTGTGTATGGAGCAGCCAGACATGTGCATTACTGGAGGGGTCATTGTGTGTGTGTTTGTGTGTGTGTCTTTGTGTGTGTGAGGTAAAGTGTTAAAGGAAGACTGATGGAGTACGGCAGGAAAAGTGTGTTCTCACCTCAGCTGATGGGGTCAAAACATCACAGAGAGGAACCTTGGTGGAGGAAAGGGTTTATGTGTGTGTGTTAGAAAGAGTGAAAGGCAGACGGTTAATTGGGCAGGGTTGCAGACACGTCAAATCAATGACCTTGGAGGACCTATGACATCACTTCCTCTCTGTTTTGCTGCAGTCTTTTCCTCCAGGGTGAGAGACGGTGTACATACACTGGTTTACTGACGGTTCTGCTGTTTCTCATGTGCACACATGCACTAGGCACACAAACTTCCTGACCTTTTGCAGGTGGAGCTGAGTCAGCATTGTGGGTCCTGCCCAGTGACAACTGCTGTTGGTGTGTGTTATCAATCACTGTGATAGATAATCAGTGACTGCAAACTGTCCCCTCTCTTACTGCCTTTTTCTTGTTTGTCCAGCCAAAGACGGAAAACAAAATGGCTCTTTACCTTTCAGATCATCATGCGTTTATGCATACGTTGAGTACATATGCATATACACATCATAGCTCACACATGCTAAATGTAAGTCTTTGTGGAATTAAAAAACTGAGTAATTTAAAAAGTTGACTGCCTCAAATAAACTACAGTTAAAAAGCAAACATGTTTACTTCTGCTGTAAGGTTGTGGATTTTCTTCTAAGGGATTGATTTACTTTACTTCTTCAAGAAGCCATTTAACCTTTTCTTGAGTACAGGGGGGACGTGAGATAAATGCAGTACTTCTTCTCATGCTCATGCCAGAAAGCATCGATCAGTGTAGCACAGGGCATGGGAACTGATGTCACTGTGCTGTGCTTTCTGGAATGTAAACAATACGCTGGCGCCATTTTCTGAGGCTCCAGAAAGTGTGGAGAAAGTGTGTCAGTGTCAGTATGTCTCACAGTGGATATCCACACCATCCACCGCCTCCTTGTTACTTTTCCATGTAGAAAAAGAATAGAAAGACAGTCCGTTTGCTATGTTTTCCCATCGATCACGTGCATTGCAACCTACTATGCAACAAGTTCTCCCCATGTCGATTGAAGTCCCTCACGAGTGGCTTTCAAAAATATTTTTCCCGTCAGCCACCAGGGGTCATGACGTCATGTTCCCATGCCCTATACTATAAAGATTGAGAGACCTTCAGCTAAAAGCCTCTAAAAACCACAAACCCTAGTTTCCTGGGTCAAAGTCCAGAATTTGAACTTTGACCTGTCTACCAAAATACCTACTCAGTGGTTCATTTCACGGCTAATTTAGTAGCGGTATAGCCGTATTGATAGAAATGGGAACATATCAAGCGACATATAGTGCTAGATGAGCAAATTTAAGTAAAACAGGGGTAAGCGTCCATAGTAATGGTGGGTTGTTAGCATGTTAGGTTTTTAAGGTGTCAAGAAGAGTTGTTCCTGGAAAATGTGAGTCTTATTGAGATTCTTAAAGATTAAGAGGCATGTTCCTAACAGTCTGGATGGAGGCTGGCGTATAGGAAGGGCAGTACCACATAATGTTTCTATGAGGGCCGTAGGGGTTGAGAAGAAGCATCAGCCAGTATGACTAGTTTAGATTGCTGGATGCTGGATAGTTAGTTGATCTGGCATTGCAGTAGATGAGGGTAGAGATCACCATGGCCTTAACAAGGAACTGGATGGCATACTGATTCAGAAATAAAGAAAAGAACTTAGCTTCTTACAACTTTCAATACAGAAGAAATTGTTTTATAGTATTAAATTTAATTGAATGATTGACTGGGACAACTAATGTTAGATTAGCAGATATACTGCTGGTTGTGTAATAACACATGACTAGATTGTGATAATTGAAATTGTTTAATCCATTCATGACATTGTCTCTGAATAAATGTGTTTGTTCATGAATTTTTGTTAAATGACTTGTGCAGCAGCTTCAAACACTTTACAGGCCTGTTAAACACAGTTTATTAGTTGGGCTGCTTGTGACCTCATTTCAGCTTAAATGAAGTCCGATTATCACTCAGGGATAGTTTTAGGGGGATCTGATGGGATTTTGTAGTTCAGAAATAAATAGAAATTAAGATAAAGCTCACACTTGGGTTGGGAAGCTCAAAAACAGAATTTTAGAGGCTCATACTGCCAGCAGTATGGCTGCAGAAAATAAATGACATCAAAGAATTTGGCCTTGGGAGTCAGCTTTTAACTTGAAGGTTTAACAGTATGAAATCATCTTCTTATGGCCGACTACAGCTCAGCTGGATCTTAGATGGATGAAAACACAGTCATCAGTTGGCAGTGTTGCTATGTAGATGCAGTATATTCAGTATGTCAGAAAGTACAAACAAACCGGATTTGTTTACTGTACAAGTCCTAATTTTAACTCTTATTTGTTCAGATTTGTGACAAACAACCTTGTGCTTTGCATTTTTGTAGCTGTGCTTTTCCCTCCTGGTTGCAGACAACTGCCACTGTATAACTTTTTTGAGAGTTTAAACTTGCACGTCTTCTACATGTGAACCTTTTTATATGCAGAGTTGCTGGTAATAGCAGTGATGTTTTTTTATTGATATCAGCCAATTTTGGGGGGTAATTTCTAAAAGCCTCTATACAACAATGAACTGCTTTGATTTTATTCAAACAAGATGCTCAAAGCAGTTCGGGCTGGGCGGATCGATCCAAATATCGATGTTATCGATACCAAGGTGAGTATGAGTATCGCTTGCTACCAGTGTGATGAAGTAGATGTTTTTTTACAGAAGGCTTTGTAGCAAAAAGCGAAAGAATGTGAATAAGAGCCAACCAATAGGTTTTGCTTTTTGTTTAACTAATTTGCACTCTTGATTTTTCCCAAACAATTGTATGTGATATAAGGAAATAACAGTTATTTTATTATTTTGTTGCATTGGTGATGTTGTTATTTCACATTGTTTCCAAATAAAAAAGCTTAAATTAAAGTTTTTAGTACTGCCATTCAGTGGTAAAAAAATAAATAATATATTTATATTTGACAATAATCTTTATACTGTGTTTTATTATGATAATGATTAATGTTTAAGAAACATGTACTGTGACTATTACTGTACATGTGCCCCACAATTATCATCATCAAAAAGCATCTGTGTATTCAAGTAGTGCCTGAAATACTTCAGCAGCTGGCTAATACAGTATAAGACTATACTAAGAAATTAATGACTAAACTGACTGCTGGCTTTATTGTTGAGGAGCATCATCTGCATATGAGGAGAGTGGAAGGTGACATGTTAGTGTTTTGTTGTTTACATTATAAATATTTATTTTTATGTAATTTACAAGACCTGGATGTGAAGTGCTGACTGGTAAATTTTATGAGTTTTCATCCTTTGGGGAACATATGTAGCACGTTACTGTCAAATGGGGAGGAATTTGAGGAATTTTGAAGTTAGATACTTGGCAGCTGGACTCAGCAGCTCTGTGCATCAGTGACAGGAACAAAACATTTATCATAAGGGTGAAAAGAGCTACGGATCAGTTTTTCTGTATGAACCTGACAGATAGCAGCTGTATTGATGTTGAATACACTGAATACAATTACACTGTTTTAAAAGTTGGATTATACAAGGGGTTTGCAGCACCTGGTTCTCACATCCTTAGAATTCTTTTGCATTCTAAGGACAAACATGGACTAGAAACAAAAATTGTCCCAAACATCAAACGATTTTCCACCACATCCTCCTAATAAAGACCAAAGGACCTATTTGTAGACAAATTGAGTTTGTTGTTAAATACATGATCTTAGCAGGTCATTTTTTCTATTTGTGACTGTAAACACACACACACACACACACACACACACACACACACACACACACACACACACACACACACACACACACACACACACACACACTCACACAGGAGTTTAGTAAAAAGTAAACTTTATAACAAGTGTGTGTATGCAGCTGATGAGCTGATTTTTTTAAACCTATATTGAGGTTTAACCAGCATGTACTTCAGTGGAAGAGTCAAGCAAACCACATGCCTTCAAGTTTTTGGCTTTTTAACTAAAAAAGAGGGCAGACGTGTAAAGACTATCAATTTTAACTCTCACACATGATCACACACATCTCCAGTTGCAGACTTCATTTAGTCTGACATGTTGAGATGCAACTGAGTCCATGGAGAAACTTAGTCACTCATGCACCTGTGTGAATTAATCAGTACAGTTTCAGGCTGGTTTTTGGCTGTGTCCATGGCAACGATGGCACAATATCTGCTCACATCCAAAATAAGGGCTATTAAACCTAAAAATACAGACAATGCTTCCTTGAAGTGTGATTTGGTGATGAAGCAAGCGTGTGTGTTTGTGTTGCCTGCTGTCAGTCCTGTTCGCAATGTCTTTGTCCAAATAATCGTCCCCATCAAAGTGATGTGAATTTTTGCATCAGTAATTAGCATAAAATCTTTGTTCCTGCTAGCAAACATAAACACATCCACCTCTTCAGTTAGGCCCCAACTTACACACACACGCAGATACACACACATACACAGTAATATACTCTTATACTGCAGATAAACTGGAATCAGTTAGCTGAATTAGTGCTCATATATGGAGCGATTCACACAATCACACCCATAAGAAGCTGCATCTTACAGGACTGAGCCAGCCCCATTTTTTATCTGCTTCCAGGCAGCCAGTCTTTCTTTTAATCTTTCAGACTGGACTTGAGCAATAGTTGTCCAGGCCTTATAAAAGTTCATTAAAGTTTATTTTGGACATGTTTTTGGCCACTTTTTTAGTCATTTTCAGACTGGTCTTTTTCTTTATTAAACCACTTCATGCTGACTTCTGAATCGTTCAAGCATAAAAAGGATCCTAACTAAACGAGTGTTTGTAACAGAGAAACTTACCTAAGAGCCAATTTTAATTAGTGTCTTTATGCATTTACTAACTAGCTTCATCTACAAAAATACCAAAGATAACACAGTCTGACAGGCATAGGTTGTTTTTTGCACCACCAAAGTGATTCCTGAAGAGTTACTAGCAAAAAACTGATACCAGTATCAGGTTTTGGCCTGATACTATCTCGTACTCGGTATTCATAAAAATGTTCTAAAGAACCAAATACAAAAAAAAAAAAAAAAAAAAAAAATAGGGCTGTCAAAATGAACACATTAATGTAAAGGGATTAATCTGTGGAATTAACGCGTTAAGTTTTAACCCATAAACAAATTTAAAACTTGCTATTGTGGAAATCTGAATGAGACAAGCTTACTTTGGGCCTTGTCACGGTGGTAAACTGAATCCACACAAAAACACTTTATCCTCTTTATTTCTGATGTTTCTGATAGTTTTCAAGCCTTACATTTAGATTTTTTTATTATGGGGTGTGCAGACACAAAGTTATTACAGGTGCTATTTTAAAAGTTTGAATCTGACTCTGATCTCAGAGAGCAGATTTTGAACATAATCCAGCAAAATACACTTTATTCTTCCCATCTATGAAGATTCTGACAGTTTTTAAGCTTTATTTTAGAGGATGGCTGCAGGATGACCCATTTATTACATAGTTAACCAACCAGGCGCCACATCTGACATTCTGGTCCACACTCCTTACCTGTGATCTGTAATGGGATTTATTGGTACTTATAGTGGTACTCAGTATCAGCAAGTACTGAAATACAATTACTTGTAGCTTACTTGTACACGGTTTGAAAAAATGTGTGTAGAAAACTGTCATATCTCAGCATGGTTTGCAGAGTGATCTTAGAAAATTTTAGGAAGCTAGACAAGAGGAGAACAAAGTTTCAGAACAGACGGCAGGTGAACAGTATCTGAAAGTGGTGTCCAACAAAGACCAGACTCCAGACCCGAGAGATAGCATACATCTGGACCTTCAGTTGTCTCTGATTAATTAATCTATGGCATTCATGGAAGGGTCTGTCATTTTTAAGCTATTCTTAAGGAAGGGAAACATGGAGAAAGTGCTGAGACATGCCAAATGTCAGTGGCAACCGGTCTTATAGGGGATAAATCCTACCCAGAGCCCAGACCTCAGCATGAAGCAGTGTGGGATCCTCTTGACAGAGAACAGAACATAAGACAGCCAACATAAAGAAAAGCTTTGAAATGTCTGAAGAAACCTGTAGAACTATTCCTGAAGACTATTTAAGGACTCATGTTGACTCATTCAAAATGTTCAGCTCTAAGCTTCTTAGAATTATTAAATTTCCATTCAAGTTTTTACGTTTCAACGAATTGCTGCATCTTTTTCCAGTTTTTTCCTGGCAATATATTAAATAAAGAAACAAGGGGTGGCTCAACACCTCACACAGGACTGTTTATTATCCAAACTTAATGTGAACATAAACTAAACTGACCATTCGGCTTAGTGTCTGTTTTGTTTGTGCACAAATGAGTTGCACTTATTCGCCGGGTTGAGCCGGGTTGATCGGGCCTGATCACACACACTCACATCTCCTTTTTACATTTAAATCCATACCTGTACGGGGGTGTGTGTATATAACACAGGAAGTTAGAAGGAGAGTAAGCTCACAGCAACAAGCGAGTGATGAAAAAGATGGAGCGACAGGAAGGTGGAAAGAGGGAATTTCAGTAATGAATTAAGGGATTAAATTGAGCAAGACATGGAAAGAGAGAAGAGGGAAACTGGTCAGAGTGAGGGGAAGTAGAGATAAGTGAGTGGAAGAAGAGAGGGTAAATTCCTCTTCTTCCAGGGTCTAGTCACTGCAGAACCTTCTGTTGAGCCGAGGAATGAACTCTCTTGAAGTTTCTGGAACCATCTTAGAACGTTATATGAACGTATTTGTCTTAAGATCAGAGAGACAATACTCTTTTTTCTTGTCCATTCTTGCTCTATAACAAATGAGCTATTTAGCAATGAAGTGACTGCAGTGCTGTGCTGCTGTAGTCATTTCTGTTCAGGGATGTTCAGGGAAAAGATGGGGGAGTAAAAAAAAGGCTTTTTGAGACAGTTCTGGCACATTTACTGCAAAGTTTATTAACTCACACTGTCCCTGATAGATAGATAGATAGATAGATAGATAGATAGATAGATAGATAGATAGATAGATAGATAGATAGATAGATAGATAGCTGTTTACTGTGTTATAAACATGGTTATCCTGCAGATGGCAGCACTGAGCTAGCTTAAACAAAGCCAGAGGCTGTTTAATCACATAAACACACACAAAGCAATTTATTCACACAAAAATTCTTTAAATAAATAATATGTGTAGTTTTTATTTTAAAATTACACTTACACATAATGTGACTTGCTGTGAGGAGAGTGTTTATACCCATGTCCACACTAGTGGAGATGTTTACAGTTTTAATCTTGTTTTGTCACAATATTAAAAGCTTCACTGCATCCCCTACCTCGTCTTTAAAGAATATTTGGAGAAAAAGGATTAGTAAAGGTCATTGGGACTTAAAGTGAGATGTACTCTCAGATTAATGGAATGAGCATGGACCGTGGTAAATGCAGAGTTGCTCTTTTTAAATTCTCACATTTATGAATATTATTGTTTCTTCTGGGCCACCACAGATATAAAAGATGAGCAGATGGCAGTTTTGACATCTCCACAGACTCAAACAGCATTTCTTAGCATTATACATTATTACAGGATACTTGACCAGACACTGATGGCTGCGTTAAAGGGAATGAGGGGTTCCGGGTCTTATTCAAAAACATTTTGAACCTCTGAACTTACAACAGCAACTGTTTCCTTTCTGAGCCACAGTTGCTCAGTAGGTCATGTGACATTTGTCCGCATCCACTTCCTAGAAACTCGTGACCATGGATAAAAAAGTGGGCTTTTGTCTTAGGACAGTTACTTTTCTTCAAAAATCAAGTTAAACTCACTTTCAAGTGAACATGGACTAATAGTTTGTAGTCTGCTTTAGATGTGAAGTTACTCCGGTGTGCTGCTGACATGCAGAACGTTCAGCTGTGGGGCTTCTTTTCAGTTTCTTAGTTCCCATGACATTAACTGAAGAGCTCTCATTCAGACTGGCATCTGAACATAGAGTTTGTTCTTGTTCTCGCAGCCCGACACATGTCCAACAACTACTGTGTGTTTGGTCAGAGTTTTAAATGGTTAATGCAGAAAAGCGTGAAGTGGGATGTCGTTGTTTCTACTTTCCACTGATGCGAAAGGCTGAGCATTGTTGAACAGATACTTTTAAAAGCGGGTTGAGTTGGCAAGGAAGTACACAAATCTATAAGTTTTCTCCTGAAGTTTGAAATAACAGGGCCAGAACAAACATTCTTGTTCTTGCCACCTCAAGAAAACAAACTAATTTCTCTGTTCTTGCTGCTGCTGTTTGATGCAAAGTTAACAAATTATGTTTGTATTATTTTCCCATAGCGTAACTTCTAATAATCTGGTGTCTTTTTGTTCACCTCTGGCCCCAGATTTGGTGCTTTTAATCAGCACCTTGTCAAACATAGTATTAATGTATTTGATAGATTACAAAAGAAGAAAAGGTACATTTTGTCACCCCAGTTATTTTAGTATATGTATGTTCTACAAATCTACACACAACAAATTCTGTAGTTTTATTTTTCCAAATCACAGATTTGAATTATTTTTTAAAGTGTTACAGTCTGGGTAGAAAGTTTGCATCAGCCTTTGCTTAAAAGAAAAAGAAAAAAGAAGAAAAACTCAGAAAATAATCAACTTAACACAAAACGCTGCTGCAGGTTACCACTCCACTGGAAAACAGTGCTGATGGTTGGGTGGAGTTGATGAAGCAGATAGTGTCTTTGTCAATGTTTAAGAGAGATTGTGATAAAAGGTAAATCATTTTAACATGCTATATGTAGCAAGAATTAGTCCAATAAATAAGAAATCAAACTTGAGCTACAGCTTAAATACTGGACCAAAATAGGACAATAACATCTATAAATACCGTTCCAAACGTTGGGCTTTAACGTATGAGTAGTAGGTAAAAGGTGGTTAGTGGGCTAGGTTAGAGATAAATCATAAGGTAAATAATCATCTATAAACAAAAGGTAAACCGTAGCCTTAAACCTTTAACACCCGACCTAATAAATAATGAACAGAAAATTAATTTCTTTTTATTTAACATGTTTATTTTTTATTATCATAATAATAATTTGCATATATTGTACCATTTATCACCACGTGATACAACAGAATTATTGTAGTGCTAAATTTATCAATCAAGGGGCAGAAAAACAAAAATCAGATTGTATACATCAGAGTTTTGAGCAAAGTTTTTACCATAAAGTGATGCAATATGTTTCTCACACAGTACGTATCAAATATGATACATTTGGTGTTAAAGGGTTAAAGCTGCAACACCTCTGATTCACACTTTCTTGATAGCTTATCTAGCCATCAGGATGAGGAAGCTTCTGTAGTGTGAGCAAATGTGGTAAATAATACCGCTTTGTACGGCTGTCGGTGTGACTCAGACTGAGGCTGACTGTACGGAAAGGTCATTGTTGTTTTTGTGTCCCTCATTTGGCAGCCAATGTGGTTCCACTGATTTGGATGTTTACGTAAGAGAAAGTAGGGAAATCGGTTTGAGAAACATCTAGTACAAAATCACAATTTGGGTTTAAATGTCTGCTTTGATAACAAATCCCTGGCAGTTCCTGATACTTTAGTAAGTTCACTTTAAATGTAATACACTATGGCTCAGCACCCCCTTTACAGGATATTGCCTTGATAACAAAATGGCTCATTATCTATGCTGACTTCTGCTGTGACTCAGTCATAATATGGCAGCTTCTGAAGCCTGGATTATTTTGATAACACCCAGGAGGACAGCAAACGCTCAGTTTAGGTCTCAGTGCAGTGTGTAAATTTGGATTTACTTCACACCTTTTATTAACTGAGAGAAAAAAAAAACAAATCTTACACAAACACATACGCATTACTTTAGCCTGGCTTTTGGTCAGCAGGGCTGTATTTCAGTCAGTCATAAAGAACTCTGCTGAGCACTTGACTTGACGAAAGCTTACAGCAGTTAATAAGCCTGTCTTGACACTTGTCAATATTTAGGATAACAACCAGGCAATATTTCCTCACAAGTGTGTGAACGGAATGATGCAGGGATGTTTTTTAATCTAAGCAAATACATTGAATGATACAATAATTAAATTTGACTGATGTCTACCCATGCATCTAAAATGTGAGCGTGTGCGCGTGTGTGTGTGTGCATGTGTGGTGATAACAGCTCATCTTAATCCGTGTCCTCCCTACTGATACTGTGACGCAAACAGAAGGAAGTGAATTAGTGAATTGGCCTGAGAGAAACATAACTTCAGGCAGTTCCTTGCTGATGCATTTGTGAATATTAAAGTGTCAGAATGTGGTAGGTGTACTGCAAAATTTCAACTGCAAATTGTCTATTTTCTGCAAGGGTGTGTGACTACATGCTTGATTAATGAATCATGCTTGATCGTGCTGAGATATTATTGTATTTGTGTGGGTCTTTATAATCATGTGGTTGTTTATGCATCACCCACAAGTACCAAGCTTGTGGTACATTGGGTACCATTGCGGTACCATTACAGTAATTGCAAAATAAAAGTGATATTTCTAACATTTTGATAAAGTGCAATTACGATTTGCAGGTGTTTCTACTGAATGGTGTTTAGCACATTAGCCCTTATTCTTGTAAAATCTCATCCCGCGAGACTCCACTTTGAGGAGGATAGAGATTTCTAAATCTTTGTCTTGCATTTGCTATCAAGAATGATGATTCTATTTTTTTCTTTGATTATTTGTAAAAAGATTTCCGTCTCCTCCTGGGTCTACTCAGACTGCGCCATTTCTATTTGAAATGAACTGGTCACGTGATCCGCTACGTCTGGTGAAGCATAAATGCAAGAAAAGTATTTCCATTACACTTTTGCGATATACTTCAATTTTGACACGTCTGGAGAACCTCATTAGAGCGTAAAAACTTTTTAGCAATATTTAAGAGTTATTTTTAAATGTAGGTGTTTCCATTACTCTTTTTTTTATTGCGATAGTTAGATTTTGTTCAATTCTAGGGGCTTCAATTAAGGCTTCATGATATTAGCAGCCACCACCTTATCGTGGTGGAGGAGTTTGTGCGTCCTGACGATCCTAGCGACTATGTTGTTGGGGGCTCATGCCCCTGGTAGGGTCACCCATGGCAAACAGGTGTCTAGGGGAGGGACTAGACGAAGTGCGGCTCAAATTACCCCTGTGATGAGGAGAAAACAAGGACCAAGGTTTCCCTTGCCCGGACGTGGGTCACCGGGGCCCCCCTCTGGAGCCAGGCCTGGAGGTGGGGCACGGAGGCAAGTGCTTGGTAGCCGGGCCTTTGCCCATGGGGCCCGGTTGGGTTCAGCCCGGAAGGGTGACGTGGGCCTCCCCTCCCGTGGGCTCACCACCTGCAGGAGGGGCCATAGGGGTCAGGTGCATTGTGAGCTGGGCGGCTGCCAGAGGCGGGGACCCTGGCGGTCTGACCCTTGGCTGCAAAAGCTAGCTCTAGGGACGTGCAATGTCACCTCTCTGGCGGGGAAGTAGCCTGAGCTGGTGCTTGAGATTGAACGGTTGCGGCTAGATATAGTTGGACTCACCTCGATGCACGGCTTGGTTTCTGGAACCACTGTCCTTGAGAGAGGCTGGACCCTCTTCCATTCTGGAGTTGCTCCCTGTGAGAGGCGCCGAGCAGGTGTGGGCATGCTCATTGCCCCCAGACTTGGCGCCTGTACGTTGGGGTTTACCCCGGTGGATGAAAGGGTAGCCTTCCTCCGCCTTCGGGTAGGGGGATGGGTCCTGACTGTTGATTGTGCTTATGCACCAAATAGCGGTTCAGAGTACCCACCCTTTTTGGAGTCCTTGGAGGGGGTGTTTCAACTCCCATCTCCGGCAGAGCTTCAACCTTGTTCCGGGCGAGGCGCGGGACATTTAGTCCAAATGGGCTGTGTTCCGTGCCTCTATTGTCGAGGCGGCCAGCCGCAGCTGTGGCCGTAAGGTCGTCGTTGCCTGTTGTGGCGGTAACCCCCGCACTCGTTAGTGGACACCGGCAGTAAGGGATGCCGTCAAGCAGAAGAAGGAGTCCTATTGGGCCTTTTTGGCCTGTGGGACTCCAGAGGCAGCTGATGGGTATCGGCGGGCTAAGCGGAACACAGCTTCAGCAGTCACTAAGGCAAAACTTTTACATAGTAAAATGTCTCTGGAACCCTACTCAGAAATTATTCTTAAATGGCAAAGCAAGGCCTGTCATCTGCCTGAGTTTCCCTGCCGAGAGTCTGCAAAAACTCGGGTATGGGAGGAGTTTAAAGAGGCCATGGAGAATGACTTCCAGACGGCTTCGAGGAGATTCTGCTCAGTGACCCGACTCAGGATAAGTGGAAGAAAATGGATGGATGAATGGATGGATGGATATTAGGAAAACATGCAATAGGTGATATTATTGTTGAATATTTGCCATATATGATTACAGTAAGAGTCTTTGAAGTGGTGTCTTCCTTTACAAGGTATAAAGAGAATAAACAGAGAGTAACTGAGTTTTGTAGGGATTTAAATTGTGAAATTCAGCCTGTTTTTCTGACTACTAAACAAGACTGCACAGCATTTCTTTTAAGGACATTTGTTTTCCTTTTTTTCAGCCTGAATAGACTGATTTTTTTTTCTTTCTTAAACTTGCTCAGTGTTGCCCAGAGGCTTGTGTCTTTCCATTATCCAATACTTCCATCATTACTTTCCTTTTGATGACACTGGTACATAAGGAAAGAAGGACAAGGGGCGACATATATACTCACTCTCCTCTTGTCTCCGTCAGATCAGTTATATTATATAATGTGCTGTGGTCTGTTTTTAAATTCCTTTTATCTAACCTGGGAATGACATGAAAGTAAAGAGTAAGTGAGACTGAAAGTAAACAGAAAATAAAACTGGAAGGAAAGTGTAAAAGTAAAACTAAATGATGAATAAAATGCAATACAGAGTATTATTTTTTCAACAACATATCCATGTACATAGCTTTTAGCACCGGCAGACTAAAGCATTCTGAGTAACTTTTAACAACAAATCGCAGACATGCAGCATCCATCCAGACACACAAGGAAGAAGAACTGTGGTTGTATTGAGACCTCAGGAGAAGATCTGCATCTCAGACACAGTATTCCTTCCAAGTTTGAGGTTTTTTTTAAAGAAGGACCTAAATTTAGGACAAAAAGTGAGAAATTTCTGTTTGGTGGATTATTTCTTTGTCGTAACAATGCATCTTGGCAGTAAATATTGTACCTTTGGAAGTTGTTTGACTTTGGCAGAGAAGATTTGGGTGCTACCAACCTACTCATCCTAATGTGCACCATTTAAAATGGAAATACACAGGCTTTTCCAAGCATGTTGGCAAGAAGATTTTATTTTATTACAAAGAAATAATCAACCAAACACAATTTCCTTGCTTTTTGTGTTAAATGTTCATTAGTTGCATTATCATTGGTTCTAGTTTCCTGTCAACAATGAGACACTAAATGTTTTTTAAAAAGGGAACCCAGAGATAAGCAAAACACATTTCAAGTTCTGTCTGAATGTGATTAGTCAATAGCCGGAGCAACTTCTTTTAACACCTCTGTAGCTAACACATTTTAGCATAAATAGCTACTGCTCACACTATATCTGTTTTATTACAGCATGTCTCCAGTGTATTTTATCCTTTATAGCACAAATATTTTAATAACCACTTGGTATATTAAAGGTAAAAATATGTACCTTATGACACAAGGAGAAGAAGGCCTGCACAAGTACCTAACATGTAGGCTAATCTAACTCAATAATATCAACAGCTAGCAAACACAGAAGCTAACCTATTTTGAGTGGTCAAGGCAGTCTGACAGTGAAGCTGTAGCTAGAACATTTTAGCATAAACAGCTACTCCTCGCACTATATCTGTTTTATCACAGTATGTCTCTAGATTTTTACCTTAAGTATAAACAGCTAGTGTACATAAGGTAAAAATATGTACCTTACAATAGAAGAAGGCCAGCACAAGTAGCTAATATTAAAAGTTAGCTAACAAGATTGCTTACTAAAAGGGAAAAGAGACAATTCTCACAAACTGTTTTATAATCTATATTTACAGTGAAAAATGATAGTATACATTTAAACAAGTATGAAATATGCTTACAGGTTTATTTAATTATGAAAATATGTACAAATACTTTCAAAATCCAGTGCATGTGGTTTTGATTTCCATTGTATTTCAATCAGGTCACACTTTTCACAGGCAAGTGAGATAAAGTTAAAAGTGCTTCAGCCCCTTTATAATGGGGTGAAGCTGCTTGTATATTTCTTTGGTTTGTCTTACCAATCACACCCCATTTCACACTTTAACACATACTGTTTTGAGTATTGCCATGACATCACAAAGTTGGTCCCTCTATAGATGAGTTGCTCAGTATGTTTTTGAGTTAAGTCTGAACCGTGAGAGGCTTACAGGTTGTGAAAAACCTTGTTAGTTAGATGATGACTCCTTCCTGCATCGATGTGCTGTGAAAATGGTGAGATAGTCTTCATGCACAGTCACAGCACAGTGATGTCTCAAAGGCATAACAACAGCTATAAAGTAGTTACGCCTTTTCTCCCTCCAGATCCTCTATTTAGAGTAATTTGTGTCACATTTTTAGAAACTCCAGAGGCTTGTGTGACAATACTGTGTTATTTAGTCCCACCAGAACACTGTCACCCACATTAGATTACACATTTACCTTTTAAAAATCCCACATGTTAAAAAAAGTCATATTTTAATGAATATTTCTAAATGTATTTGCTATTAGCCAGTAGCTAAACAAATATTTTTACAATTCACAATGATGTTAAAATTTCTGAAGGGATCAATAATGTTCACACATTTTCATATTTATCTAAGTGTACCCCCCCCCCCCCCCCCCAAAGAAAAATGACATGGTAGCTATAGAAAACCAAAAGTGCTTTGCTTTTAGAGGCTGGAACATCTTCCTTTTTATGTTACCCGAGTTGGTACTCACCTTGCTCTGAGCAATCTTAGAAATGCATTTGTATAAAAACCAATAATAAAGAAAGCCTGCCTTAAAAGGATGTTTTCAATGTGCATTCAAACCCTTATCTCATGTCTGACGTTGTTATGTGTCAAAGTTAGGAGGATTATAATCTAGTTGTTTTGAAAATGTAATGCTCTAATTCCTTACATGATGTGTCAAGAAAAAGATCTGACTGCAATTCAGCATCTTTAAATGATTTAAAGTGATGTATGTGTTATAAATACATCTATAAATGTCTCTGATCACTATTTATTAATAAACTGAAAATACACAGTCAGGGTTTCACTGATACATTTCCAGATTCAGGCTATCGTCCCATCCACTCTTTATGAAATCCTGTATTAAAATAATGTTATGGTAGTTTTAGATTTACCAACAACAACTCAAATTTGTCATTGCAGGATATTTTATATTTGAGACATGAAGATATAATTGCAATAATAGCATGTAGTGCAGACTGAAATGAAAAAAAGAAAAAAGAGAAGTTCTCCAGGGTGAGCCTTGTCCAAAGACAAGCTCCCTAATGGGATATTTAGCTTGCAGCTACACAGTTTGTGCGGCCAGTGAACAAACATTTACTTCAGGAAGAAGCAAAGCACAAGTGCAGTACACTCACTCAAAATGAATATATTCAAAACTCCAAATGAGAGAAAATTAAACTAACATGGGCTCTGTGATGAGAGTCAATTTAACAGTATGTTATTAATCATGCATGATCGCCTTTCTTCTCGTCTGTACGACTGATGCTAACTGACATGCACTTCTGTATCATAAACAGTAGCTCTCTCTGGTGGGAGCTGATTGTGTGAAAAGCCGCTTAGGAAGATGAAGCTGGAAGCTGGGAGGGTGAAATTGTGATTCCATACACTGTGGCAGGTTTTGTGAGAGGAGACGTCTTTTTCAGAGCAAACAAGACACGACAGTGCTGCTGGATTCACTGCGGAATATGTCTATACGTCTGTCTGCAGGGAATCGAGTGTTCCTTTTAACTTTAACCATGTTTTGAACCTTGCTGTCATTAGGAAATGATTTGTGTGCAACCCTCTCAGAAGACGTATGTTAGAAGACTTCCCTCATACATATTTGACATTTACGTTTTGAATCTTAGCTTGGGAACACTTACATGAATGAATGCAGTTATTTCTGTAGCATAGGTTAAAATTTTCGAAAAACAGCAATCTGTTATAGGTTTTGTTGATGCATGCATGGCAGTCCATATGAACATAAAACTAAATAAGGGCAGGTAAATATTCCCTCCTTTTCTGCCAAACAGAAACATTGGACATATTATTATTATTGGACTAGTTTGTATTTTCCATTAAAATAGTTGTAACAAATTTGACAAACTTACCATCTCTACCAAGTTTCTACCACAAAGATGAACATTATCATCAGGTACTAAAGATTCCTTTAAATGTAATATGATTAATGATCACAAGCGACGTCATTTGGCATAATTTGTTTCAAACTAGCCGTTGTGACTTAATAAATTTGATTCACTCTTTAAAGTAAAATGATAGGTATTTGTCAAATAATTCTATAATATTACATTATACACTATAACTATTACATTTTTTGCTCAGTTGAGTTTACAGTATCCCTGTAGAGCTCCAATCTGTCAATCAAACATGGCCACTTCTGGCTCCAGAAAGACCAAGGCTCTTCAACGATGGCAAAGTTTTACTAAAGTTATAAAGTTGTACCTTTAAACAACTGTTTTTACAATAACTAGCTCAGTGGTAGGCAAGTTCAGTCCTTCAGAGCTGCAAGGTTTAGATGTTTCCCTGTTTCACTGAGTCACTGAGCAGAAGTTAAGCTGCTTCATTTTGAGTCAGATAGAGCAGGTAGGCATCTAAAACCTGCAGGACCGCAGCTCTCTAGGACCAAACTGGCCTACTTTCACAATAATCCTGGTTTGATGGTCCATCATTGTGCAACAACTGTTTTTATAATTGTTTTGTTAGATTTAGTTCTTATTAGATGTCTGTTTCAGGTTTTGTATTGTTTTTTCACTCTGTTCTGTGGTTTTTTTGTTTTGGCTGGTTGGGTTTTATGTGTTATTTTGTTTGTCAATGTCTGTTTTCCTTCCAGTTTTATTTGTAGAGTTTACGCCCCTGTGCATTCAGTTGTGGTTATTTCCTGCTCCCCTGTGACACCTGGTGCTCCTTTGCTGATCACCACACCTGCTCTTTGTTTGGCATCAGCTCCTCAGTATAGAATGTGCTATGTTTGCTTTGTTCTTGGTCAAATTTTTGCTTCCTGGTGAAGCTTCGTAAGTCATTGCTTTTCATCAAACTGGTTCCCTCAAGGGCAAAGCTTCTTCAGGCTTCATTTGCTCTACAGAGCCATCTACTGGACATAAGAATTAAACATAGCAAGCTACAGTATTATGATAAAATGATGGAGTTTGTGAATTGTGAATTAAATAAATCGAGGCCTACTTAGTCTCACCAGTCATGTGGAAAACCCGTCAGGGACGCTTCATTAATGATGTTACTCATTTTAAACAATATAAGCCTCAGTGTGTGCATTAAAGAAATTCTACCTGGATCACCTGACACTTGCACATTGTATATTATATTGTATAGTATATTTGTATAGTATATTGTAGCTCAAAGCTGTTTCATCCTTTTTCTAGTAGAACTAACCTCTAACTGCTGCTGTATTCCTGTTTCAACTTAGCCATAGCATGAATGTTGCTGCCACCTTGCGGTCAGGAGTAGATATTATATTATTTAAACTAATTACTACTCTAACAACTTGTACTCCGTTTACAAATCTAAATCAAACAAATAAATGAATTACTATATGAATCTTTAAAGATATGACACACCTACCTGGTGGTTGTTTACAGCCACTTTATTGCTATATTCAACAAGTTTTCAGAACTTTCTTGCTCCCCTTAAAAAAAATAAAAAAAAACTGGCTAGAGACAAGTCCAGTGACATTTTCTGGTGTTTTTGGAGATTTTTGGATACTAACGTGACAGCACGTATAGTGTACTCCTCTAAATGAGCCACAGCTGCTGCTGCAGGCCCTTCCCTTGTCCAAAAGCTCCCACAAGAGGCTTGTTCCTCGCTCGGCAGCTCTCCCAGCTCCCAGCTGCAATCAGAGCAGGAGATGTTCACTGCTGCTCCATGACCACACTCAAGAAGAGTTTATTTATTAATATATATTCATTGTATTAAAAAAACGGAGTATCAAGCACCACCCTTGGTGCTGGTTTCAAGTTGAAAATTTTAATATTTTGACTAAATTAGTAGGTTCTGAACACTTTTTTAATCGACTTGGGCCAAACCGATGCTCGTCTAACTTTGCAGTGATGCTAATTATCCCATTTTTAACTGGAGTTCATCTGTTTTCCCTTTAAAAGCCTGGCTGCTCCCTTAGACAACAACTAATATTCATCCATCCATTTTCTATATGGCTTAGTCCAATTCTGGATCATGTGGAAGCTGGTGCCTATCCCAGCAATCCCAGCAACCCTGGACAGGTCGCCAATTCATCGCAGGGCCAACAAGGAGACACAAACAACCACTCACGCTCACTCCTGACCAATTAATCTAATGGCTGCAGTGCTAACCACCATCCCACTGTGCAGCCAACAACACAACAACTGATATCATATTTAGGAAAATTCTCTTTTTCCTAAAATCACAAACTCCAATTATTTTGGCCTACCATCCTTTGTTCTCCTCCCCTTAAATGTCATCCCTCCTTCCCTCCTCCTCCAACTTTTGTTCCCCTTTCTCTCTCTTCTAATGCCACAATCCCTTTTTTTCTCCTTCTTTCATATTTCCCTGCCCTAATCCATCCTTTCCCTCTCACTCCCTTCTCCTCTGTCTCCTCCCTTGACTTTCCCTCTAAATGCCTCCCACTCTTTTCCCTGCTAATTAAGTACTCCTCTCTGATTCACTTCTAAATCCGTTCTCAACCTGTCTTTCTTCCTTTTTTCCCTAAACTCTCATTCATTCCTTTGCCCTCTATAACTCCTCCTTTCCTCCCTCCTTCCTTCCTTCCTTCCTAGGTCCTTATTCTCCCTGACAACACAGTGTTACGTAACCTACGTCTCTGGGTATTAGTTATGCAAATTCATACATTTTATTTACATGTGTATTTTTTTCTTCCTCCTCCTTCTACTTTCTCTATTTCCTTTTCTTTTCTGCTTCCTTCTTTTTCTTTAACTCTGTTCTCCTTGTTTTCTTACTACCTCTTTTTTTAACCTTGCCCTTTTTTCCTCCCTCTTTTCATCTGTCATCCCCTTTCTCCCTGTTTCTTCCCATTTCTCCCCATCCACCTTCATCAACATGTCCTCTATCCCTTCTTTTTTCATCTTCCCTCATTTCTCCCCCCCTCTTCTTTCTTTGCTTTTATTTTTGCTCCTCCTTTCTCTTCCCACTTCACATACAATAATCTTGTTCACCCCTTATTTTGCTCCCTACCTACCTCATCTCTTCATTCATCCATCACCTCCTCTCAACATTTCTCCCTCCTCCCTCTTTTCCCTCCCTCTCCCTCCAGCCACCAGTGGTCTAGAGGCAGAGATCGGAAGGCGCGGTGGCAGCAGCAGCCACGGGGATGGCAACCACAGCAGCGGTGGTGGCGGCGGCGCGGGCAGCAGCAGCAGCGGGGCCCATTTCAGGTCTCCATGGCAACAGAGCGTGAACGTGTTCGGCTCGTGGAGCAGGCCGGAGTGTGTCGAGGAGCTGCACCAGCAGGCGCAGCTCAACCTCCAGAGCCTGCTGCAAGGTAAGGATGGATGGAAATGAGGAGAGGAGGGTTGGATGAATGGACGGAAAGACCGTGTGTGTTTGTTTGCGGTGGGGGGGTAAGAATGTGTGCTGTTTTGAGTGGGTGGGAAAGGCGTTGAGGTGGGGGCGGTTTGAAAGTGTTTACATACATGTGGACTGCGCAAATATGGGTGTGTAATGTCTACTTTAAACGTGTGTCTGTGTGTTTGTATGCAGATATTCTGTGTGTGTTATTTTTTTGATCTTGTGTTTTTATTGTACCGTAGGGTGTGTGTGAGTGTGTGTGTTTGCCTGCTTGCTGGCTCAGAAGAACATTGCTGATGATGTGTGTTGGATTCATCTTGCAGGGTTGTTATTAAGGAAGTATTTTATGATTTTGAGCATGTGTCTTTAATGGACAAAAGCTGTTTATATGTGATTTGGTGTATTGTAATTTTGGACAATGTGTATGTAAAAAAAGATCTGTTTACAATAAGTAGTCAATGCTGGAAATTCTGCCTCGCTTTTGCTTTTCAAGGTGGAATGGTGTCATTTTAATAATAATCTCTTGTTAAAGGAAGATGCTGCCCTATCTGTAATGTTCAGCCTGAGTGTGTGTGTATATGCAAATAAGCAGTCAAGGGAACATTTTCCATTTTGTTCTCAGGTACCGTTTCTTTTTATTTTCCCGTCACTCTTTCTCTTTGTCTTATGCCATCTTGGCCTTTGCTTGTCCTTTTCCATTAAAATAATCACAGTGCATTGTTAAGTGAACAAGTGGGCTAAATGACAGCGTGACTACCTTAAAGACCTGAAAAACAGCTGTTGATGAACAAGTGATCCTCAACTTATGTTTCACGTCTCACAACGTAACATTAAATGGATTTTGGAGACTGTTTTTTTATACCTCTTTGTCCATCACTTAGCTGTGACATAAGATTGTACCACTCTAATCTCAAACTAAAGGCAAGGATATAAAAATGCCAGTAAGCTATCTAACAAGTCGGACACAACTCCTGATGTACCGAGCTCAGTGATTCCCAACCCTGGTCCTCAAGGCACACTATCCTGCAGGTCTCCCTGCTATAAGACCTGCAGGATAGTTAGTGCAGTAATGCAGAGAAACACGGACGTCTTCAGCCTCAAATAAAGGACGTCCATGTTTCTCCATGGACGTCCTTAATTCTTCATTTGAGAAAATAGTGACCTACATTTATATATATATATATATATATATATATATATATATATATATATATATATATATAACATTTAAATATATAGTGTGAGTGAGTACTCAATTCACCTTCAACATGACCTGCAAAAATTAGTCCTCTTTTCGGAAAACAATGTGTGGCAAAGTTGCAGAGTTAGCTAGTTAGCCTTGTTACAGCTAGACATTGTTGGCTAGTTAGCTCTTAAACTGCTCGCAAGCTTCCCAATCACTTTATATCTGTTTGCTTGTCTCCTTTCTGTATCAGCATTTACTGCATATTAATACAGCTAAATTCATGGTAAACATTCTCTAACTAATTTTGTGGTTTCTTGTGTCAAACAGTAAAATTTTTCTCTGTTCATAAAGACAATATACAAAAAACCCATAGAACAGAGCAAAAACACACAATACTGAACTTGAATCAAAATCTAATAATCTAATCTAATAAGAGCTACACCTATTTGTATTTAAGATTAATCTGGTGTAATAACTATTCTATTCTATTCTATTCTACAGTCATTTAGCAGACGCTTTTATCCAAAGCGACTTACATACAATATATTTTATTAACAGTAGTACTTTAGATTGTAGGCTACTAATAGGCTGCAGTTATGTATTTGCACAATTATTGCAGTAATATTTCGCTTAGGTTGTTATACTACTAGACAGGAGTAGTCAGAGGTTTAGCAGTAGTAGAAATTGAATACCAGAGATAACTGGAATTAACAAGACTGGTTTTCCTCATAGTAAGGGCCGTGCCAGTGACAATAAAAAAAAATTAGTCATGTCATTGATATTGCTGCTCATGATGGATTTTTTTTCTCCATCAACTTTGTAATCATGCCGTTTCATGTTTGTATATAAGTCAAAACGAACAGATTGCCTAAAAAGTCTTTTACTGATGAGGCTTTTTACGGCCTATAAAATGAGCTAACAAAGACCAATCACAGGAGAGAAGACATGAGCCACTGTCGCTGCCTCAAAGATTATATTCAGCATTTCGTGAGCACTTACTGGATCTGTGCTCTTGGGGCCATATTTGTGTGCAAGCCTGGTTTTCATGTAACTGCATTTTAGACCAATTAGACTCGTGTCTTTGTCCAGTTTGACAATGATGAAGACACAGTGGTGTTGAAACATTAGTCTGTTTTCACAGTTAAAGACTGTTTTTCATCGCAGTCAGCCCCCATTTATCTGGTAATTTGCTGTCCTCAAAGTGAAAAGCAGCTGATTCAGCTGCGTTTTGCACAGGGGGCTCTGTGTTTACCAAAGTTTGTTTGCACTTTCTGATGATCTGCTGTAGTTTTAATCATTGCAGGATAAGTATATGTGTAGTTCTAATAGGGTTAGGGTTTAATACTAAAAAAAAGTATTAAATTTATAGTTTAGCCATTTTAAACGTCTCATTTGTGAGTGAGTTCTTATGTTTCGTGTTGTCACTAATCAAACACAAAAGGGAAGCACATATTCTGTCTGGACTAAGGAATCTTAACAGCTTAATTAAAGTATTTCACTCTTCCTTATCTTATATTTTTAGACGGTGATAATGATAGCCTTGCAAGGGATCAGTACCGTTTTATTCTGTTCTGTTAGTGTGAAACATCTCTGAGCTTGAAAGGGTAGGAAATTTTATGTGGGGGTGTTTTTTCGGCTGTACACTCAATAGTTTAGACAAAGAAGGATCTGAGAAGCACAAAGGAGTCTCTAGCAGAAGTTTCAGATCCGCTAATGGTTTTCTTCTTTTAATGGCTTTCACCTTTAATCACTGGTTGATCAAATTAACTTTGTTCATGATACAGCGGAGTGTTTGTGTGCCTCTACAGTACATCTTGTTGCTTCCATAATTTCTGTCTTGTCTCTTTTCTCGCTGCCTTGTGTGTGTGTTTATGTGTGTGTTAAGCCAGTTATTTTGTGAGACAGTGTATGGTGAAAATAAGATGGATGAATACAGTTGTGGGTAGACAACAGCAGTGGTGAGAAGGAAGATGTGTGTGGCCATTCATCTTTTCCCGTTGCCTGGACTCATCTATTCCGCTGTGTGTTTTTGCTTTCATGGCTGCATGTGTTAGCATGTGTTAGGATGTGTTAGCATGTGCCTCTTACTCACTTAACTGAGAGTCCATGTGTGTGTTCTTGTGTAAGATTTCAGTTTCCACCCTTGTGTCCAAGGCTTTGTGCTGTGTGTGTCCATCTGTTTTGGATGTGTTACATAATAGTGAAGCAAGCAGCTGAATTCTTTCTCTGGTCATCCTCACCATCACTTTCCCATTGGCCTCAGCTCTGTAAAATATTCATACTCTTACCAGCTCCTCAACACTCTGCCCTCCATATTTATGAAGCTGGCTGTCGTCCTCCGGTGTTAGACGGATCTGCTAGCTCTTTTTTTCTGCTGAGATTCAGCCCTCCGCTGCTGGAAGATTTATGCAAGCTTTATTATACTGTTGCAAAATGAGCAACAGTGATCCTCAACACCCCAACACACAAAGATTAGCATACTAGGCTTTTATGGGATGAATAAGTTGATCTTTAAAAGTATTTCTTAAAATGAATATGTTTCATTCCTTTTAAGACACAAAAGTCTTCTAGTTTCAGTGGTACGGTATTCTGTCTTCTTTAAAAAGAAAGGCACTCTGACTACTTTGGCCTGCTGAGAGGAAGGAAATGTTTTTGGTTGAGTCAACATGGTATGGAATTATTATTGTACCTTTTTACCTGGGGAGGAAGTAGAATTTTCTTTGTAAAATTAACATCACAATTAATATGGGTCATAATAATAAAACTGTTGGTACTATTTGAGTTGAATAATTTTGAAAACTTTAAATGGAACACCAAGGATATTTTGAGTCCTGGTAATGGAGTTAAATAGCCATGTAGCGATTTAGCGTCATTAAACATTAAAGATGTTTAATAAAATTATTCATTTTAATAATTTCCTAAAATTATGACATTTTAGTCAAAATTTTGATTACCTCTGGAGCACCACCACACAGATAGCCTTATACTAGTCTAATGGCTGTGTGGACACCATTAGAGTACTAAATTAATTAATTTAATAAATTAGTCAAATCAATCAGTCTCAGGACGCTAATTATGTGAATTCATAAGTCGAAGGGACCCATAACATGGCTCAAAGGAGGAGTTCACAATAACCAGACCAGTTTAGGATAAATATGAAATATTTTTTTACTAGTCTAATCAGGCATAAATTAAAAGAAAATATTTACAAAGGACTTCATGAGAAAAGAATCCAACATTGTAAAATGCAGAATATGGAGTTCAAACCAGAATCTTATTTCAATGTGTCAGAATGAATGAAAAGTATGCAAGAAATGAAACAAAAGTTAATTAACCTGTGGTGTTAATTAAACTAAGGTTTAGGACTGAAAAAGGATCTCTGAATCCTAAAAGAAAAAGAGGGAAAACTGAATCTCATCTGTTTAAAGCTGGAGGTTTAACTAAGATGTAGAACTGCTAAGGTCACTGTCAGACAACCAACCATTCTTGAGCAGACAAGCAGAGAATTGATCCGAGCAGGACTTGTCCGGTTCTGTTTGGATCGAGCCGACTTACGACCGTGGTGGTGACTCTCCCGGACAAATGAGGAAGTTGGCACAGGTGGTTTGGATCCCGAACGACTCTCAAGAAGGCCAGAAGATGCGTCATGTGGTGGTTTGAAGGTTTGGATCAGGCTGCTCTGCTGATGCAGACTCTCCCGTGGCTCAGCTGGTGGTATCGATGATGGACAGTGAATGGTTTGCAGTGGTAGGAAGGAGAGATTAGCCCAGCTTTGGATCAGTCAAAAAACTCAGAACTGGTGCTGAAGCTTTGGTCAGCCTGCATTAACCAGTTCTCCAAATTAAGATCAAAATCTAGGATCAATATTAAAAGTCTAAAAGAGAAAAACATAAATAAAGAAAAGAGAAGTATTAGCTGAAAAAAAACGGAAAGAACTACGGAGTCAATCAGTCCAGAAAGGAAAAAAATCAATCATACATCTTGAATGCTTTAGTATCTGTAGTGATGTTCTTCACATCACTTAACTTCATTTTCCGGCAGCATCGCTCTCTCTCTCTCTTGCGTTCAGACGAAGTGTCCTAACTCTGGAAAAGAGCCATGTCTGACGAGGGTGTACAACTCCAAGGGAGGATGAAGACAGACAGACCAACCCCAACTCAACTCAGCTTTTTGTCATCTCATTCACACAACTGATCTTGCCCTGTCACCAGAGAGAACAGTACTCCATTTTTCTGTCAAAATGTGTTTGCATTAATTCAAACACACTGTGGGGCCCCGCTGCTGTGTTAGTTAAACTCATTGTCATTAATTCATGTAACTAAAGTTATCAAGTAATGAAGTTGACTAATCAGGTTCACAGTAGGGTCTTTCTGCTGCCTTTTTACAACCAGAGACATCACCCATTGCTGATAATGAAAGAGAATGCAGTTTTAAGATTCTTTGGCATTGGCTTCAGTTTTCAGATCTGGAGGTAACGTCGATCTTTTAAAGGTTAAAGTTTGCAGCTACTGAAGCACCATGTCTGTGTGGGAGTGGGTGAATCACAGTAACCTTAATGTCAAAATTCTATGTCCACATTTACAGTGCAGTTCATCATACTGTGAAGAAACAAGGCTGAACACCTGCCAATTTTAACATTATGTGATCAAAATACTGTTACTTGCAACCCATATTAAAGCCCAGTTTGTACACTGTATGATGTGTCTGTACAGTTTGATATCAGGATGACTTATATAATGCCTTCTTTTTTCCTTTGGTCCCTAAATGCTAGTCCTCCACTCATCCTTTGCGTTATTATTTTTGGAAGATTTTTCCTACCTTTACACTGCTTTCAGCCATGATATATCACAGCCAGAGTTGTACACTGTTTTTCTTTTCTGCGCTCCACTAATCAGCAGAGAGATGTTCATATTATTCACTCGCATTAACACTAAACTTTGCATTAAAAGTTTAACTGATTTCGCCTTTTCCAGCAAGACAAACTATTTCAAGTTGCACTGCAGTTTTTATGACAAGTCATTACACAATACTCAAACATTCATGCTTTACCTCCTCTTCAGTACTCGGTTTATCTAATGACGCTCTCTTCTACAGACTTGTAGAAAGATTTTCATTACTCTATCCCCAGTTTGATTTGATGCATCTGCTATCTGCATAATTTTGCCATTTGTGCGTTTTGCTCTTCCATTCACATTAAACCACCACGACGGGCCTTTTATGGAACCTAACTGGGTTGTTGACAGTTTGCACCAACAGAAATCTGGCAGCTTGAGTTTCCCACACAAGACACATCTATTTCTGTTGGATTTGACATCTTAAGACTCAACCTGTTATGTCAGCGTGTAAGATCCTGTTGCCATGCCATGCTGCTTTGATTTCATGATTTATTACAACATATTGTTCTGACAGTTACTAAGACGAATGAGGATAAAATGACATCTTATTATGTCGTGGATGGAATATTTTGCTTACAACAGGTTGATCCAAATGATTACCAGAATGAATCACATATGACTTAAAATGATACACACATCTGAAACAATATTGTCAAGTTTTGCATTCTCTTCCTATTAGATAAAACTGGGGACCAAATCCAGCCCACCAGAGGGTCCAATCTGGCCCGCATGATAGTTTTTGGTAAATGTGAAAATGACATTGGACATAAACTGTAATTTTTTAATAAAAGTAACTGTAATACCTAATTTGTCTACAAGAGGTTTCAGTTTTAAATGGAAATATAAAACATTTCCAAGGCAGGGAGTGAACTTATATCTTTTATATACGATATATACGGTGGCCCTTTTGTGTATTGTGCCATCTTGTGGTGCCGCCATTATTGAGGTGGTGAGTCTTAATTTCCTCATATCTGCCAGCATGGACAGCAGCATGAATATGTAAACTGACGGTGGTCTACAGGTATTGTTATGAGCATCTTATCTGGAGATCTCAGTTATTCTGTTTTTAATATCAGTAAGACATCAGTTAGAAGTCACTGCAGGACACTATATCTGATCTGTTGGTATTAATAATTGGTGATTTTTGTTTTCGTTGCCCAGATAAGAGCAAATAATGTAATATTTCACAATATAGCCCATATTGACATTAACTCCACAGCCTCAGCTGCCATGGCAAAAGTTATGTGTCGCGTCACGTTCAGCTGGACAGCATCATGGATCAAATCAAACTTTATTTATTAATAAAGAGCTTTTTATGCTTAAGCATGAAAATATCATTAAAGTCTTTCACAAAGTCGCATACACACACACACACACACACACATACACATATATACACACACAAAAAGTTTTACACAAGCATGACTCCCTAATTTCTGTCTCTAAACTGAATTTAGTTATAAAATACTAAAAGTGATAAATATCTGGCTTGATACTGCTGTGAGGAAACAATATCATTGGGATCCAGCCACACCAGGAGCCAGTCCACCTATGTCCACAGAGGCTGCCACCACGGCAACCACCCTGACCAGGGCAGACCGGGGCCTACACCACAGTCGTAAGGCTGCAGTGCAGGGCCACAGCAACTCAGACAATTGCGATCACCATGGGAACAACCCCCATACTTAGCAGGCAAAACCCCCAGCATGACGGATCCCGACAATACGTTCAATTTAGTGTCAGACTGACAGCTGTTTACCAAAATTAACTAATCAACAGCAATTTTGGGTTGTTCATAATATGTTTTGTAAAAGGATAATTCATGAACCCAAGGGTTGCCGGTTCGGAGAGCTCATGTTGAGGTGTCCCTGAGCAAGACACCGAACCCCTGATTGCTCCTGATGGGTCGTGGTTGAGCGCCTTGCATGGCAGCTTCCTCCATCAGTTTGTGAAAGTGTGTGTGAATGTGATGTACATGTAAAGCACTTTGTATAAAAGCGCTATATAAGTACAGACTATTTTCCATGAAATGTAAACATCTTGATCATGAATTTATACTTCTTTGAACAAAAATAATGAATAAACGGAAAATGTTTTTGTTATTTATTTACTAGTTATTATGCCATTATTTTACTTGTCTCACCCACTTGAGATCAAATTGTGCTGTATGTGGCATCTGAATTAAAATGAGTTTGACGCCCCTGAGCAAAATAGAGAAAAAAAGAGATTCAATTAAATAACAGAAATCATAAAATTTTGGCAAATATGGTTGTTTCCGTTTTGACAAAGCCAAATTGTGATGATGTGTAAGTAAAATATATTCAGTTGATATAAAGTCATGCATACAGTCCACTGTTTCCTGGGGCTCAGGATGCTCAGGATTGGGGATTGAAGTGAAGAAAAGATTTGATGCAATGGATTGGTTTTCCATTGGCAGTTTTTATCAATCGGCTTGTATGTACACAGTCATTATAAACTGGACTGAAGTGGATTTGTTTGGATCACAATAAATTGGCTTTAATTGATTATGTCTGTGGTGCCTTGAGATGACTGTTATGAATTGACGCTATATAAATAAAGTTGAATGTTAAAAAGAAAGTACAGCCTTCTTCAGTTCTAAGGTTCCACATATCAGAACATAAAATATCAACTAATCGTTACGAAGCCTTAAAATGAGGTAAATACAATACCAGACAAACAACCAGAAGAAGTGTTTGGAAAACTAAGTACAGCCCATGGTTGGTGGTCAAACGGTGGGGTCATCATTTTATCACTCTCAGTGATATGTGACGGGATTTAGGGAGATCGTTAGAGCATTGCTTTAGTTAACGGTTAGCAATCATCTGTTTATTCACAGCTCTCTTAAGGTCCCACCGTTTAAATCAGTTTTGAGTCTGGACTACAACTAGACCGTGATTCTTTTCTTTTTTCAGTCTTTCTGCTGTAGATCTGCTCCTGTGTTTGGGATCATTGTCCTGTTGTATGACCCAATTTCGCCAAGTTTTAGCTGTCAGACGGTCGCTTTTTGCTTTTATCTGTCCAAAAGACATTGTTCCAGAAGTTGTGTTTTTTTCAGATGTAAATCTGGAAACCAAAGATAGAGGATGCTTTCTCCTGCTACCCTTGTTCAGGCTTTTCTAATTACACTGTCATGAACTTTAATATATAACATGCTAACTGAGGTTTGGGGCGTTTGAGATGTAGATTAAGAGGAGGTGGGGTGGGGGTTGTGGCAGTTTGCCTGATCATTACCTGGTCTGACATTTTGCTGAACTTGCTGGGGCATCCATTCCTGGGAATTTTGGCAGCTGTGTTTTTCCACTTGAGAAAAATCTTTATCAGTTTAAAATAATGAACTCCAGGTTTTTTCGTAAATTATCTCATAACCCTTCTCAAATTGATGGTCAACACTATGATCATCTCAGCTATGATCTTTGACCATGAGCACAGAGCATTGCTGGTGAATTTCCTCCTTGTATTGTGTTAACGCACTCCCAAACTGTCGATGCCAGCAACCTGACAAAATGTTTGCTTTTGTAGGGGTACTTACATTGATGATGGTTAATCAGAAGCACTTGGCTACTTATTACCATTTTAATTTCTATAAAAGCAGCAAGGGGTTGACTTTTTTCACTCTGACTGCAATTTGACATAGTTTTTGTTTAATGAAAAACTAACGCAATGTGTGTGTTCTTCACCTTAAGTGGTTTTCTTATTGTCTAATTTGAAGACTTGATCAGGATCAGATTATGTTTTTTTTATAGTTTATTTTTGGTACTTTAGACATCAAAACTGAAAGAATGTTTTCTTTTTTCTTTCACTGTATAATAGACTACAAGCATATAGTGTTGTTATCGATGAGTATCCCTAACAAAGCTAGTGCTGATAGGGCTGTGGTAGATCATACATCCCTTTTTATGCTGGTTTATTTAAACAAAAACAAAAAATATATATATTTTCTTCCTTTTTCATTGTATTGAAGGCGGGAGAATAATTGAGAAAGTAGTTTCTAAGATTGGAGGACAATCTTTGGAAAGATGAACTATGAGTGTTTTGTTTTTTTTTCTCCACCACATTTCTTCCTGTGATATGACATGTAAAAATAATCTAGTCTAAATAAGGAGTCCGAGACATTGACACACACAGGCGTTGACACTGTTGGCGAGCAGCTCTCAACTCCCATCTAAACTGCTGCTGGAGCTGGAGGACCGGCGATACAATTGTGTGACCAGGGGCACCGAAAAGGGGGGGTAAAGGAGAAGGACTCTAGGGCCCATGATTGACAGGGGGCCCAGAAGGGCCCTCAATGCAATAGCACTGATCTCGAATGACGTCACATTTACTCATCAATATTCATGAGCTCCGGCAACAGCGCGAGTTCGGACAAACAAAGAGTTAGCTTACAATGGCGACACCGAGTGTACGTGTAGTTTTGGAAGAAAAAGACGTCCCGGGAGCTTCATTTCAGTACAGTTCAATCAATAAACACAGTGTTGTTGAACTTAAACGTTGGTTGACATGTAGAGGCCTCAAAGTGAGCGGAAAGAAAGCTTTATTAGTTGAAAGGTAAGCTGTTTTTAAGCTAGCTCTCGCTCAGTTATTAGTGTTGTATGCGGTGTAACTAGTGTGTTTCACATTTCAGCAGACCTAAACACACTTTGGCCACCAAAATGTAGTAAGAATGTTATAGTAGGAATTTATTTTAAATCTAGGCTATTACCCATCATAACTCTGACAGTGCAACCCTAACTTGTTAAGGAGCTAAACGTGATATAATTATTATGGAAATGGATAGGAATGGAAAACAAATCTTTTTGTGAACAAAAGATGATTTGTTTTGAACGTCATCTTCATTGATGCATTACATGCAAATCAATTTTCCTTTTTTCTACATCGATTTCCATTTAAACCAGTTTGAATTGATTTTAAATCAATTTTCGATTGTTTCCTTACATCCCTAGCAATCAATGAGTCATTCGGTTTTATGGACTTACCCCTTATACCACATAATATACTATGTAAAAACCATTCTTCTTAGACATATTAAAATAATATCAGGTATAGCTCCTTTATGAATTATAAATACAAAGGCAAGATATATTTATTTTCAGAGACATTGTTCTGTTTGATTATTAGATAAATACATTACTCCATGCATTGTATTTGTACAGATGCCAGCATGCTGTGGATCAAAAATTACCAATTGATCCAGCTGTAGACGGTGGTGCATGGTATAACATCAAAGCTGCATCACAGCGAGGGTCAAGTCCAGCAAATGAGGATCTTCAACCAAGATCACAGTGAACATTATCAGTCACAATAAAAAAAACAAATGCATCTGAAATGTTTTTATTTGAACTTCATTTCTATTACAATTAATTACTTCATGACAGAGTAGTTAATTCAACAGCTCATGTATGAATTAATTCAAGAACTTCACTGCTACCTCACGTTCAACATCTTTCCTGTTATGTTACAAGTGGTTCTTGAAAGTTGACTAAGCAGGCAGCAACAAAAACCATTTGTGAAAATACAGGCTGCAGTGACAGGGGTACAACTTTACTGAGCAATCTAAATTTTTTTATTCTCTCGATGCATCTTTCAACATGGATTCTTACTCTTGCTATCTTTTTAGTGTAAATTTCTTCCTCTGGCGTGAGCCGTATTCTCCCACTCAAAAATGGTGGGATGTTAAGGTGAACCCCCCTTTCTGCTAAAATTTCCCTTATTGTGAAACCCCGATCAGCTAGAACAAGATCCCCAGCTTCAAGATTATCAAGAAATCCACTTTGCTTTACAATTTCAACATCAGAGATCGACCCTTCGTATGCATCAGATACAAACATAACAGCGCCAGTGGGGGACACACCTACTAAAACTTTATATGTCCCATGACTTTTATACGATGAGTACAGATTACCCTGTTGCTCAAAATTAGAGGCTTGTTCAACAAAAAATTCAGTACAATCAATAATGGTTCTAATCCCTTTGAATCTCTTAAAACACGAAGGGAGATTTCTGGCAACAATTTCTCGAGATGCAAACATTTGTTTTCTCAATGTGGAAAACTCAAGATACATAAACTGAATCCAAGTGGTGACTATTTTTGAGACTAAACTAACAGAAACTCCAAATCTAAATGCCAAATCCTGATGAAGTAAGCCAGTTCTCAGTCTTATTAGGGTAAGAAATAGTTCATTAATGGGATCCAGTTTTCTTTTGACACCTGGCCTTTTACTTGGAGATATTTCTGACCTTAATGTGCTTTTGTGATATGTTAACTTATCTGTAGAGGGTCCAAGGAAATTCCAGAGAGCCATGAACTGAAGCCATGTCAGACCAGTGTAGAATTTTGCCTGCTTGTCATCATTTCTGACATCATCAACAGAAAAAGTGCTTTTCTGCTGTGCATTTACATCTTGCTCTCTGCACTTTGAGAGTTCATCTTTTTGAATCTTGTTTTCCAGTTTTAACTTAATCAGTTCATCACATGTAGCATCGGTCTGACAGGATTGGTCCATCTTATCAAAGCTATCCGTGATGATTTGAGCTGAAAGATCTGAAAAATATAAATTGAAACAATAAATTTCCATCCTGATAGTGTGAAAAGACACAGATTAAAAATATATTTTTATTCTTAATTTTGAAAAAATATATCACACAACCTGAAACTGAAGAAAGGTCCAGAAGGGCTGTTGCAGCTGTGGTATCATCATTTATGTGAAGATCAGTCGATTCATGTTCTGTCTCGTGGCTACTCGATGGAGTGTTATTGTGGGTCAATCTTTTCCTCTTTCTCTTTGCTTCAGAAACAGCCTCATTTCCTCATACTCGTATCATTCTGTGATCATTTGTTGCTGAATTACTTCTCCTAAGGTTACCATAGGAGCAAGAGGTAAGCAAAAAAGGGGAAAAGACATCATTGAGACAAAGGAGGTTGAGTTGAGATAACTACTTGAGCAATACTTGAGAAGTGGGATTAACAGGTGGGATCTCACTAATGTCTCAAATTCATCTGAATCCGAGACATTATAATTAATAATAGTTATAATAGTTCGTCCAGTAATGAAAGACAAGAAGTTGCCTTAAGTTCAGTAAAGAGTGGAGCTGTGCGTATAGGCAATTGTCTGGACAACCAGCTACGGAAAAAGGATATCATGAACTGTATGAATGACCATTCTGCCGCGGAAAAGGCAAAGAACCTACCTGTCCAGATGTTGTTGTTGCTGGTATTGGGTCTGGATCATCAATTGTTGGCCCTTTTCCACCGAGGAAATGCAAAGAGCAAATGTATGTATCCTTTGTCACATTTTTCTCAGTGAATCCCTCCCGTTTACAAGCTCGTACCCAACGTTGGCATTTCTCTGGTTCTCTTCCGGGCTTTGGAAATGGAATGAAAAAAACTCCCTTCATATGTTCACGGTCACTATATCGCGAGTCACTTCGGCAGACACCGAAGCAGCAGTGTTTAGTTGTTACCATAATGGTTTTGTTAAAGAAATATTCAGATATTCGGAATGCAACTTTGCTCGTACAAACACAGTATACACGCTCTACAGGTTGTTTGTCCGAATCCAATATGGCGGCAGCGCCTGCGCAGTACGCTGTTCTAAAAATAGCATTTTGACGTCATTCGTGATCAGTCCTATTGCAAAACTAACAAAATTATCTACTACTCAATGATAAACTAACAATCGCGCAAACATTTCAGTTACAATGCACTGGTATCACTAAGTTTCTTTGTTTTAGAAACATTTATGAAAACCCACCCCCCTCTATATTTCCCTTAAATGGTTCAGTCCACCTGTTCCATCAGCTCTACAGACAGACAGCGAGTGGATGATAAGACGGCAGGATGTCTCAAAAATCGGGAAGTTTAAAAAGAAAAAAAAAAAAGTGGAGATTGGAGAGAGAACAGAGGGTTGGACCGTACGTCACCCAGTTCTGTCAGAGGCAAGGTGGTCAGTTGGTTCGTCTGATGGAAAGTTGTGGAACATCAGCTTGTTGTCTCTTCTAAACTTTGTTTATATAAGCTAGCTCACTTTGCTCCCACATTAGCTCATATTTCTGAAGAAAACTGGATTTTATTCACTTCACTGTTATAGTTTTTGTTATAAATAATCAATGCAGGCAAACAATTAGCAAGCTGCTAAAAACAAATAACGCATGTTCCGAACTGACACGAGAGCAGCCGAAGCAGATGCTGCCAGACCCCCCTTCCCCACCCCACCTGGATAGGTATGATGGTCAAAATATCATTAAAATTGCTAATTTTAAGAATTACAGTATCAAAAATTTCAGAGGTGGGCCACTTCAGTTTCTTTTCATGGTTCCCAAAATCTCTGGCAGCGCCCCTGTGTGTGACTGCGTGCTTTCCATTACATAAGGCAATGTTTGGAAAAGAGAGGCTTGTTATGGGAATTTGTTTATGGGAAGAGCTTTCCACAGAATTTAGGCTGTTTCAGTTGCTTCATTCGCTGAATGTAATCCTAGATTGACCCATTGACTGTGAGATCAGGACACTGGGGGGGGGGACACCATCTGCTGTAGGACTGTTTTTCTTCTCGTGGCTAAAGATTGTGTTTTATGACTCCAGCATATTAAATGGGATAGATCACTATTTTTTTTTTATGATGTCTTCGGGATTTTCACTCAGCCACAAATAAAACAAGAGTGTATAATACAGTAAATAAGGTGTATAATACTCTTAATAAAAACAGTATTTTACTGTTATTTTTCAGTGCGTTTTTGTGTGTATGTTTTTTGACTGCTCCCTGTGCTCATTAGTAATTACATTACATTTTAAAACCAATATCACCATTAGAGAATGCAGTTTTATGTTGATTAATTACACATATCTTATTTCACTGGTTAGCTGACAATTTAATTTAAATGTGTAAGTAGAGTACATATTAATTTACAATTGCCACTGTGTCAGATAGACAGCTTTCCAACCTGTGTGTGTGTGTGTGTGGGTGCAGGGGGGAACGTTATAACTTGGCTGTCTGCTGTTTTGACATGTCCTATTTTTTAAACTCCCAGAATAAGACTGTTTTTACCAATCATCTCATAATTTGTTTGCTTTTAAAAAAACATGTGTAATAAGACTCCCTTTAAGTGCATTATGGCAGAATTTCTTCACAAGAAAGTCTATATATATATATATATATATATATATAGTGTTTATTTGGCCCTTTAACAAAATTTGAAAAAAAGTTGCATGTACATTATTACTGTGAGTTATGGCAAAATTATTGTAAGACAAAAGATGTGAACTGGGATAGTACCAGATTGTATAGAACAAGGTTTTGAGCAAAGTTTTTATCATGAAGTAATGCAGTAAGCCTCAAAAACTATGTATGTATAAACCGGTTTAAAAGTCCAACAACCGGTTATCTGGGAAAGAAATGCCACACGATAGGAGTGGCTTCCCTCTTGGAAACTGTCTTGTTTGTGCACCTATCATCACAAACATCAAGTAGCTAGCCACAGTATTTCTTGGATAATTGGCAAGAATATGAGCCAGAATTTAACAATGGGATCAGGACCCTCCTTGTGGTTTCTCAAGCGCGTTATTAACTAGGTCGCTAACCGCCAAGTGTGTCCTACTAGGTCACAGCCATCCATTTTATGGTATGGTACGCTAACAAAAACCAGCCCCTTCCTCTGTAATGGATTGATCAGTTGTGCATGTTAAACCACAAGAACACAGACATGAGATAAATATTGTTCAGTGCAAACACACACACTCACATGGCAGTGCGAATGTAGCATTAGTAGACAAACAAGCATCCCCCCTCACCTCCTCCCTGGTTGTGGTGAAAGAGGGGTATTGTTAATATCTTTCTTTTCTCTTCCGTCTTCTAAGGGGCGAGGAGAAAGGGTGACCCAAATTTAACATGACTGGGGTGCATATTGTGAAGGATGGTTGGGTTTATCTATGAATGGGTGCACTGTACACAAACACAAAAATGCAGATTTGTGCACAAAGACATGAAGCTCAGTTTTCAAAAGATTTTCATTCTTACACAAATAATATGGGTATTATTAGAATGTTTGCACATAGGAGAAGAAAATAAAATTGTTTGTGCAGCTACATATAAATACCTGAATAAAAGATACACAACATTCAAACACACAATATACAGGTTAGTGATGCATGAGTGCTTGGCCTGCTTGTCTGGACACAGAAGGGGGAGGGTGAGGTAGGTTGTCCTAAACTGCTCTGTGTGTGTGAGTGTGTGTTTTTGTGACACAAGTGGGAGTGACTGGCATACCTTTACACCCCAAACACCAATGGCATCCCCCCTCCCCCTCCCTGATTTTCCCACCACATTTCCCTACAGCAATTTAGCTGAGCTGCACTCAGAGGAACCTGGCTGCTATCTGAAGAGTGGATCTACAACTGTTTACCTTCCCTCTCCCGCTGCTTTAGCACTGCTGTCTTTTTGGGATCAACGCTTCTTGGTCAGTGCATACATCTCTCAAACTTTTGACTTTAATGATGGACTGTTGCTGCAAGTTTGCTGAGAAAGATTCAGTCAGTGTGACATAGAAAGTGGTGGGAGAATCCAAATTCTTAATGTGAGTACAATTTTAAATAGGGTAAGCATAGAAACCTTCAAGGCAAAATGTGTCCTAAAAGCAGTGCAGCGTAGTTTTAGGTACCTTGTATACATTATTTGATAAAGACTATCTGGTGCAACTTTTAAATAGTTTTAAATTGTCAAAAGGTATGCAACTCTATATCTGCTGGATTAGGAAAGTAAAAATATTTAAATGAATTTCTTATTTTTAGTGTTTTATATGTTGATTATGAGTTGTTAAACAGATATTACACTTTACTGTAAAAAATGAATACATATTAAATTAAGTAATAAGCAGCAAGAACTAGAAAATTGATGTACCAACCCTGGGCATAGAATTATGTTTCACCTAACAAATCCTCAAAATACAAATGACCAAATAGGTCAGGTGATTGTACCCTTTAGGATTTACACACCAAACTTACATTATGAACCAGCACTGAAAAGAGGCCTCTTATTAGGTCTTCTTGTGTAGCCAGAATCTGTATAAATAAACAACACATAAACAGATGATAACTGTTACCTAGGATGTACACATGATACAGAAAGAAAAGTGGAAGATTAGTGAGAAAAAAGTAACATAGCAGCATGTGCTTTGTGTTTTATGGGAGGTGGTCTCCTTTGAGTTAGGATTGTGAGTTGGTCTTCAGTTTTTTCATTTAACGTGCTACATGGTTTGTAGAAATGAGGATGACAAATGATGTGGTCTGACAAGTTAGCTTTCTGTGGTCATTTTTCTGGCCTTCTGCTACACTTATTAGCTATGTTGACTAACCATCCTCAGACTGAGAACTCTACTGATGGACAGAACACTGATTTTCAAAAACAAATTGGCCAAAAAAAAAAAAAAAAGAAAAAAGAATGAAGATGAAGTTGAGCAATGGTGGCACATGGAAAATAGAAAAACACATGTGCCCGATGGCAAATTTTTGATTTCCTGTCTAGGATAGGGTGACCAACTGTCCTCTTTTACCTGGACACATCCTCTTTTTGAGGTAAAAAAATGCGTCCGGTCGGAATTTTAAAATTGTCTGGGATTTTGCTTTATCAGCCTTAAATATGTTCACATCGGATTTGCGTTACATTTTCCACCCGCAGACAACGAGCAACAGGAGAGGGAGGGAGAGGAGGGAACTGAGATGATAGTTATTTGGTAATGACGTTACGTCATCCACCACTCTGAATTACGAGACAACTCAAACGCATCATAACTTTGTACTGCGGAGAAAGTGTGCTTGAATCTCCATTCTCATATAGTTTCGGATGGGTTTTGTACCCATGGACGGTGAGAGGTTTCAGCTCCCTCACTTTCTCCACAGTTTAACACATTAATAAGATGAACTGAAGACCAGGTTCATGTTTTGGACTGATGGCCTTGACGGCCTGGGGTAGAAACTGTTCAGGAGTTTTAGATCTGAGTGTCCAGAATCCAGTAAAGCCAGAAAATGCAGAAACATAAATGTAAATTCACAGACAAACTACAAAAGAAATGCCCATGTTCGTCTTGGTAGTGATTCACGGGAAGCTCAAGGCATGACGTGCAAAGAGGGGAGCTGGAAACTTACATCAGGTCTGCATAAAGACAGGTTTCTTATTGTTTTTTTGTGTTTGTGTTTATACATATTTATTAAGTTATAGCTTTGTAAAGGGACAAACACTGAATAGAACGACACTTGGTCAAAATTTATCTTCACCAGACTGCAACTGGATTGAATGCCAGAGTATATTTAGTCTTAAAAAAAAAAAGAAAAATAGAAAACAGAAATTCAGTAAAAATGTCATAAGATCAGTGTGAAGTAGGCCTCTTCATCACACACACACACACACACACACACACTTAATGTCATCTTTTGAGCCAACTCAGATCTGGTCACCCTGGTATAGGAGGCCTTAGATCACAGGTGTCAAGCACCGGTCCACAAGGGCTGCTGTCCTGCAGGTTTTTGTTGTTTCACTGCCCCAACACACCTGACTGAAATTAATGGGTCATTGTTAAGAAGTTGACAAGAAGCTGATGGATCCATTTGATTTGATGCAGATGTGTTGGAGCAGGGAAACAACAAAAACCTGCAGGATAACAGCCCTGGAGGACTGGAGTTTAACACCCCCGCCTTAGATATTATCCATAGGGATGTATGCTAAACTGGCATCTTACAGATTTAAATCTCCTTTAAAGCAATACTCCATAGATTTCTGATCTGAAAACTTTGTGGCTCTGACTGGTTCTGATGGCACACTGACATTCATTATGCCCATTCCAGGAGCCATTGTTGCCCTGCTTATCCAAAGACTGATAAACCACTCTTCACAACTTTGTGTTCCAGCCCAGCGCGTCACATGACATCTGGTTTTTGCACTGGCCATTCTGAATGTGCACTATGGCTGATTCAGTAAAGAAACCCAATAGGACATTATAGGAGGAAAAGAAATAGAGAAAGTAAAGGAAAACAAAAGATAAGACAAGAGTCAACTGACTCACTGGAAACTCACTGGAAAGAGCTAGGAGAAGAGATGGGATGCAAGACTGATGCCAAAAAAGCTTTCGTTATGGCTTGCGGGCACCAAAGTGCTCTGCCAGATTTTCAGGACCACAATCCTGCTGGTTTTCAATGTATCCCGCTCCACCGCTCCGGACTCAACTTAAATGGATCCAACAGCTTATGAAGTTCTGCACAATGACTCTTTTATTTGAGTCAGGTGTATTGGAGCAGGGGTACATTGAAAACCTGCAGGGCTGCAGCCCTCGTAGGACCAAACTGAGTGCTTTAAACCTTGAAAAAGAGGATGGAAGTGGCAGAATTATGTGCAACTGTTATTTTCCCCCCTATGCAACTTTACTAAGAAATTTTTATTAATTCATGGTTTAGTTTAGGAAATATCACTTGTTTAGGATTAAAAACACAATAGTTAAGGTTGAACTACATAATTTTTACTACCCTTTCATCACCTTAACGCAGGGGTGCCCAAAGTTGGTCCTTGAGGGCCGCTGCCTTGCAGATTTTCCAATGTTTCCTGCTTCAACACAAATGAAATAGATCCAAAAGCCAATTACGTTTTGCACAATGACTCATCAGTTTGAGTCAGGTGGTTTTGGAGCAGGGACATATCAAAAACCTGCAGGATTGTGGCCCTTAAGGACTGGAGCTGGGCACCCCTGCCTTAACGGATGTCATTTTGAGAGTTTGCATACAATTGCTCTTATGGCCACTAGAGGGCACAGTTTTCTTTGACTTAAATTGTTGGATGCTATTGCCTGAAGAAAAGACATATTGGGTTGGTTTAGGAATGAAGGCAGTCTCGGTCCACCACTAGATCTGATCTTTGCTTTCTGATTATTTGTAATGTAAGAGGTTTATCGCCTAAGCACACCTTTAAATACTGTTGGAATTGCAGGCTACCAAGATGACCAAGATGACCATATGCTGTATGTATGCTCTATTTAATATATTACATAGAGTCATTCAGCATTTTGCCTGTTGCTTTTGTTACAAGACTCACAGCTTATGTTGTTTTGGTGTGCCTGGACCGGACGCAAAAGTTAAAGTTTTTGTAAAATTTTTAAATCCTTCTTGTGAGTGCCCAATGGGGCAACTAGGGTACTGTTCCTTGAACTGCTATCCTGTGGCCATGAGGTTTTCCTGCAGTGCATCACAGTTCCTGTTGCTCTCACCGTGCCAGTAAGAGTATTGATTTATCTTAGCTCTACTGTCAATCTAGATGTGACATCGCTGTCAAATGTGGTTTGAGCATCCAGACCTGAGATGCGTGCATAAAAATCCAATTGTAATTGCATTTATAACTACCTTCAAATGTGATTTAGAAGTGATTTTATGTGGTTTTGCAGTACTTTCTAAAATCAATCTATACAGTGTAGTGGGCCAAAAAAACTTATATGGTTCAGACCCACACCCGCTTATACGTATGAGATGAATCAGAAACTGGCTGAATCTTATTTTTACCTTCCGGTCACTCACCTTTTAGTCCTGGGCAGACTCTGCCAGCATCTCCTGCCTGTTAGTGAAGTTGGTTTTGACAGAACTGGCCTCTCTTATGTTCTCCTCCGCCTCTTTTTCTATTTAGTTTATTTTCTCCTCCCACTATCTTTTTTGCTCTCTTCATTTTTGATTTCCTTACTGTGTTGTACTGCTTCTCCACCTACGTCTATTTTTACCACCTTTTCAGACATATTTATTTTATTAGCCTTATTTATAATCATTTTCTGCTACTTCTAATTGTAACCGTTTATATTTTTTTTTATTTTTATTTTGACATTTGTGTTAACCAAGTAAACTGCTTGACTTCTGTTTTTCATCTGTGCTTGCTCAGTTTTCCTCTTACATATGTGACTTTCATAAGCCTCCTTTTTCCCTCTTTGCACCTTAAAAAGTTACCGCTCACTTTGCTTTTCTGTAATTTTCTACCTCTAGATTACTTTCTTGCCCAACTTTGCCTCTTAATTTTATCCTTCTGTGTCTTTTTCTTCCTCTGCCATCTGCTTCACTCCAAATCCTCTTCTTCTCCCTCTTCCTCCACTGTATCAGTCGGTTTACCCCCTGTGTCTACAGACTCTTGCTGACGCCTCATTTCTTTGTGCCACTGCAGTTTTGGAAGAGATGAGTTTTGGCTTCTGCTCAGTGTTTACCAACCAGCTGATCCTGCTATTTTTGCATGCAGCAGTCAGGCGATTTTTAATCACTGTAAAATCACCAGCTCTTTATCACACATAGGCTATTGGATGTTTAATATGCCTCTCTGAGTATAAACTGCAAGGAACATGCCTTCTAAAAACAAAATGAAATGTCTAAAATCTTCCCCAGGAATTGCAAGGTTCAGTGAACAAGCTAATTTGTATTTACTTTGGGAATCATTAACATTTAGGGTATTTCATGCATATGACTGCTCATCAATCAAACTATTAATCTGAACAAAAATCAAAAACCAATAAAAAAAAATGTTGTAAATAGCTTTCTATTTTACAGATTTCTCTTTTACCATTTAAAGATTTAACCACACATTTTTAAACAAGCTTCTTCAGATTTAGGCAGCGAAATTGTGAAAAATTTCACCAAATTTGAACTGCTTAATGTTTTACAAGTATCTGTAGCTCAGCATAAAGAGAGCAAAGTTATACAAAACTGAATATTATTAACTTCAACTTGTGCTGCTAGGGTTGTGTGTAAGGCTTGTTTTAATTGTGCAGACACATACTGCCTTATCTCAGTGGTGTTAGGAAATGATAGCTTTCCAACTTTTGAAAACACTGTCCTGCTAATTAGCGTTGCCTTTAACACTGGTGGGTAGCTGCGTAACATCTGAGAGTCAACAGTTACCAGTGTTGTAATTTAATCTTTTTTAAATAGTTGTTTTACTGGGATATCTGACTGAGCTAGCTACTTCTTTTTCAGGACTTTATGGTACAGCTAGCAGTTCATTAGCTTAGTGCAGCAGCTATGCTAAGCTTATGAAGGCCTAGCGCTGTCTTGTACATTACAACATGCTGGCAAATGCTTTTATCCAAAGTGATTTACATGTGACCCATACATTGGTGTGTGGTTCGACGTTCAGTCACATTTTTTTTGCCTAAAGATACTTAGATATTCATGAATACATGCAAGATTTAAGCTAGCTGCCTCTTCCTTGTTCAGGACTTTTTGCTCCATTAGGATAACAGATATGCTAAGTTACAGTATGTACATTACAGTACCTTACATTACATTTGAGATTTACAGATGAAGGATACATTGTTGGATAGATTTAGGTTCAGTTACATTTTATAACTTGCCCACAGATACTGATACTGAATCAGGAAGCTGAGGACCAAATCAGCAGTACACAAATGACCATTATCTCTATCCTGTGCTACACTAACCCCAATTTAATCAGTTGTTAATATTTGATTTACTGGTATTTTTGCTATGAGCTGCTTCCTGTAGCCTTGTAATGTACAGATATTGTATCAATATTCACACTTGTTTCTCCACATTTTGAGCTACTTTTGTAATCAAAATAAAATGCATATAATTAAGACTTTTTTTCCTTTATTTTGTATTAAAATCCAAATAATCACATAAGACTAGTCAATCTTGACACAGGTGATTATTACTGGTTAGAAATATGAAAACTGGTGGCAAAGGACAAAGAAAACTATAATGTATATAAAAAGTAATATCACAAGCTGAGTAGTCTGTAACTAAAATGCATGTTAGCATGCACATTCACAAGAGTGGCTTCTCTCAGCCTATGTCCCTGTTCTGCTGTTTTCCTTTCTTTCCCTTCATTTTTCAATTTGTCACTTGAGCTTCCCTGCATGATGAAAACAGAATAAAACAGGGAAATGAAACTCTTGTTGCTCAAGCTTTCCATGATAATTGGTTAATTTCAGGTAAAAGATTAAATCGAACTTGACTGAATGACTTTCAGAATCCACCAATTCGTGATCGGAAAATGCCATCCGAAGTACGTAAGTACATCATCTTAATCCAAAGGCTGGCCTGTGTTTCCTCTGAAGTTTAGAGGCATAATGACTGTGATCTCCCTTCTTTTTTTTTTTTTTTGCTGGCACGTTTCATCTTAGCAGACAGAACAAGCCAACAATAATGATTTCAAATGTCATTAAAGGCTGCATCAAATCTGTGGGTGGCTGGACCGTCTACCCTCCTGGAGAAACACATCATTATCATTTAGCACTCTTTGCTGAAACTAAATTCCCAGAGTTTTGTATATTGGCTTAAATGTCACATTTTACTGAATCTAACATAAACTGCTTTCATGTTTAGATTAGTTTGTCAGACACGAAGGCCGGGAAGCAACACAGTTTAAATGTTTAAATGAGTTTAAATGACCTTAACAGACACAGTAAAACAGTCAAGAGTACCCATTTCTTCTTTCTCTGCTTCTCAGCTTATTGATAGCAATACCTACATTGGATCACACACTTCTTCTGTGATCTCTTTTTATTTTGTTTTTATTTTTATTTGTTTTACATCAACATGATGAATTGTGGACAGTGAACAACTGAGAGCATTCATTTGTGGTCTCATGGCATCCATTTTAGACACACACACACTTAATGTCATCTTTTGAGCCAACTCAGATCTGGTCACCCTGGTATAGGAGGCCTTAGATCACAGGTGTCAAGCACCGGTCCACAAGGGCTGCTGTCCTGCAGGTTTTTGTTGTTTCACTGCCCCAACACACCTGACTGAAATTAATGGGTCATTGTTAGGAAGTTGACTGATGGATCCGTTTGATTTGACGCAGATGTGTTGGAGCAGGGAAACAACGAAACCCTGAAGCCCTGGAGGACTGGAGTTTAACACCCCCGCCTTAGATATTATCCATAGGGATGTATGCTAAACTGCCACCCCTTACTGGAAGTAGAAAAGTAATCTGCATCTTACAGATTTAAATCTCCTTTAAAGCTATACTCCATAGATTTCTGATCTTAAAACTTTGTGGCTCTGACTGGTTCTGATGGCACACTGACATTTATTATGCCTATTCCAGAAGCCATTGTTGCCCTGCAGCATCCAAAGACCGATAAACCACTCTTCACAACTTTGTGTTCCAGCCCAGCGCGTCACATGACATCTGGTTTTTGCACGGGCCATTCTGAATGTGCACTATGGCTGATTCAGTAAAGAAACCCAATAGGACATTATAGGAGGAAAAGAAATAGAGAAAGTGAGAGAACAAAAGATAAGACAAGAGTCAACTGACTATAACTAACTGGAAAGTGCTAGGAGAAGAGAAATAGTTAGAGGTATAGTTAGGCTGCACACTCACAATGTGTTCATCATCTCTATCATTACTGAATTCAAACCAATTAACATAGTCAACTACTTGGACAGTTCAGAAACTTTCTCACTTTTGTGGCTCTCTTTAGCTACAATAATTCTCCAAGGGGGAGGTTATGTTTTTGGCGGTGTTGGTTTGTCTGTCTGTCTATCTGACTGTTAGCAACATAACTCAAAAAGTAATGAACAGATTTTGATAGAATTTTCCAAAAATCTCTGAAATAGAATAGAATATGTTTTTTTAGGGTTCTTTACAGGCACAGGGCAGGCAGAAACATTTGGGAAAATTTGTGCACTTTGTCACATCCAGGTCTTTCGCCTGTGAAAACAAAAAGTTGCTAAAGGTTAACACCATTTTCACCGTTGATCCTCATAGATTTATTTATTTAGTTTTTTTTTATTCCAGTCCACCTAGTGGCATGAATGTGCTGAAGGATGTGCTGGCTCTGTAGATGGATCAACTGAAAATCTTTCATACTTATTTTAGCGATCTATGGAAATTTAATCCCCATTTCATTTTAAGATGGCTTTATTACCCAGCTGTAGTTAACCAACCAAGTTAGGTCAAAATCCTATTTACAGTGGTTTTATCCATCACTTCTCCACCTCTTTCTTCCCCACTTTTCTCCTCATCACATTCCATACACTGCCTTTCTCCTATTCTGTGCTACACTTGCATCATCCTGCTGGATGTAACCACTTTGTAAAGAAAAAGTTAAAACAATGGATGTGACAAACATGATTCTTTTCCTAGATGCAGTAAAGCATGTCTGCAGCTGGATGCAGACCACTTGTTATTGTTGTTTTTTTTTTGTTTGTTTGTTTGTTTTACCTCCATCCGCAGTTGAATTTGTCTCAGAACGCAGACAGCAGCAGTCTTCAAATCCTTCAGACTTCATTATATAATACTAAGAGCTAAGTCTTGATCATGTAGTTGGTTAAACTAAATCCAATTTTACAATCCATAAAATATCATTTCTTTCATGCCACTTTTATGTGTAAAAGTTAAGGTTTTAAATTAAAACCAACAAAGAATATAGATGGAAAAAGATGTATTTTGTTGACTAACATTTACACACATTGTAAATGATTATATGTTGCATAAGCATTCAGGCCATTTTTTTCATTTTTCTCATAAAGATCTTAATTTTTAGATGGTTAAATGAATAAACAAATGTTTTTTGTTTTGTTCTATTGTTGTTTTTTTGTTTTGATTTGTTTTTTTACATAGCCATTTGTGTATTGCTGATTGTTACTAATATTCCATCTTGACACAAAAGACTGACCAATGCTTCCTCTTTGGCTATTGAAGCTGGGTGTTGTGACCCTTTTTAGTTTTTAGTTTTAAAACTACAGTGCACAAATATTCAAAAGCCAGTTTGGCTTATAAGCCTCCTCCCAAAAAAAAAAAAATAATAAAATAAAAATAATTTAAGACATAAAAATACAAAAATAACATTTGATACGGTGATGCAACAAAGAACAATAATGAGAATGGACTGCTGTTATAGCCCACTCCGAAAAGACTTAAAATTTTCCACTGATGATTTGGCTTGCTAAATGGGGAAAATCATTCCAAAATAAAGCACCCCTTAAGTGGATAGAGAATAGGCCTCAACAACTATGATATTTGGGAGGATGGAGATCCTTAGAATGACACGTATTGTGTAATTGAACATATGAATTTGCTTTAAAGTAAATATTTAACTGTTAGGGATTTTTCCTTCAGTTGACAAAATCTTATAAATGAAGACACATATTTGAAAAATATTAATTTCATAAATTGACAGGATCTTAAGTTTCTGAAATAAAGGGGCAGAAGATGTGCATGACCCTGATCAAGATGCTGATTGCCCCCCAAGAGGCGGGCTGGAAGAAGGGCCAAGACAGACGGATTCCTTGGTTATGACTGAAACGGAGACAGACAAAGATACTTGGATTATGAGAAAATGCAGGTGCATGTGGGAGAAGCTGACCACCTTCAGAAGGTTACGGATCCACCAGGGAAGCGGTGCGAAGAGGGAAACCATCAGCAACATTGCACTGCAACTGCAGGTCAGACAAGAGGAGCCCAAAGCCAGGTCGCAAACCACAGTGCTGAGAGATCTAACGTTGCTGGAGGAAGGCAGGTGGAGGACAGAGGAGCCCCTTGGTGGATACCAATGCCCCTAAGAGTGGCACAGACGAAGACAGACACAAAAGAGCAAGCCCAACAACGAGGAGCGAGGCCAGAGAAAAGAGAGGAGTAAACCAGGAAGGAGGCAGCTAGAAAGGAAAATGAGGTTGCAGTCTGGCAGAAGCTGGACACAGACCTCTGTCTTATCCTGGAGCACTCACTGCATGGTCACGTGGAAACCAATCTGAACTACATTGGAGACATCCTGTATGATGAGTGCAGAGGCAGATTTGGAGTAATAGCCAAAAGCTGAGGTCTGGTCCAATGTGGAAGGGGAGGATGTAGAGAGAGATCGAGCAGTTGGTGAAGAGGCGGCATCATCTAAGAAGGCAGTGGAGGAAGGCAAGCGAAGAGGAGAAGGAGGGCTTTAAGCCACTGTGAGAGGAGGTGAAGAAAAATCGTGCCAGCCTGCGGAGGGCAGAGCATATTCGCAAACACAGAAGGCGAAAGGAGAAGGAAAGGACCAGTTTCTTCAAAAATCCCTTCAAGCATGCGAGACAGCTTCTAGAAGACAAGAGAAGCGGGAAGCTGGAGATTAACTGACTGGATCTTGAAGATCACATCAGGGAGCAGTACAGTGACCCAGTGAGGCTGACTCCACTTGGATCCCCTAGCTATGTTCCTCGCCCTGCTCCCTCAGCCTTCCTGTTCAACGCTGTCCTCCCCAAACTTAGGAGGTCGCAGACGTGGTCCAGAGGGCAAGAGCAGCCTCAGCCCCAGGACCTAACGGGATGCCATACAAGCTATACAGTTACTGCCAGGAGTTCTGAAACACCTGTGGAACCTGATGAGAGTGGCTTGGAAGAACCAAGTCTTCTCATCAATGTGGCAAAGAGCTGTCATCCCGAAAGAGCAGAACTCCAGTACCATCAGCCAGTTTAGGAGTATTGCTCTCCTTAATGTTGAAGATAAAAGCGTCTGCTAAATGACTGTAGAGAATATTTTCTTCTCCATTCTGGCTAAGAGGTTGTCAAGACACCGTAGAAGTAACAGGTACATTGACACCAACTGCCAAAAGGTGGGTGTGCATGGAACATTCAACAGTAATATGGGAACAGATCCAAATGGTCAAAAGAAAGAGAGGTGACCTGAATGTCGTGTGGCTGGACCTTACCAATGCATTTGGGTCAGTCCCCCACCAACTCATCAAGTTTGCCTTGGAATTTTTCTACAACCAAGTACTTTGAGGGCCTCCGGGTGTGCTGTACCCACCAGGACTTCACAACAGGCTAGCAAATGTTGGAAGTAGGCATTGCCATGGGATGCTCAATCAACCCTATCCTGTTTGTTGCAGCCTTCGAGATCATCCTCATAGGGGCTAAGTCGATGGTCGGAGGAGTGAAACTGTCTTCAGGTTAAATGGTACCAGCAGTGAGAGGCTATATGGATGATATCACCACCATACTCAAGACAGCGTGCAACAAGGCTGCTGAAGAGGATAGATGAGCTGGTGGGCTAGGCAAGAATGAAGACCAAACCCTCCAAATCACGCAGTCTATCTATCAGGAAACGAGTCAGAAGTGACAACATCATCTTTGTCGCAGGTGATGAGGACATCCCATGCTGGCAAATCAAACCATCTAAAGCCTAGGATGAATCTACACAGCAGAGCTCTCTGACAGACAAATGAGAGAGATGGTGAGGAAGCAGCTCTCAGATGGCCTGGCCAGGCTCAGTCAGAGTAAGCTCCCTGGAAGGTACAAAGTATGGTGGTACCAGTCCATACTGTACCAGCAGGTGATGTGGCTCCTGAAGATGAGCTAAATCCCCTCCTGAGTGGTAAGCAAGATGGCAAACTCATTCATCAGGAAGTGGCTGGGACTGCCAAGAATTCTGTCAAATGAAGGCCTCTTTGGCAGGAACACACTACAACTGCCACTGCGATCCATCAGCTTGGGATACAAGCAAAGGAAGTCTCGGTTGGTGCTGGAGCTGAGGGAATCCTCTGATCAGCTGGTGAGAGGAGCAAGCACCCAAATAAGAACAGGAAGGAAGTAGAAAGCCAGGTTAACATGGCAATCAACAGGCTGAAACATCTCGAGGTGGTTGGCAAAGTCCAGGAGGGTCAAGCAGGCCTTGGGAGAGGCAAGTCTCCCTTGTTCTGGTCAAAGACTTCCAAAGGAGATTGAAGAGTGGTGGCAGAAGTGGCAAGAGCTGAATCGGAATGCTTTACCATCAAAGCGGTGTCCCAGTGCCAGCAAGGATGTTGAACATCATGGGAAGGTCTCACAAGCAGGCCCATGTTATGGTCTGATCTTTGGAAGATCCCCCAAGCTAGGCTCAGCTTTCTGATCAAAGCAACAGATGACACCTTACCTTGTCCTCGAAATCTCCACCAATGGCTGGCGGTGGAGTGCAGGGAGGCTGGTTGGAAAGCTGTTATAAGCCCTGTGGAAGTGGGGTGCAGAGGCTTTGTTGGTTCCTCAACTGTTCGCCTACTCCACGACATGGGATGCAAAGGGGCGGGGCATCGGAAAGTCATGAAAGAGCTGGCTGAAGAGGCAGAGAAAGGCAGCTTCTGTTTGTGGCTAAGGAGGAAGCATAAGGGCTGGGGGCTGAACAACACCTTGGGCTTCAGCAGGGGGTGGCAGGGAGAGATCTCTGCCATTGCTCCGCCATCAAGAGATGTACTGGGGTTAAAGAAGCGAAACTTCAGTAATTAGTTGTTCCCAGCAGAAGACCCACGTAGGCCCACAGAGGTGTTCAGTGATGTGTCACAGCACACCTGTCCAAAGACACTGGTGGTGGTGTGTCAGGCATCAACGCACAACAGGATAACATCACCTATATCATGGCATCTAACAAAGTGTTTCTAAAACTGTAAAATATTATAAAGTGGGGAAAGTCCTCCCCCAAACCAAGTTGCAGTATATGTGATAGAGATAGACAAAGATGTAATACAAAGTGAGAAGACACTTTGTAGTAACAAGGTGGCTAACCCTCCTTATTGTAAAAATATATTTGTTTATCTTCCTACTAACACAGTCAACATGCTCTTTACAACTCAAAATCTCATCATTGAGAACTCCCAAGAATTTTGAAGTTGATACCTGGAGTAACTCAGTAAATTAAATTTTATTTCCAGTAAAATCTTTATTGTATGGCTTTTTGCCACTAAAAATAATAAAATGTAAATTTTTTTTAATATTTAAAGATAATTTATTCAATCTGAGCCCTGCATCGTAGGCAACTTGGCCAACATTTCCATTCTCAATCAGTTAGGGTTTTGTGATCTGCAAACATAATTGGTGAAAGCACATTTATAACACTACACAAGTCATTTATATAAATAAGGCCCAACAGTGGTCAAAAAATGGACCCCTTGAAAATCACCCCTTAACAGAAACATGCTGAGTTCTATTGGAAACAAAATTAAACCATTAATAAGTAACATTTCTGAAACCATATTTATAATTTAGCTAATAGGATTATGTGATTTACAAACATCAAGTGCTTTTGAAAAGTCTAAGGAGATACTACAAGTAAATTCATTATTTTTGAGAGCAGTTGTAACTTTGTCAGCCAGGTAAAGTAAAGCCATATAAGTGGAATGATTTTTGTGAAAACCATATTGGTGACTGTAGATTCACATTGGAATTGAAATGAAAAACAATCCTTTTATACACAAATTTTTCTAATATTTTTTAAAAACATTGCAAAATAGATATGGGTCTGTAGTTGTTAAAGTAAGACTGATAATTAGGGAGTAACTTTGGCTACTTTTAACTCTTTTCTTTAATGGCTTTAACAGTTCGGCTGAGCACCATGGTCTATTTACACTTTTACATTTTGTTTGTATTCTTTCGTTTGTCTGACAAGTTGGAAGCAGTTATTGGAACTATAGATAATGATTTTCATGAACTTTCTGTATGCCAATTCAGCATTTTTCTACTCATATAGATCGTCCGGTGATGTGCAGGCAAGCATGTCTTTGAACTTACAAACCTTAAAAACCTTATGCTGACTCATATTTCTTTTAAACAGTATTTTCTTTGTATTTTCAGTTCCATTTGCAATTATTACTGAAAACTGTCTCCAATTAAACTTTGAAAAAGCTGTCAGCAGGGTGGTGCTGGGAACGTGTGTGTGAGAGCGTTTTGGTGGAGACTGGGGCTTGGGTCTGGAGTGTGTTTTGGGGGTAAAGGATTGGCTGACGGGTTGTGAGGGGGGAGTGAGTGCATGGTTGGGACAGTGGGGGAGGGATGTGGGCTAGGAATCTGTTTACAATAGCTTGAGGTGGGGGGGGGTTAAGCTGCTGGAGAGGGAAAAACACGGTATTGAGAGGAAAAAGGAAAGAGAAGAAGAGGAAAGGAGTAAATCAAAAAAGGGAAAGAGTCAGAGCCAATGAGAGGATTGAATACAAACTGAAGGAGACCTTTTGCAGAAGGTGAAGCAGGAGTCACAGGAGAGAAGCTGCAGGGAGCGACAGCTGTGCTCGACTAAAATATTAGCTTGTGTGAGTTTTAGTTGAGTGTTTTGTTTTGCATGTGTGCTGCAGAATCCACATTCATTTATTTCCTTCCATCTCTGTGTATATTGCATGCTTTGTATGTGTGCAGAATTTGAGGAGCAGTTGTACGACACCAAGCTGACCGGTCAGACGTTCCGCCATCCGTCTTCACAGAGCTCTGACGACACATCCACAACGCTCAGCAGGTCGCCCATCTCCCTCAACAACAAGAGACCAGATTTCATCTTCCTGGTAAACACACATTTGATCATTTTATCACACCAAATGTATCTTCCTTGTAAAACCAAGCATCTTCTAGTGTTCATATGTGTTTATCTAAAGCCACACATCTGTTACAAGTAAGCACACACAAATGATTGTATTACCCTTGAGACCATAAAAGCTGACATTAGCTTGTTTACAAAGACACACACTGTGTCCACATTAGCTATCATTTTCACTTTTCTCCTGCAAGTATGAGCTGGAGACATATTCTCGTTAAATTCATACTAACCCTCTCCACCTTCTTTTTTTTAAGTGTTCCTTTCCAAACTGATCCATAATGAGACAGCATCTAACAGAAGTGGAGACAGATTAATCTGTGTTTTTATGTTCTTTATTTTCCATTCATCCTTTATAACAGAGGTTTTCAAACTTTTTCAAACTTCCAGGTTAGAAAATTTGCCAAGGACCCCCATTACAATCCTGTCACCAATCAAAACATATTTCCTGCCATTTGAACTACTAGTTGGTCATAGGAACTCTTAGATTTTAAACCTTCCACTTAATTTAACTTTACTACAAATTGAAAATTAACTTATACAAATTGCATTTAAACTGGGTCATTTTCATTTGAATTTGACATTTGACATCTCTCATTTTTATAACAGATCTTAAAGGTTTAATAAAATAGTAGCAGGACTGGCAACATCCAAATGAGCGCAGTTCATAAAAAAAGAGCAAAATCAAGCAATTAAGGCTTGTCAACAACATTTGCATTAGGTTATATCAAGGACATATCACTCATAAATCACATCATTCACCAATGCCTCACTTGATTTTAACAGTTTGTCTATTCTTGGAGTGATGGGTGACAAACTCTAAGATCATTCTCCACTTGTAAACAAGCAGTGTATTTATTTTTCATAGCAGTTAAAGTGGGAAATGACGGTTCACAGAGGTAAGTGGTTGGAAAGGGGAACAATATTTGCATACATTGATACTCTTGAGAGAGGGAGGGCCAAAGCTTGCATGACTAATCTGCTGAAATCGGACCTTAAATGTCAGTAAAAAAGTGTGCAATGTCGGGGTTTTCCACTCTCATGAACTCTGCTGTTTGCAAAACTTTACCACAAGAGAGCCAATGTACATTAGAGTGAAAAAGTAGTGTGTCACGGTCAGCATCCATATCCTGGCTAAGTTGTCCAAACAAATGAGATTGCAGGGCCCTTGACTTAAAAAAATTAGCTGTAGTCACAGTTGCATTTAAAACAGAGTGAAGATCGGGTCCCATATCTTTTCAAGCGAGTGCTTGACGATGCAGCACAGAGTGAGTAGCTATAATCCTTGGATTGGTATCTGTGAAGTAACTCCATTCTTGCGGCCAGTCATAAAAACATCCAAAAGTTTGAATATTTCTTCCCATGTTGTCCTGCCTGGCACCTCCTTGCACAACAGAAAGACCTCCAAAATATCCCCTTCCTAGTGATAGCGCTCTAAAACAAGCAGCTGAGCTGCTTGATTCATCAAACTGAAAAGAAAACTGCTCACATGAATGAAGTCCATCCAGCAGCTGGGATTGAATATCAGTGCACAGGTCTTCAGTTCTCCTCTTCACAGTGGCATTTGAAAGCGGCAGAGTTTTCAGTTTGCTTGCAGCTTCTCTCCCAAGCATAACTTTGCACATTTCTGCCACTGCTGGCAGAATAAGATCTTGACCAATGGAGTGTGGCTTCTTACTTTTTGTGATCTGTTTAGCCACTAAATAAGAAATCTTCTGTGCTTTCTCAGAAGTTATGGCCCCTTCACCATCCAAGTTTTCTGGCTCATGTAATCTTCACCCTTTCGTTGGAAAAAATCTTTAGTTTAGTCGTTACGTTCCGGATGCTTTGTCATTAGATGCCTCTTTAGTTTACCTGGCTTCATGGCTTCATTTGCTAGCACCTGAAGACATATGACACATTTTGGCCTTCCATCATTCCCAATAATACCAAAGACTGCTGTTATATTTTCTTATTTATCGTTTAAGTCCAACATCACGTTTTGGTGTAGACAGATGTAAAAAGGTATCCATAGCTACAAGCCAGTTTGCAGCTGGAGCATTGCAGGATGTGGGTCCTAAGAGTAAGTGATGAGGGAAAGACTTACATAACCTGCTACCATCATATCATGTTTTAGTCCAAAGCTAACATTAGTGGAGGTTATTGGTTCAGTAGTCACACAATTACTACAATGGTCCCAATATGTAGTTATTCACTTTTTCAAAGATATTTTCACTTTAATAATAAATTCACTTTACATATTATTTATTTTCTTTCTGCAGACCCCAAAGCTATGGTTCGTGGACCCCTGGGATCTGCAGACCCCACTTTGAGAATAGTGGCTTTATAAAATATCTAGCAGAAGCCAGCCTGTTGATTCAGTTTGTTTTAATGACATAGATCAGAGATCCTCAGTCCTGGTCCACACACCTGACCCAAAGCAAAGGGTAATTAGCTTCACATTAAGTTCTGCACAAGTCTGTGTCTGAATCTGATGTGTTGCTGCAAAGAAACTTAGAAAATGTTCACATGTTCAGTGGCTTGTTAACATTAATAACTAGTCAGCCAATCTCATGACAGCAACTTAATAGATTTAGCCATGTAGACATGGTCAAGATGACTTGCTGAAGTTCTAACTGAGCATCAGAATAAGGAAGAAAAAGATGTGACATTGTTGTTGGTCTGAGTATTTCAGAAACTACTACTCTCCTGGCATTTTCACACACAACCATGTCTACGGTTTATAGCACTTTTACATGTCACATTCACCCCTATAGCACTTCTGTTTTTATATATACAACTAAACACCTTTTCTTTTCTTTTTTTTAAGCTAACATACATTTAGACCCCAATAGACACATCAGAGAATGGGGGTTCAGTGTCTTGCCCAAGGACACTTCAGCATGTAGTCCGGGCTCACCTGGAATCGATCCACTGACTCCTGTTGGTAAACTGCTCTTCCTCCTGAGCTACAGCTGTCTGTCCTCAAGGCAGCTGTCCTGCAAGTTTTGGATGTTTCCTGCTGCAGCACAACTGAATCAGATTGATGGGTCAACATGCTTGAGCAGAACTTGACAACAATCTGTTGAGGCGAACCGTTTAAATTGAATCAAGATTTTGTTTCTTGAGGTCACCTCCGGTTTACAGAGCCTGAAAAGAGAAAATATCCAGTGAGCAGCAGTTGTCTGAATCAAAATGTCTTGTTAATGTCAGAGGAGAATGGGCAGGCTGGTTGGAGATGATAGAAAGGAAACAGAAACTTGAATAACCTCTGGTTTCAAACCAGGGTATGCAGAATACCATCTCTGAACACAACACGACCAACCTTGAAACAGATGAGCTACAGCAGCAGAAGACCACACCGGGTGCCTCCTGTCAGCTAAGAACAGGAAACTGAGGCCACAATTCACACAGACTCACTAGAACTGGACAATAGAAGATGGGGAAACGTTTTCTGGTCTGATGAGTCTTTATGTCAGCTGCAACATTCAGATGGTAGGGTGAGAATTTGTGTTAACATGAAAGCATGGATCCATCCTGCCTTGTATCAATGGTTCAGGCTGCCAGTGGTGTAATGGTGTGGAGGATATACTCTTTGCACAATTTGGGCCCCTTAGTACCAACGTGTCATGGTTTAACCACCATAGCCTACCTGTGCTGACCATGTCCTTCCCTTTATGACCACAGTGGAGCATCTTCTGATGTCTACTTCCAGCAGGATAATTCACCATGTCACAAAGCTCAAGCTTTTTCATTTCCAATTGGCTTCTTGAACATGACAGTGACTTCACTGTATTCCAGTTGCCTCCACTGTCACCAAATCTCAATCCAATAGAGCACCAAAGGGATGTCAGTCATATGTCAGTATGGACTAAAATCAATGCCAGGAAGACTCAATCCTGATGGAAAATGGGAGTCTAACACTGTTCTGGAAAGAACAGTGGACCTTAGAAAGTGGCTGGTGAGTGTATGTTATCATTGAACTATTGAACGATATTGCATGTTTTCCTAATATCATATATCCCTAATAAGAATAGAACATTTTTATAGCCTCAAGTATTTTGCATTCCAAATTAAATCTCAATACAATTCAAGGGGCAGTGTTTGCCATTCCCTCTGTTTTCTGATTGGTTGTTGGACAGCTTTATTTGCCTGTGTATTATCTCTCTTTTCCAGTTTTACTTAATCAGCAACACAATGCAGTACAATTATTTTGCTCCCCAGATTCTAACAAGTTACAGCTAAAAGTTGTGTTTTGACAGAATGTCTCGTTACATCTATTATCATCGCTTTTTATACAAAAGACTGAAGCTGAATTATCCAAAATATTGCTTTGTACAGAACATCCCACCCCCTCATTCAGACTAGTCAGAATTTGCCACCATCCTTTTCACACTCTCAGCAGGTTTCTATAAACAGATGCCAGATGACTTTCCCACATGGAAATATTTCATTCTTAAAAAGAATCAAAACAGCAGATTATATCAGAAATCTATTTTGATTACTGATATAATATTTTGATTATCAGTCCTGTCTGTCAGCTAGTCCCTTAACATAGCAGTGGCTTCACTATTTGCTGCTAGCTCTTCTCTCTTTTCACTTAATCCTTTTCCTGCTGTGGTTATTTCCTTGTACTGTGTGATTATGGCACCATGATGGACTCCCGCAGTGATTTGCTGTGAGATGGCTGCATCTTTCATTCACGTTGGTGCACCATCCACTAGAAACAGCTCTGACAGCTTTGATTGTTTTTTTTTTTTGTTTTTGTGTTGTTTTTTTTATGGCAATAGATTCATATGAGCATATATCAGAAAACATAAAAAAAAGTGGCTTGTAAAGCTAGCATTGACTTCTAAGGGGTTGACTCAAAGCATGCCAGAGTTATGGGGTAGTGACCCCATAAAGTGTTTTTTAAACTGTAAACAACACAGCATTATTTAACTGGGATGAAAACCAAATATACTGTTGATGAAATTATTATTATTTTTTTTTTTGTTTATTTTAAAACTTGGACTTTGTGGGTAAAAAAGGGCTCATAACACCCTCTACAGGGTAAAACCAGGTTCATGACATAAAGAGGTTATCTACGTCACGAGAAAATTTTAAAATCCCCACAGCCCCTCCCTCCAGATGCAGATAGGCGGGTCCTCGCCTTGCAGGTGTACAAAACCACACCCACCAACGCATATGAAGAGAACTTATCTGGTGCTAGTTTCAGACTTCTGTTCTTTCACAGAGTTTCTGATGAAATATTCCTGCAATGGGATGGATTTGTGCTTTTGAGGCATGGGTGCAGATGGCATTAGGGATGGGGCATATATACCGATTCAGAGTGAAACCGATTCAGTCCCCTCTCTTTCCCAGGGTAAGGCGGCAAACATCGCCGGTAAAACAGAGCATTAATGTCATTGCAGCGCGCATTGAGAGCCCGGCGTTTGTATGCTTCGCTAATGGTGCGTTTCAGTTGTACAGAAATGTGTGAATTTCCAAACTCAAAGTCAAAACTTTAACCAGAACCCCACATCTCCAACTCGGAAAGTCGATTAATTAATTAATTTCACTAACCCAACATAGAATTCATGCTCTCTGCTGCTTATGTAAACAGTATTTCCATGTTTTCTTGTACGTCTGTAAGGCTGGGAAGCGGTGGGAACACTGAACCTTGGGATTATGTTGGCCTGAGCTCCCATTTCCAATACACTATGTTCAATTGAACACATCATAATGCAAACTCTCACTCCCCTGGGTCCTAAAGAGAGCTCTATCTGCGCTTGTCTGACTCACATTGCTAATGATGCAGCAGTTTGCAAATATCCTGAACTGAAAAAGGAGTTGAGAGTCCAACTGGCCACGTTTAAAAACAAGTACAAGGTCAACACATGCTGTGCATGCTTTAAAAGAAATTCTCCCTGAAGTCTGTTTGATCATAAATATCTTATCGGGCCGGTTGTTCAAATGTCATTGATCGGATTTCGGTAATCGGATAGAATCAAATCTTGAAAATGGGTTGTTCAAAAGGGAAATCCGGATTCCAAAATCGGCTTAGATCACAAAATCCAATCCTGGTTGTTATTGGGATAAAACCCTCAGTTTAGGTTGTTCAAAACTTTTGAGTAGGATCTGGATAACTTTAAACCAAAACACAGGATTATCCTGATCCCAGGATTACAAGGCGGATTTCAGGAAGAAACTGCGGTACAACCTAACAGGTGATCAAATAACAAAACTTTTTATTTGGTGCGCATGCTTACATTTGTATTTTGCACCTGACTTGTTTAACCGTTACAGTGATAAAGTGGTTAACGGGGCAATAGGCCTTTGCAGCATAAAAAAACGTGACATTATCATGTCCCTACAAAATAAAGCCCCCCCCCCAAAAAACCCAGTAACAAATACAAATAAAATATTCAATTTTCCTGTTATTCATCACTACATAATCAGAGAAGAACTTCAGTCAACAAAGTCAAATAAAGAAATTTCTAACGACTGCATCCCTCACTACACGTCTCCTCGATCCCTCGTTCTTACACAGAGGTTTTGAACCTCCACATGGGACTCAGGTGCGTCATCAGTGTTGTTACAGAGAGGGAAAGTCCGCCTGATCACAATGTTATGCAGGACAATACATGCACATATTATGTTACATGCTCCCGGTGGTTCCATTCCCAAGTAGTTAAGACATGCAAGCCGTCTCTTCTACCTGTTGTTCTTCACATGGCCGGCAGCGCACGCTGATCTACATGCAGGAAATCCAGATTCGGTGATTCTGAAAAACGGGATTTTGGATCAGGGTGATCCAATCCTATTTTTCTTTGAACAACCAGGGTAAAAGTAAGCCGGATTACGTGATCCACCGTCCAAAAAATGGGAATCTTAAATGTGGATAGCTTTTATCCGGAAATAAATTTTTTGAACAACTGGCCCATTGAGCTGACAGGTTTGTTCCCCCATCAGTTAAGAAATCCCATCTGTGCCCCTGTTTTGAGGGGTGTAAAAGTAACACTGAACTTGATTCTTTACCTGCTGATCCTCATCTAACAAGAGACAGAAGCTCAAATTGTAGCAGCGGTAACTTCCAGCAGCTCTTCTTGCAGCTGCCACAACCTGCCGTGAGTCTCCACAGCTTTCAGAGCTGTTGAGGCTACTGACAGGCAAGCTAACAGCGCTAACGGCTCAGACTGATACGCTTCAGGACCAGCTTGTTCATGTGTAGCTGAGGAGATACAGGAGGGGAAAGTCTTCCACCTCAAAGACCACTCTGGCGTAGGTGCTTTGTGAATTTCACTTTTCATCTTGCCAGTGAGCTGAACTGCTGTATGGCTGTATGACTGTATGTATGCATCATTTCTGCCTGAATATTCCTACCTGCCCACTCTTTGCTTTCTGATCACCACACACCTCCCAACCCTTGCAGTTTCATGCATTTTTCAAATTTGGCAGTGGGTGGAGTTACGCAAAAAGAGGGTGTATAGTTACACTTTTAAATTTGTAAATCGTTTTACTTCAGTTGGTTAGCTTCTGATACTTTGTGGGTAAATAAAGTTCATGGAGTGATAAAAGTAGTAGCTGCTTTCTTGCTTGACTTGCAATAGTGGTTGCTAAGCAAGAAGCTAACAATAATATGAATTTAGCTAATTTTAACATGAGTGGATGTTTTGGTTTCATTTGTCATTATGTTCTAACAGTGTTTATGATGAATAAACCACAAACATCCGGTCACAGTTTGTTTACATTGAGATAAACTACATGTTTTGTCCTGGAGGGTTTTAGGGCCCAAGACGGACGGACAGTGGTGTCCGTCTTCTGCGACAGTTATGTGCATAATTTGGTCCGTTTTCAGGGAGCTTAGCTATCCTTTGCTTGACGCATAAGAAGGAGCAACACTACCAGAAATTGTGGGGGCAGTGCTGAGAAGAATAGCTGACATGCAGCCGGGGAAAGAAATTAACCAGAGAAGAAGATAAGAATCAGGAAGGGAATTAAGACGAGGACAACTGTAGAAATTAAGCAAGATTTTGAAGAAAGACTGTATAGGGTATGTTGAACTTTGAACTTAACACTGCCCACTATTGGAGGAATTGACTTAACATAACACAACATGACAAATGTAAAACATGCATGGAAGTATGAGGATGTCAATGCATGACATTTAAAACAGATGTTGTTATTTATTCATGTAAGAAATCATAAATGGGCCTTTCCTTAAACCTCCCAGAAAGGCTAGTGTGCTCTGATTGATCAGCTTTACTAGCTTGATAAGACTACATCTCTACTTAAACTGGAGAAAGTATATTAGACAATGAAGTAGTCCATATTCCAAAGTATTAAATTAGTCATGAACATTTTTTAGTATTCTTCTCTACACCGTTGAAGATATCTGCACTGCAAATGTGCATTTGAGGTTTTGAGTTACCTAAACTTGCATACCAGTGTGTTTAGCAGTGTGTGTCATTTAGCACAACAGCCATCCCTTTCTTCTTGTTTTTCTTCTTCTTCTAGCCAGCATCCAAACAGCTCTATGACGATGAAACCACCACCTCAGTGTTTGGTCTGAGGTCTGTGACCAGCCCATCTCCTTCCCCGTCCCCGTCTCCATGCGGCTCAGATCGCCCCCCTCTGGGCTGGAGCAGCAACAACAGTAGCAGCAGTACTGCCACATCTGCTACTACTGGACCACCCGTTGCAGAGAAACCCCACTGGCACCTGGGAAGACGCACACCTGCACACTTCATACCACTCGACATTACAGGTAATACACAATACTGAAATGTAGTCAAATCTGAGTTGGGTTAGCATTAAGAATTCATGTTGCCAGGCTTTTCCAATGAACAGCAAAGCTCTGTGAAAAGATGAAAAATTTAGGACATCAAAGGAAGTGCAATTTAAAGTTTCCTCTTTTGGAAAGATTTAGTTGTTTTTTAAGGCTTGTTCTTAGTACTTTGTAATTCTTGATTGCAGGGACTAGATATGGGAGGTGGTTCAGAGTCACTCCACATGTTGCAGAAGAGCCTTTGGGATGTTTTTGCAGACTCACAGAGTTCATACAACATGAAAATACTGGATTAAGTCAGTGTAGTGTAATATTTATCAAGTGTTTAAACTCGCACAGCCACAACATTTCAGAGATTTCATGAATGTTTCGTTGCCAGGACAAGAATAAGGCTGATCAGTCTAAGATAAGAAGTTAGTGTAATTCATGTGGCATCGTTTCATATCGATTTCTGGCTCCTGCATCAAACAGAATTGAAAATGTTGCAGATTTTGTGATGCTTGCAAACCTGAAATTGTTATTCACTCAATAGATTGTATACTGATCAAACTTTGTTATATTAATCAAGGTAGCACAGATGTTACAGTTTGGATAATTCACCATTGAGTTGATGCATCAATCAAATTATTATCATACTCCTAGTAAGCAGTAAATACAAATATTTAATGCTGCCAGGAAAAGTAGAAAGAAAATCTGAAAATAAGTACTCAAGTACAGATACCTGATTTTGTTTTTACTTAAGTAAAACAATGAAGCACTTGTACAAGCCTAATTTCAAATGATTTGTGACACGTTACAAATCTCATAAACATTTATTTTATTCTCAGTAGAACATAAATAACATCAGATGTCGAAAGTGAGACATTTTAATGTTTCATGTAAAATATTTGCTCATTTAGAATCTGATGGCAGCATCACATCTCTAAATGTAGTCCCAGGGTGATGTTTGCCGTTGTGTAGCATCCCCTCTTCTTTTAAAAATATCTGGGAAGTGAGGAGACCAGTTGCTGGAGATTTAGGAGAGGACTGTTGCTGGATTTTTGCTTTCATGATGCTCCAAATGTTTTCTGGTGAAAGGTCTGGTTAGTTCAACAGCCAGACCAGAGAAGAAGCATTTCGGGGTCATGCTCACATGACCTCTTCTCTGCATGATAGAGCTTTAACCTGAAACTGTGGAGTGTGCAGTTCACAAAAAGTGATTTATGAAAGTTTTCCTTTCATAATACTCCCATGCAATGATTTCCAGTAGAGAATCATGTCTGTTTTTAATGCCTACAGGCCCCAATATTACCATTATCCAGTTCTGACCTTCAGCCTTGTTCCAAACCCACAGATATTCCTCTTGATTCTCAGAATCTTTGAAATAGAAAACTTAATTTATTACAATATTGTATTATTTTTTTTTAAATAATAATAATAATAAAAGTAATTCTTTAGAAAAATGTTGTGCTTTGTTTTGGAGGGTAATGACTGCTGGAAGGAATGATCCACATTATCCCCAACACAGAACCAACTTTTTTAATCAGTACGCTTAGCCTCTTTGGCTCTGATGCTGCTGCCCCCCAAGATGACCGAAAACTGATTGTCTTTTCCGGACTTACAGAAGATATGCAACATCTTAGCACAGACATTAAATGATCTTTGGTTCCTTAAGAGGTAGAGTCTGCTTTGTCCCATCTTGTAGATGCTTCTGTGTTGCATTTCCAGTCAAGTCTGTTGTTTAGTTGAATTCTAAGGTACTTGTATTCCTCCATGATCTCCACTTTATTTCCCAGAAAATCTTTTTGGCTGATAATAATTTGCTTGATAAAAATTTGGGATAATATTATATGCTTCTAAATGGAGGGATCTTCAATGTCACAGGCTGTGTATGCAGCGGTACCAGGTTTGATAAAAACCACTACCAGATAACACAGCTAAACTCTCTGGGTAAAAAATATGGATGAAAACTCACAGCTAACAGTTTGGTGTCCATTGTGCAGATCTTTTCCTTTACAGTGACATGTCCAGGATGGCTCCTGCGGTGGTTAAAAGCAACAGAAGTTCTACTTCCCTTTAGCTTTTTGCTGATTTTCTTATCACAGTCTGCACATACAGTCTTAAAGCAGTGAACAGCCACATTAGAGTCTGGGATGTGTTCATGCAGCCATTTCTCAGTGAAGCACATAATACTGTATTCCTTTTGAGACTTCTTTAGCACTTTGAGGTCACCCATTTTGTTAGCTAACGATCTCACATTACCTTTCACAATGGTTGGAGGAAATGGTCTGAATTTCCTTCATTTTTCTCTGTGTCTCGCTCCTCCATCCTCTTCACTTCCTCTTCAACTATTTTGGTGTGTTTTTCACTAATTATCTTAAGCTTGGAGAGCTCAATCAATTGATCCTGCTGGTAAACAACTCTTTCAGTGCCAAGGAAACTCATCATAACAAAGTTGAAAGAGTCTAAAGTACACAGAGAAATGACTTGAGCCTGCAAACCAGTGTGAAAAAAAAACTTGAAAATTTAAGTTAACAGTAATTATTTTTTAAAAAAGGTCAGCTATATATTAAAAATCCCAACAGTATGGTTGGACCAATCTACAGCTTGCTGCCACCTCGTGGTGCCACTAGAGTGGAATGTCTTGATTGATAATAATTTGATTGAAAAAAATGTGATATTATACACTGTAGATGGTGGGATTTTCAAAGTCTTCACAATTTTAAGTTGAGGAATATTTTTCTGAGATTGTTTCACAATTTTTTAAATGCATTCGGTAACATATTGTTTTCTTATCCTTTTTTTTTCTATAATTACATCTGAGTGGGTCTGCCTCTGAAATGCTCCTTTTATACCCAATCATAACAGTCTGGTCATGGAGACATATAAGATACACAGTTTTATTAAACTAGCAGAACAGCTTTAACACTTTTTCATGCTACACGTCAAAGCTCCCGGGTGACCCTGGAAGATGCTGACATGCAGCAGTTCTACAAACAGACACACAGACTCCCTGTTTGAGAAGTCTGCACAAATAAGATCTGATCCTGAGAACATTTTCTTCTTATGATCACATTTGCTGTCATCCTCGCCCATCTCTGGCTTTGCTGTTTGTGTGTGTGTGTGTGTGTGTGTGTGAGTGTGTGTGTGCTGTCAGAGCTGTTAGTATGCTGCGGTCACCCAAAGCAACATCCTTCTGACATTCTCGCTTCCACTCGTCTCAACCAAACCTTCGCTTGTTTACTTTGTGTGCATGTGTTAGTGTGTGTGTGGTCCTGGTTTTTGGCATAGCAACTGTTTCGTCACTGGTTTCCTCTCCCCTCCTACTCTTTCTCATATCCATCTACAGTTAAATATCTCTTTCTCCTCTTATACCTCCTCACCCACTGAGCAGAGGAGGAGAAGGTCAGGTGTAATGATGCATGCCTGTGGCGTTGTACTTGGTGGGTATTTACATCCCTCAGAGAGAAAGCAGAGGAAAGAGAGGGGTACTCTGCGGAAAAATGTGGGGCTGTTCTGTGTCTCTTTCCCTTGGAAAGACTAAAACCAGCAGCTGCCCTGATCAACCTGTCTGTTGCCTCCAGATGTAAATCATTTAGGTGATACTCATGAAAATGACTTTGGTAAGGAAATACAAACAGATGCTTTTCTATTATTCATGTACTTATATTTAAATATTACACATATAAAAGAGAATATTATTGGGTGTTGGACTATTTTATAGCTGTGGAGGAACACTAATGGATTTTTACAGTAGTGAGATGGGAATTGTGAGAATGACCATTTCTTTAAAACCACTTTTCAACAGAAATAAAGTTTATTACAGAATTTATTAACTTGTTACCGTGACACCCTACTTCTCATCCAGCTCCACATCAGCCTCCTCTCTGATCCAGCTTGCTGTTGCCATGGCAACTCCACACTCTTCCTCACCCCTCCCGCCCAAAATACAGAAAATAAATAGCATTAACAAAATAACAAGAGGAGTGTGTGAAACAGACACAAGGAAGGAACGAGGTGAACAGGAAGCCTGGGAAGGAGAGAAAGGGTGGATGAATGAATAACGAGAGAGTGATCAGTGAAGCTAAAGCTACCTCTTTCCCTTCCTCTCCCTGCCTCTGTGTTTCTGCTCCTGAACATACCGCTCCAGCAATGTTCATGAATGACTGTTAACTAGCCAAAGATGTGAATGCAAAGCAAGGTGAGAGACAGACAGGCAGGCTGGTGGGGTAAGGAGGAGGCAGCAGTCTGAATTTAGCTCTTCTTGGCAAGTTTCATCAGTTTATCTTTGCAAGTATTCTGCAGTATCTCTAATTTCTTTATTCATTGGCAGAGAAGCAGGAAATAGCTGCACCCATCTATTAAAACTTGTGAATTAGAGCGTATTAGGCAAAATCTCTATTGAGCTTGTAAGTCTATATATATATATATATATATGTGTGTGTGTGTGTGTGTGTGTGTGTGTGTGTGTGTGGAAACAAACAACAGCAACAAAAACAAAGAAAAAATCACAGAAAAACATGAACACAACTTGTTGTTGGTGATTAATCCCTGAGGACGGTGCAGTTCCTGTCTCATTGTGCAGATTAGTAAATAACAGAAATGAATAGGGATTAATAAATGTGGGAATGAAACTTGGCCACCACAAAGGTCAAGATCCTACGGGGCCCTGGGACCCAGGAGACCGGCCGCCCCTCTAGAGCATGCATCCCAGCCACCCCACCACCTCAATGCCATCCAGAGGGTGGCAGAGGAAAGCCCCAGTCTGAGCGCCCCACAGCCACAGAGCACAGGCAGCAGGAGACCAGGGATGGTCACCGCCGACCCCACCAGGTGCTGGCCCCACAGAGATGGACAGAGCACAGGGCCCCAGGAGGCCTCACTGATGCACAGGAGGACCAGGTCCCCTTGGACAACCACCCAATGCTGGCCAGCACCCACCCTGATGCCCAAGTCAGGCACCCCAGGGACCAGGGCATCACAGCTGGTCATCTATAAAACATATCAAGTGTAAAACATCAAAGTTCACCGCACACCTACAATCCCATCCCTCCCTTCACCCCTCTCTGCACAAAGTGGCTTCTAGTTTCTGTCTCTTTGACAGAAACATCAAATTAAAAATTTATCTGAAAATAAACATCCAGACCTCAGATTTCTTGAAGGACTTTCCAAAGCTCTTCTTTGGATGTTTCTGCCTTTGGTTCTGGTCTCTGTGATTATCCCACGCTGCTTCAGGCATATTGAGGTCTTGGCTCTGGGGAGGATTCATCACTCCATCAGACCTGTTGTCCCTTATTTTCAGTCCAGTTCTTGTGTCATTTGACTTTTCTTTGTTTTTCTTTCTTAAGAATGGCTTCTAGATTTCTGACGAGGTTTCAGCTAAAAGTAGATGGATCAACTTATTACCCAGATGCATCTCTCAGGTCCAAGTCATATTCTTTTAGGACATCATTTATATAGTTAATCTAATGCAGCTTTTTAGGCCTAAAACTTCCTCTTTAGTCCAAAGCTCGTCTAGTTTCCACAAATGTTTAAGGACATATTGCACATAATTCTGAGCTATACCAAGTTGTTTTTTTCACAAATACTTTGTCAAACTGTGTTAACTTGTGTCAGCTTTCTGAGAAGCAGCTGAATAAATGGATTTTCTGTTATTTGTAGACACAACTCTGATTCATGCATTCAGTTAAATGTCTTTGTATTCTTGAATGATTCAGAGGTCAGTGTTAAGTGACTTAACATGAAAAACACTTGTTTCTCTGATAATTGTCGGGTACAAGGACTCGGCTGAATTAATTAAAAACAAAAAACAGCAAATGCCCAAAAACAAACCAACAGACCTTTAGAAAGCTGGAGAGCTCTTGCTCAAAACCACTTTAAAAATGACAAGAAAGTCTGGTTTCTTGGAAGCTAAATATAAAGAAGTCATCAGTGGCTCAAGACTTGAAATCGACTGTTCATCACAGACATGGAAGTCTTACACAACAGAGACAGGAACTTGAATCTCCATATAGATTTCCAAAGAATAAAGAGCTTCTCATATCACTTTGTAGGTCTCAGCCAGCCTTTTTTTTAGCTGTAGATGAAGAGTGCTGGAAGTCGGAGGCAGGCAGATTGTGTGAATGGAGGTAAGCAGAGCGACAGATGCTGCTGAGCTGCCGACAGTGTAATCACCTCAGCTTACCTGGAGCGCCTCTGCTTAGCAGAAATCTTACAAATCTTAAATCTTACAAAGGATATATATATTAGTATTTATAAAGATGATTTTACCGCAGTCAAGTGGTAAATAGTTAAAGGTGAATCTCCAGATGAACACATTTGTTGAAATTCATTAATAATTATTATACAGTTTGGTGCTAAAAGTGTTTTGGATCAGTAACTCACTGAAGAACAACAGAGGAACTTTGAGCGATCTTTGGATTTACTGACGTAGCTTTAAATTTCCATCTTTTTAACAGTTAAAAATTTAACTTAGGTTTGTTGTTACTGTATATTGTAAAACAATCATGACGGGATTAAAATTTTGTTTTTGATCCTCAACTACTGTATTTAAACAGAATTATGCAAAAGTCTGAGCCTGTCTGAGCATCTTTATTCTTCAACGCAGTCTGAACCTTCTCAGAGAAAATTTCTTGTAATTTCTTTAAGTAGTTAGTCTTTGGAAATACTTCTCCAAACTTCTGCTGCTTTTTGTTCTGTTCTCTGTTGATCCCACAATGCTTAAAAAATGTTGAGGTCTGGGCTCTGAGGAGGATGGTTCACATAATTCACCCTTTTCTCCCTGTTGTCCTCACAACTATCCTTAAAAATGACTTTTTGACAACCACTCTTTCATGGAAACCATTTCTTTCTTGTCTTCATATCTTTTCTTTTTACCATTCCCTCATTGCCATCACACAGAGTGGTACATAGAGTTCACTAGGTTGTCCATAGTGGCCTTTAGAATCTTATCCTCTCACACCTGGAGAGCTACATGCAGCTGGCATGCGTTTCTGGAGCTGCAACATGTTTTCTCACACAGTGAATCAGAATATCCCAAAGGTGTTCAGCTGGCAGTCGGATGGATATGCCAGCCAACTGAGAACAGGAACATCTTCATCTACCAGGAACTGCATACAAATCCTGGCAATGTGTAGTCAGGATGGAGCATGACTTAATGGAGGTGCATCAACAGCACAACTATGGGTCTCCAAATGTAGTCTTGATGCTGTTGTTTGTTCAGGTTGCCAAGTTTTCAGCTAACGTCTCTGCAGGAATCAACTACAGTTGTTGGGGTCTTGTAATAAAGCAACTAAGGATACAGGTTATGCTTGAATGATTCATAGGTCAGTTCAGTGGCTTGACAAACTAACTAAATAAAATATATTTGCCTAAATGGTCGGGTACAAGGACTGGACTGAAAAATAATTAAAAATAAGCCTATGTTAAAAGAAAAGACTTTCAGAAACTATTCTGTAGCTTGAGACCACTTTAAATTATAAGAATTTAAAAGAAAATGTAAAAGAAAGTCTGACTGCTTGGAAGCTAAATATAAAGAAATGAGAGGTGACTCAATACTTTTGCACAGTACTGTACATCTAAAAAAGAACAAAAAACAGGAAATCAGATGAATTTTTTATCTGTAAAAGTGACTTTGGCATGTAATGGGCATCACTTCTGTTACACATGTGCTTCAGAGCCAAGTCCATTTGCTGAAGAAACATTGTGTTACATGACTCATCGTCTTGTTTCCCTGATGAAATTATATCCTTTAAAATAATTTCCAACCTTTAAACAGCAACTTGTTGGTAAAAAGAGATAACATTTTGATGTCGTGAATGTTGTGTTTTGGTAGCTTAAAACTGGAGCAAACAATTTTTCTATATTTGACATGTGTTACAGAGACAGATGGACCTGTGGGTAGTGAATAAATGTGTTACAGCCAGACAGGAAGTCATATTAAAAGTAGTTCCCCTCAATGGTGAGAACTATGAGTCATATAGTTCTGTATCTGCTGGATAACTGTAGATGTTTCAGTTCAAACACTCAGACAGATTTGTGCACAGCTTCATGGCCACTGAGTTGCACACAATGGATTAACTGAATAGACGGATTGTTGACAAAATAGACATGAGATGAATGGCAAAGTGGAAAAAAATGGAGCAATAAAAAGTCTAAAAAAACATTCTGATGAGTCAGTGAAGAAAACAAAAAGCTCTCCAAAGCGAGACAGCGACAACCCCAAACCAGTCTGGTTGTTGGCTTCACAATGACATCAGTGATTCATTGATTTATCAGCAAGGATTTTAGATTTTGTCAAACGTATCATCTCTCTTGCTTCAGGTTCTAACAGTTACACCCATTGTTTTCAGGGAGACATGCTTGTCGAGGTTTATTTTGTTGACAGACAGTTTATTTGACACACAGTGTCATAGTGATACACAGTGGCTGGCTGCTGTGTTGTGCTGGACAAATTTGTTTGCTATGGGGAGCTTTATGGGTATAAGGCTCCTCTTGATTATCTGGTATTTGTTCATTCATTCATTCATTTAGTCATTACTTACTTATATATTTATTTATTTGTAGATAGATGCAATAGAAGCGCTTATTCCATCATGGCCAAGGGCAAATGTTCTTAGTTCTGCAGTGATTTCCCTCACCTCGTTGGAGTAAGGTGATTCAAACTCATTGAGAGAAGAAAATGTACCTTTGATGTAATCTAATGAGTTGGCATTTTTAGTATTAATTTTCTTGGCAAAAGAAGCACCAACATTTGAGAAGTAGCTATTGAAGTATTCATGCAATATCAAAAGGATCACAAAAAGTACTACTTTCTTCTTAAGAGGATGAAGAATAGTTCAAAGACGATCTCTTTCTTTGAAGAACTTCATTTATTCGTTTCCACAACCCTTTAAAAATTGTTAATAGATTTTTGAAAAAAATCACTGAAGCATTTTTCCTTTGTTAGTCTAAGGAGGTGAGTATATTGATTTTTAAATTATTTATATTTGGCTAAATTTAAAAGGGGAGGGCGATGGTAGATACCTTTGTAAAGCCTTTTTTTGTTTGTAAAGATTTGATCCCAGAGTTCCTTAAGGCTCTAGATGCTGTAGGGCTGTCTTGGCTGACACGCCTCTGCAGCATCGTGTGGACATCGGGGACAGGTCCCCTGGACTGGCAGACCGGGGTGGTGGTCCCCCTCTACAACAAGGAGGACTGGAGGGTGTGCAGGTGGATCACACTCCTTAGCCTCCCCGGTAAGTTCTATTCAGGGGTGCTGGAGAGGAGGGTCCATCGGATAGTCGAACCTCGGATTGAGGAGGAGTAGTGTGGTTTTCGTCCCGGTCGTGGAACAGTGGACCAGCTCTACACCCTCTTCAGGGTCTTTGAGGGGGCATGGGAGTTTGCCCAACCAGTCTACATGTGCTTTGTGGACTTGGAGAAGGCATTCGACTGTGCCCCATGGGGACTCCTGTGGGGGGTACTCCGGGAGTATGGAGTGCCGGACCTGTTTGTACTAGCTGTCCGGTCCCTGTACGACCGATCTCAGAGTTTGGTCCGCATCGCTGGCAGTAAATCAGAATCATTTCCAGTGCGGGTTGGACTCCACCAAGGCTGCCCTTTGTCACTGATTCTGTTCATAACTTTTATGGACAGAATTTCTAGGCGCAGCCGAGGTGTTGAGGGGATCGGGGTCGGTGGCCTCAGGATTGGGTCTCTGCTCTTTGTGGATGATGTGGTTGTGTTGGCTTCATCGGGCCGTGATCTTCAGCTCTCACTGGAGCGATTCGCAGCCGAGTGTGAAGCGACTGGGATGAGAATCAGCACCTCCAAGTCCGACACCATGGTCCTCAGCTGGAAAAGGGTGGAGTGCTTTCTCTGGGTCGGCAATAGGGTCCTGCCCCAAGTGGAGGAGTTCACGTATCTCGGGGTCTTGTTGATGAGTGAGGGAAGGATGGAGCGGGAGATGGACAGGCGGATCGGTGCTGCGTCTGCAGTGATGTGGACTCTGCATCGTCTGTTGTGGTGAAGAAGGAACTGAACCAAAAGGCAAAGCTCTCGATTTACAGGTCGATCTACGTTCCTACCCTCACCTATGGCCACGAGCTGTGGGTAGTGACCAAAAGAACAAGATCGCAAATACAAGCGGCCGAAATGAGTTTTCTCCGCAGGGTGGCCGGGCTCTCCCTTAGAGAAAGGGTGAGAAGCTCGGTGATCCGGGAGGGGCTCAGAGTAGAGCCGGTGCTCCTCCACTTCGAGAGGAGCCAGATGAGGTGGCTCGGGCATCTGGTTAGGATGCCTCCTGGACGCCTCCCTGGTGAGGTGTTCCGGGTATGTCCCACCGGAAAGAGGCCCCGGGGAAGACCCAGAACACGCTGGAGAGACTACATCCCTTGGCTGGCCTGGGAATGCCTCGGGATCCTTCCGGATGAGCTGGTGAATGTGGCCGGGGAGAGGGAAGTCTGGGTTTCCCTGCTTAGGCAGCTGCCCCCGCGACCCGACTCCGGATAAGCAGCAGAAAATGGATGGATGGATGGATGAATGGATAAAGGGATGGATGGATGGATGGATGGATGGATGGATGGATGGATGGATGGATGGATGGATGGAAGATTTGATCAGACCACTAGTAAACTGATTTTTTTTCTTCTTCTTTTGCTGTATCCTCATGACATTTAGTAATAGGTAATAGGAAAAGAACTCTCAAAAGCATCATTACATGTTTGTATAAATACCTGGTAAGCTGAATTAGGATTATTTTCCCTAAAAACACTTTCAAAATAATATTCTCCAATAGTTGTTTAAATTTTATTTTGTAACATTATCGTAAGTTCGATCACTGGTAACTGACTCTTTATTTAACATATCACTGTTGCCAAATTCAGCTATTTGGAATATTGAGAAATGATCCAAAATATCTGTAAATAATATTCCAGATTTTGTCACATGATTTAATTTATTAAATGGTATATTATAAAATAATGTTGTAGAATGTTCTGTGATTCTTGTTGGTTTGGTAATTGAAGGAAAAAAATTATTTGCAAGTAGATTATTTGAATATTCTTCAGTTGCAGATTTACTATCCTTTTTAAACAAATTAATATTAAAGTCTTCAGGAATATGGCACATTTTGTTTGCCTTGTTCAAAAGTTCCAAAATTCCAAAATTCTTAAAAAGCACTTATTGAAATTTACAACATCTGTGTATGGGGGCCTATAAATACCATGAGTTGGTTCTGTTATTTGATAACATTTCTGTAAAGACAGATCTAATTTGTATTTCATTTAACTTCATAGCAAGGTCATGTTGAGCATTAAAATCCAGATTTTTATGGTCAAAAATGGAAACTCCTCCTCCAGACCTTTATTGTCTGACAAAGTTAGTAGAAGTGTAGGGTGATAGCTCATATAGGTCAAGTTGTTTGGACTGCTTAGTCAGCCATGTTTCTGTTAGAGCAAATACTGAAAACTCATGATTCAAAGAAGATAAAAAAATGTGTCATCTTCTCATATAGTATATTTAAAAGTAATACTGAAAACTTTTTATTATTTTTTAAAAGTGACTGAGAGAAATTTTTAAATTTCACTTTATCATAATACTCATAATAAGTTAGTTATTTCCATTTAAAGAAAAGTTTAAATTAGGATATGTTTCCAACCCATGTGTTACATAATTTATGTCAAAATCAGATTAATTAAACACCAAAGTCTCATTTACAGTGAATCTGTTGTAATCATTAACTAGTGTTTTTTTTTATTTGCCTTTGTATAATCTCCCACCAGTCTGCCCATTCTTCTCTAACCTCTGACATTAACAAGCTGTTTTTACCCAGATAACTGCTACTCACTAGATATTTTCTCTTTTTCAGACCATTCTTTGTAAACTCCAGAGATATTTGCATGTGAAAATCCCAGTAGTAGATTTCACTACTGGCTTAAAACATGACGGCTAACTGTAAACTGTAGTAGGTCTGACAATGCTGTCGTGACTTTTGAAATACAGTCAACATTTTTTTCAGACAGTTACCATCAAGTTAATTATTCAAGAAGATTTTTTTTACTCTGGTTTGGTGGCTGTGCTGCTCAAGTGATTTCTCTGCACTCTTTCAAGACATGTTATGATGAGTTTCCATGGCAACAAGAGTTGTTTACCAGCATGATCAACTGATGAAGCTCTCCAAAATCAAGATAATCAGCAACAAACAACATACCACATCCCAAAGGATTTCAAGAGGGAGCGAAGAGCATGCATGGCAGGAACGAGGCAGAGGGAAAAAACTGTGGAAATTTGTGAGATGTCTAGCTAACAAAATGGACAAGCTTGAGGTGCTAACATGATTGTGCGTGCAGACCACAACAAGAAAATCAGTGTAGAGCTTAAGTGAGGTGGAACTGCTGTGCTTTTTAACCACTGTTGGTGCCATCCTGGACATGTCACTGCTGGAGAAGATCTACATGAGGAACACTGAATTGTTGGCTAAGGATCAGATCAAGATCTGGTTCTTCTCACCTCCACCTACAAGCCCGTCTTCTCACCTCCACCTACAAGCCCGTCATTCAGCGGCAACCAGTAATCACGCAGACTATTAAAACCTGGTCTAATGACGCTGAAGATGCTCTGAGAGGGTGCTTTGAGGCCACAGACTGGAATGTCCTCTGTGAACCACATCACTGCCATGACTGAGTGTGACAGATTATACCATACAAGGGGCATTGCTGGGCATAAAGCCCTACTGGGGCTACCACATATCCCCCGTTTCCCACACACACACACACACACACACACACACACACACACACACACACACACACACACGCACACAGAGAGAGAGAGAGAGAGAGAGAGAGAGCGAGCTCTGTGCCACTGCCACATTCCTATGGAAATACTAACTGAGGTATTAATGAGTGTAAGAACATATTAAATAAACATAAACATTTTCAACATGGCAGCAAAAGCATAAATGCCATAACAAACGTGATCAGAACTCTCTTCATACACACTCCAGAGTAATGGTTATTACCTGGTTTTCAGGGTGATAGTTCAACTCATTCTGAACAGTTTGTTTAATTTTTGAGCATTAAAGCTTTCTGCCTATTTTTCTACTCCACAAAGTGGTCGATCACTTTACTGTGACTCAGCTTTAAGAAAGTCAGGAAGAGTTGTGTCTTGTTTGATCATCTGCTTCAATTCAGCTTTGGTTTGAAGTGACTGGGTCACTTGATTTAGAAGCTATTGGATTTTTTTCTGTCTTAAGAAATTATTAAAATCTCAATTAAAATTTGAAGCAATTCAAAAGATTTGGCACCCTGTATGAAAGCCAAAAAATGCGTGTTATTTCTCTCTTTTTACGTCAGAAGTCCATTTTTTCTTTAGTATGAAAATATTGTTTTATGTCCTTTATGAGAATTTCTGTTTCATGGAAAGCCTGTCATTTGTTGACGGTCCCTAAACGAGACGCTGGTCGCTCCAGAGCAAATATCTGTTGAATATCCACCTAGAACCGATTTCCCCGCGGTCTTACCGCCCTCTTTCTCATCCCTCCTTGCTGCTTCCCTGTCTCTGCTTCGGGTGAAGAATTTCCTGATATCCATCTACAGAAGTCACGCGTTAATATGTTTCACTTAGTATGAAGGCATGTGGTTTAATTTATAAAAATGATATAAAATTGACTGTTATTGTGACGTTACGAGACCTCAAACTGCGCTGTGCGCTCACCCGACACATTGAAGAACTGCGTGATGTGTGTGTGGTTTACCTGCTGCTCGTGCACGGTGACATGCAGAGACAGAATGTATTCCTGACCTGAATCCTCTATTTGGAGTGAACGCTCTTGCTACGCGTTTGAGCTGAAATATATATATTTTCCCGTCTGAATTATCTGAATTAATGTATGATAAATATTTATTGTTGAAAATTAATCGTAGCATTTATACTGGGGCACGTGTCCCAGTAAATGGGGTCTGGCGACTCCGATGTACCATACCAACATCATACCAACAAGAACAGTGAGATGTTTCCTCAGTAGGAAGCCCTGGATCACCAGTGACCTGAAAAAGAAAGCACTCAGGGAGGGAGACAGGGAGGTATTGAAGACAACACAAAAACTACTTCAAACAAAGATCAAGAAGTCCAAGTAGAACTACATGAAGAAGTAAGAAAGTCAGCTCCAGCAGAACAACATGAGGGATGTGTGGTCAGGAGTGGAAAAGATCGCTGGCCTCAAGTTAAAGGGGGATCAGTCTGATGCAGGTCTGGACAGAACTAATGAGCTTCAGTAGGTTCACTTTAGAGCGAAGTTCAGCACCCATCACCCATCAAAACCACTATCGTCTTCTAATTAATCGTTATTATTGTTTTTATTAAATAAAATAAAAAAACTACAAGATTTTTCCTTTTATTTCAGATCAGCAGTTTCTGAAATACTGTCACTGACAATCATCCCACATTCAGTCACTAAAATCCGCTTTATTCCTCATTCTGATGCTCAGTTTTAACTTCAGAAAGTCTTCTGATCATGTCTGCACAAGATAGGATTGGCTGATTAGCTAGTTGTGTCAGTGAGTGTATATTTGAACATGAAAGTGCTGAATTTAGATCAACAAAAAAATCAACAATTTGTCTCTTTACAGTCTTAGAAGATGAGAACTGAAAACACTACAGCCTTGTAAAAATGGCTCCAATTAAATGCAAAACTCAACTTCTCTTCTTCTTGCTGACTACTCCTGCTCCTTTCTGTCCTCCAGGTGAAGTGGGTGGAGTGAAATTCCACGGCGTGGACCTTCTCCAGCACTCCCCATCCCCTTCCCCCTCTGCCGGGGACCCCTTCTCCCAGCAACCTCACTCCCTAGAGCCCGTTACGGACACCCCACTCCAAAACCTCCCACTGAGGAAGACGCACTCTGACCTCGACACAAACTTAACTGCAGGTGTGTGTGTGACTGCAGAGAGGAGCTCCTACCAGATTTTACAGCACAAGGAAGGCATGATTTCTGTACTTTTTATTACCACTTAAAAATGTTCCACTCCAGGATATCTCCTCTGTTCATGATTATGTGGCACGAAAGTGAAAAAATGACATCTTACATTAGGCTCTTTCCGACTGTAGGAACCTTTTGCAGTTCCTATAACCTTTTCAGGAACCAGGCCGTTTTTTCGCGCATTCCGACATATAGGAACTAGGGACCAAAGCCCTCAGTTCCTATAACCATTTTAGCTCCTACTCCGAGGCAGGGTCTGAGCGGGGTTCTATAGGAACCCTACTGACGTAGGTGTTTCGTGACTGGTAGCTACACCCCTTACCAGATTTCCGCATTTTGTGTCCCCGCCACATTTAAAAAACACGGTTGCACATACGGACAAAAACAACAACAGAGCAAGCGATAAATGGACCGACGAGGAGGTCGAAGCTCTTCTGACCGTCTACGCCACAGAGGATTTTCTGAGAGGTTTTGAAGGTTTGCAGCGAAATATAAAAATATTCCTGACGATCAGCTCTCAGTCAGAGAACGCGGGATAACGCGAAGCAGCGCACGTAGAAAACTCACACAAGACTACAAATAAATTAAGGATCATGACAACCGGAGTGGGACGAACCGAACAAACAGTAAATTGGACAGCTTGTACCACCGACATGTTTACTCGGGCAACGCCGCAGCAAATGGCTCCTGCGTGCGGCAGGAAAAGCCGGTGTGATATACAGAGCATATACACACATGTAAATAGTTATTTTTGCTCTGCTGTATTCACTATAAAAAAATAAATGACTTTGTAAAGAGTCTGAAGTATTCAGTTTGTGTCTGTTAGATGTGCTTTGGCCACATCTGTAAAATATTAGCTAATAAAAATATTGAGTAGTTATTAACTTATCACAGCTATGAAATATTAAATAATCCATCTTTGGTCGCTACATTTTAAGTCTTATCCCTGGATGTAAATTACATTAGTTTATCAACTTTATAATATGCTCCATATCACAGAACGAAGTTTATCATGTTTAACCAAGATCTGACACAAATTACACACCTGTAAACATTTCACCACCCTTTTTATATTTTTACCTTCATATACGCTAAATCTGTGTGACTATGTCCTCATAATTCTAAACCATAAGTCAGTCACAACCAACCCTCCAGTGACGGATTACTCCTCCACCTTTCTACTGATGATTCCATAAAACACACAAAGCTTAATAGCAGATGATGAGATCTTTATTTTACACATAACACACAAAAAAAATATATATATATATACATATGTGTACATCATGTATACATGTATGTTCTGTCTGTCGAACATCCAGAACATGATGCTTATTATGAAGAGGTGTGTTGTGATTAGGTGGAAGGCAGGAGGTAAAGCATCCAGGCTGTTCTCCATCTCCTTCAGTATCTGCAGCAGGTGGTTGTGTCCATCCTCTCCAGTGCAGCTTCAGGCGGCGACAGATGTATTGAAATGTCTCCCTGGACATACAGAAATTCTCTGTCCACTGCTCATCGGTAAAATTGAGAACAACCTTTTCCCCACTAGTTATCAGCTTTGCTCCGGACCAGCCGGACGGTGAGGAGGTTCAATGAGCTGCAGCAACGTCTGAAACGCAGAACACGAGTTACAATAAACCCGCCTTCTGAAATGTTTACTCATGAGACACGCATACAATCGGCGCATGTTTAATAAGTTAAACTTACACGTCGTCTCCTTTATCTGCGGCGTATCTCCTGCCGCTGGATTCTTCATCTTCTGACTTTCAGGAGCCTTCCAGCCTCGACGTGAGACGCCTGGTTGTATCGTCCATCAGTAACATCTCCATCAAGCAGAGCATGAACACTACGATCTCTTCCTTCTCCATGTTAGCTTGCTGTGTTGTTTTGTTTTTAGCGGGTTTTGTTTTGTTGTTATGTGGCGCTAAAGTCACACGCCACTGTCGCAGACGTATGCGTCACATCGGTCCCGCTACTGCCCCCACCTCATGTGCGAATGCGACATGAAACAGTTCCCCTGGAGAAGGGCCGTTCATAGAACTAGGACAGTTATTAGAACTGCGTTCTTAGAACTTCTCTGTCGGAATGCGCCTATTGGTATTAATTTTGCCTTCGAACTACACTTTTTCTTTTCATAAACATGGCTAAAGGAATACTTTTGTATGACTTATAACCATTTTAAAAGGGGATACTATTTCAGAGAAACATGACTCAGGAATGTCATGGGAAAGTGTCTAAGCTCACTTCAGTATTGTTTTACAATCGAACTTTTGTTTCTCAACATTTTTCCTCCAAAAATTAATAAGCTGATAAAGTTCATATCAGGATATTAGCAATTATTTACTGTAAATCACACTCCCCCCTTAAATTTTCCAATATAAAATTAATAAAGGGGCCCCATTTTTTCCAAAATGACAGTTTTGGTTTTCCAATGTTTAAGCACAAATATGCAGCCTATTAACATGGCAGGTCTGCACCACTGAATCTGTTCAATTGATAACTTGATTTTTTTTCTGGGCCTATACCTAATATGCATAAAACCTGACCTTGGACCATTTTTACCCTAAAAATGTTATTTATTCATACTACAATATTTGACCAATAACTGTCAACTGTGTAACATTCATACAGCATGTGCATAAATGTACCTCTGGTTACCTCTGGTTCTCTCACAGTTTCAGTCTTGACATCTTATCAGGGGTCCAATAACTTCTATGGATGATACTGCACATGATCAATCAAAGACTTTAAATTTAAAGTCTTTTCACGTCGTCTCTTCTATTTCCTCATCAAAGTCTTTTTCTCAAGCTCTCTGGAGGCCTCCGAGTTTTGGAGGATGGGCAGTTCTCATTAGATTATAAAATCTAGATGCTACGCATTTAGATGTTTGAGTACATTGGCAGATCTTCTGTATAGTAGCAACAGTTCTGTGCCCCTCTTATAAAATCTTTTAGCTGTAGATATTTCCAAAAATCTTTTGTGGTAATTCTATATTTAGCTAACATCTGACATCTCAGCATTAAAAATATCTTCAATAAATATTATTTTTGCTCTGATCCAAGGTTTCCAATACAGAGATATATAAAATAGAAATATAAAACAGAAATAAAAAAGTTTCAATGAGACGAAATTCTATAAGCTCACGCTCTGCAGGAACCCATTGCAGAGCAATTTAGGTTCTGTTCCGTCCACTTTAATATCCTCATTTTTATATTCTCATTTCTTCTAATGGCACCCGCCAATGGTTCTAATACCAATACAAAAATTTGTGGACTCGTGCACCGTTGCCTTGTTCCTCTATGTAGGTGGAAGCACTCTAAAGTGACACCATTAGTATATACTTAAGCCTTAGGACTATGACACAGTAATTTAACCCAGTTAATAAATAAGTTTAAGTTTAAGTTTAAACCTATCTTAAACATATAGTCCCACTCAACTCTATCAAATGCTTTCTTCACATTGAGAGAGGAAGCAATTTTAGCTTCTAAATAATGTCTTATCTGCCACATCAGATGTAAGAGCCTGTAAACATTATCTGCAGAAGACCTTCCCCAAATAAAACCCACCTGGTCTGGATTAGTTAGGCTTGGCAGATACTTTTCTAGTCTTGTAGCCAAAATCTTAGCTAAGATTTGAGCTTCTACATTGATCAGTGAAATAGGTCTATAATACCACATTTCTGAGGGTCTTTACCTTTTTTATTTACAAGTGTAGTTGTTGCAGTTAACATACTTTCTTGTAATGTTCCTTCCTACACTTTGTAATACTCAATGGAGAATTTGTCATTTCTAGGGCTTATCCAGAGCTTTAAATGTGTCACAGAGTTTCCTACATTGCAGTCAACTACAGAGGGAGGAGAGGTGCCATCCGGGAGTGACTAAACTCTGTTGTTATGCCCATCCCAGTTTAATTTTGTTTGTTTGAAGGTTTTTTTTTTGTAAAAACAGCCTTACCTGTAAAAGGTATTATTTAGCACATGGGAAACAGCAAAACTTAAAAATCTATCAGATATGTGGTCACTAGAGAAATAGATTTCCATTATTTTTGTGTTCAGTCTGAAAATTCACAGCTTCTCTTGTAAATAACAGATAGTAATTACAGAAATAATAACAGAAATAGAAGTTATTTTTCAGAATCTGTTCAATTGATAGCTTGATTTTTTTTTCTGGGCCTATACCTAATATGCACAAAACTAGACCTTGGACCATTTTTACCCTAAAAACATTTAGGAAAATTCTCTTTAAATATAAGATTACACTGAGGTGGTATACTTACAGTGGCTTGCCAAGGTACAGTTCCACAACTCGGATAGCTTTGCATTACCCATAAATTCTTCTTCATACCATACAGAACTCCAAGTTGAATCAGTGGCTACAAACTGCTAATGATTTACTGCCCAAGACAGTAAATCAAGCCCAAGCCATAGCAAAGGCTTTCCTTTGTCATGCATACAGGACTCTAGATGAACTTTTTTGATCAGTAACCAATGTTGCCGGTTGATTCCTAAAGTACCCAGCCAATTAGAATTTAAATTCAATTCAGAGGTCAATTTTTTTTTTGAGAAAAATAAGCCAAGTTACAGATGCAACTGAATACATTTAATCATACATGTTTCTTTAGATTGTTCTTATTGTGTCTTTGCTAGTCAGTATACTTTACTTATTAGGAGTTTTTATTATGTTTTACTCACAAATTTTGGGTTTTGCATAATTATTGTAGCTATATTAATTCATCTCCTCTCCCTCTCATTGATAGATAAAAGTTTAGGGCGGCATCCCCCGGACTATTTTCGCCCAGGAACTATGGACCATTCTGGTTTGCTTTGTTCTAACACACCTTCTGCTTCCTGGAATGGACCTAAAGGCTCCACCTTTTCCCCTGGAGCATGGAATGAGCCTTACAATTACAGCATGAGCAAAGGCCCAGCAGTTCCTCCCAAGCAGCACAGTATTATTGGTAATGCAGGAGGGACGCAGGACGGGGTGATGGTGGTGAGCTCAGGACAGTCAACAAGTTCACATGCCAGCTCGTTTACATCTGTCACGGACCCTACCGGGAGAACAGGTAACAGCATGCCAGGATTTTCTCTGGCAGCAGTTATGATGGGGAGGCGGAGCGAAACTGAAGGGGCTGCAACAGATGGAGGAAAAGGTGGTGCTAGGGAGGCAACACGAGGGAGGGAGAGGTCAGCGCGATCCATAGCAGCACAGAATGCCTTCAAGTTCCGGGAGCGTTCCCTCTCTACACCCACTGATTCTGGCTCCTTTGGTTTTACAGAGGGAGTTATTGGTCCAGACGGGGATATTATAACAGCTGGGAATGGGAACACTATAGGAGGAGACCACCAGCGGGAACATCACAACTTCCTGGGACATAGTGAAAACTATGCCCTTCTCTACCCGAGAGGGAGCTCTGAAGACAGTGCAAGTACTACAGACACCATCTCTGTCACAGCCTCAGACTACAGCACAGATGGCCGATTGCGCCTTCGTTCCCGTTCCATCTCACTTAAGAAATCCAAACGGAAGCCACCACCTCCTGTGAGGAGCGTTTCTCTCATGAAAAACTTAGGAGAAGCTGAGGGAAGAATCCGACGTGAGAGTGGTCTCTACCGAGATGGCCGGCCAAAGAGCTTACACATACCCAGGGACCACTTCCCAGACTTCCAGCCAGATTTCCTTCTGCCAAACTTATCTTGCTCCTCCAAAACTACTGTTGGTGAACGACAGCTGGGTTATCAAGGGAATGATGGACCTCCGAGTCTAGAGGTCCAGCCACCAGAGAGGGAGGAAGAGACAGAGATGACTTTTCCTACTCATTGGCAGTTGGGCGACTGGAAGAGCACCGACCCCTACAGGTAAAAACAAATTGTTATTTTCTCCACTGTAGTATTATTATTCTATATGTTTGGTTGTATTTTTATCCAACTTATTAGACATTCTTCTCTTCCTTTGTTTTCACAGGTCTTTGTCAAGCTCCAGCACAGCAACAGGTACTACAGTGATCGATTGTATGAAAGTCAGAGGTAGCTCTGAGTCCCTTTTGGACTCTCCCTCCACCTCCAGGGCTACCTCTCCCTCACAGCTCTCGATGGAGACTGATGTCAAGGCCTCTTCACCCTTCAAACCTCCAGGACTTATGTCACCATCAAGTGGCTATTCCAGTCAGTCAGAGACTCCCACCCCAACTGTTCCACTCAGTCATGTGGCAGCTCAAGGGATGGCAGGGGCTACTGGGTGTAAGATGCGCCCAAAGATCCCAGAGAGGAAATCATCACTACCATCACCCAAAGACCCAGCTGCTAGATCCAGATTGTCCTTTGAAATGCCTGGGAATGCACATCTGGAGCTTTCATCAATCAAGCCAAAGCAAAAGGCCAGCAGGCGGCATTCTGACACCTCAACAGCAGCAAAACCAGGAAAAATCAGCCCCAGTTCTTCACAGGCATTGCCAGTGGTTACCCAGAATGAGTTAAAAACCATTCGGCTTCGTTCTGTTTCCCGTGGTGACCTCGATGACTGCCCGGATGGAGCCTCTGACACCATCGAAGAGGAGCAGCATGGACGAGACCTTGGCGAGGACCCCAGCCCACCACCAACTCTACCAAAACCCAAGCCACCTGTTGCTGTAAAGCCTCCATTGCCTAAACGGCCTGTAAACCTCCTCTTTAAGTCACCTTCTCCCTCCTCCACCTCGCCCCATGCCCTTGACTCACCCCCAGCCTCACCTGTGGAAAGGCCGGTGCCTCTAGGTAACATTTACAAAGTCATGAAAAAGCCAAAACCTAAAAAACCTCCACTTCACAGTGCAACAAGTCCGGGTGTTCTCCCAGATTCAAATTCTACCACTATGCCACAGACAGCCTATGATCACTCATTCCTCCCACACTCCCAGTCTCTCTTTGACCTCCCTCCTCTCCCAGATCCCCAGCCTCTTTTGGAAGACCCACTTCTCGAGCCTGAATTTGATGCTGAACCTGACCTTCATTTGGGGCCTGAGGATGGAGGGTCACTACCCTCTCCCTGTAGTAGCCAGGAGACCCCAGAGCTCCAGGACAAGAGCAAGACTCTCCCCTCACGGATTACAATCTCCTGCCTGGCAGAGTTGTCTGACAAAAAGAAACTAAAGGTGATGAAGATATCACTCAGATAAGCCTGACTTTGTGACAAGATAATAAATATCATTGATGCCTCAAATTTTAGTAAATGTACTCGTATCTCAGTAACAGTTTCTAATTTCTTTCCAGGTTCCTCCTCCAGTCCCTAAGAAGCCAAATGTCTTGCTTCTTCCCACATCCCTTCATTCCTCCATTAATGGCAGTGCAGACCGTCAGATACCACAGACCGACAGCCCAGTGGGTCTGAGGTCTCCAGTAGGAGGATTCCCACCAGATGATATTCCTGCTTCTCCAAGTGTTCCAGACATGCCAGAGCAAGATGACAATAACCTGGGAACAGATGAGGAGAGTTCAAAAGAGTCATCGTTGCAATCTTCACTCCAGGATTCCTCGCTTACTGAACTGGGAGGAAAGATGGCCAACACTGGTATTGGATCGGGTATGTTTAGACTGGAATCGTATGACATTTAGCAGTTAAGATAGGTTGTCAGAATAAAAAAGTATTCCTTATGTCAGACACCTTCATTTACATTCACCATGCACCGCTTACCTTGAAAGGGCATTTGGAAAGTGTGATCTAGTTTTCGGCAGTCCATCTGTGCAGTCAGTGTTTCTTTTTTGACAGAATTTGGCCAAGAATTCCAAAAGCAAACCCATTAAAAATTAACAGGCAGCTGTGTGCATACTTTTGACTATTACTGACATTTTTCTGTGTTTCAGTGTCAGATATAAAAACCCTTGAGACCATTGAATACTGCATTATGTGGCTGAGCCATGTAGGTTTCCATGTCTTTATCAACAAAAAGTAAAAAAAGAAGCAAGAGAGAGAGAGAGAGAGAGAATTCCAAACCACAAAGTACTGTTATTATGAAATGATAGGCGTTCCACTTAAATGCATAGCACATTTCATGTACAAGACAATTCAAATGCTTTACATAAAACATTAAAAGTATTACAGCGGGCTGCAGAAAGCATTAACAAGCGCATTAAATTAAAAATTGACCTTCAGAATTCAGAATTAATTCTTCATGTCAGGTTTTTTAAACATCCCTCAGAGGGTTTGCTCCATAGTGATGTGACAGTTGCTGCAGATTTGCCAGCTGCACATCCATGATGAGAATCTCCACATTCCAAAAATGCTCTATTTGATTGGGATCTGGTGACTGTGGAGGCCATTGGAGTACAGTGAACTCATTGTCATGTTCAAGAAAGCAGTTGGAGAGGATTTGAGCTTTGTGACATGGTGCATTATCCTGCTGGAAGTAGCTATCAGAAGATGCTATGCCATTTATTTTATGCTAAATAGGTACTTAGGAGCCCAAAGTGTGCCAACAAAATATCCCCCATGCCTGTACACTACCATCACCAGCCTGAACTGTTGATAAATGGCTGGATGGATCCATGGTTTCATGTTGCTCTGATCTGTTAACATTCTGACCCTACATATAAATATGGCAGCTGAATTCAAGACTCATCAGACTAGGTCAGGGTTAGGCAAATGCAGGCTTGTAGGATACCTGCAGGTTTTCAATGTTTCCCTGCTCTAAAACACGTGATTCAAATTAAATGGATCCAACAGTTTAGCAAGTTCTGCTCAGTGACTCATTCATTTGAATCAGGTGAGTTGAAACAGGAAAACGTAAAAAACTTACTGACTACCCCTGAAATAGGCAGTGTTTTCCTTTTTTACTTATGTTTTTGTAACCAAAAATTTTGTGTGCCAATTGTGTTGCCTGAGTTTCGCCTGGCAGCCTACTGCTCCTGGTTTATCTATGATGGGTTGGATGCAAAGATTAATAAAGTATATATATATATGTATATATATATATATATATATATATATAAACTCGAACCTGTCTGGCACGAACAACATTTTAAGCCCAACCAACTCAAAGCATTTGTCTACATGACAAAATGCGTTGAGTTGCTGCCTTCTGAATGGTTTATTAACTCTTTGCGTTAACAGGTTTACCTGATAAACAGGTGTACCTAATAAAGTGGTTGTGGGTGTAGCTTAATTATTCTTATTTTAGTGTTTCCAGATTTTCTGTGTATTAGAGACAGGCATGTACACATGCATTCTGTTTATTTGTTTCTTACAATAAGAAAACCAGTAAAAGATTTATTGACATGACAAAAACACTTGGCAAAACACAAAAACAGCTTGTGAAAGTGTAAACATGTAATTTGTATGTTTTAATTATATTTCTCTAACTTGTCCAGATGTCTCAGCTGAAAAGACCGTTCTCCACATTGCAGAGGAAATGGATGACGACTTGTTGGCCAGCACACCTGCAACACACACCACTGAAGACCTCTTCACCATTATACACAGGTTTGAACACACACACACACACACACGTCAAATGCTTTTTTTAAATATGATGACATATATTGTACAAACTGAAACTACAACATTTAATCAAATAAGGGAAAAAAGAGTTGTCTTACTGTGCAAATCCTCTCAGCCTGGCAGCTTTTTATAACCCAGAGCATGTGATGAAACATCCATTGTCTTACTGAAAAGGTGTGAGGTGGACGGGTGGATGGAGTATGAAGTCTCCTAGTAACAGCCACATGTACAGCAGGTTACACGGGCACTGATTCCTATTTTGTCCTTGTTTCAGAAGCCCCCCCCCAACACCACACACACACGCACACGCACAGGTATTTTTTAATGCAACCATACACAAACACAAGGGAGCTAGTCTCTAAGCAACAAGTGTTCATGATTTTACCTGTTGTGGTGCTAAAAAAAGCTTCAAATGCAGAGAAGAAAGGAAGACCTGGAGTCAATGTTTTTATCTCATACAAGAAAGGACGGAGTTCCTTTTGTAGTTCCAAATATTAGTTTTTGTATTTTCCAAAAAGCAAAGAAGCAAATTGGAGTGTGACTCAGCTGAATGGAGGATCAAATATGAAATAATGAATTTGAAAGACTTCTAATTTCCTGGTGAGGGAATTTAACCAGAGGTTAGAGAAAATTATAGTTTGGTTACTGTTCATGCAATAGATGTCGATGGTAAAATTGCAATGCTGTGTTGCCAGCCCCAAGACTTGAACACAAGACCCTGGACACAATTTCTTTATTAAAGTATTAATAAATAAATTAAAGCTTAATAAAGAAATTAAATGGTTCTCAAACAGCTTGTTGTCAAGTTCTGCACAAGCCCCTTAATGACTCATTGATTTGAGTCAAGTTGCAGCATGGATCATCTAAAAGCTGCAGAACATTGGCCCAAGAGCTTCGGAGCTGGTGATCAATGATCTATCCTATTAAGCCTACACTGGGAATGCAACCATCCAGATGAGAACATGACCAAGGATAGTTGTTTGAGATTTTGTCTTGCAAAAGCATCATTAGAGCACCATCTGCTTGCGGGCAAAGCCTAAGTGGAGAATGACATAGACAGAAGGGAACAGAACGGTTTGCTGTCCTTTACTGGCACTGAGTTACGGTTCGCAACCAATACCATGTTGGTGCTGATCATTTATTTCTCTTTTAATGATCCACTTTTCTGTTTCAGGTCCAAGCGAAAAGTTCTGGGACGTAAAGAACCATCTGACTCATTTGGAAGCCGCCAGAGTCTGGTGTCACCAGTGAAGCACAGCACTAGTGGGAGCGACCTCCGAAATCTTACTTTGGGTAGCAGCCAAAGGTCGAGCTCCCGCAATGAGAACTTCATGGCCCTGCTTCAGAAGAAAGGCAGCAAATCTTCCAGTGGAGGAGCGAGGGTCTCTGCTATGGAGCTTTTGAAGAGCACAAATCCTCTGGCACGACGTGTCACAGAGTTTTCTACATCACAGTCAACTACCGAGGGTGGAGAGGTGCCATCTGGGAATGACAAACCCAATGATCAGTGAATGGAAGTACCATTTACAGAAGTTAACCGGGTCTGTGTGCTGTTGACAAAGCTATCAACCCATTCTACATTCAGACACCCACTGAGGATGGGGCCATGTGACTAGATCGCTCCAACAACTGACTGGCCATTTGCACTGTCCAATCAAATTGGAGCACATTTGTTTGGACAAAATGGTCCTTCCCAATGTTGGAGCACTATGGTTCCCAGTTAAACCAGTTCCTCAAGACATCGGTAAGGAGAGAAGTTTCTTCTCACTACATATTCAGTGAAAGGTGAAAGTTTTGAAGTCATCTTTTCCTCAATAGGAACACATTTGATGTGGAGGTTGGGTGGGTGGATGGATTGGTGGAGATGACACTGGGAATGTAAGGATATACAGTGGATATCTTCACTACTGGCTTCTTCGGGATAAAGATACTGAAGTCTGATAACAACGGGGGTAAAAAAATCTGACTCTGTAACCACAGCACAGAGAACTGACAATCGATTAAGCCAAGAGCTCAGTGGAGTAAAGTTGCAAAGATCTAAGACTTTTACAGTCCATCTATGATTCAGTAGCTCTACAGGTCTGACACCTGTAGCCCTCTACAAACCGAAGAGTCCATCATTAGCGGTGCAACTAGGCAACAGAGAAAGGAAATATGCTCAACAGTTCTACATCCTGGTTGCTTCTTATATCTCTGGTTAATGCAAAACAATGAGAGTCCTGTAATTTTGAACAAGAAAGTGCAGGATTTACAAAGAGAAATGGCATGAAGGCCTCTGGCCTTCAAGGACGCGGCATGAGCATGTCACTAATTCTGTCGCTCGTGCTGAGAACAAAAACACAGACCTTCACAAAACATTCCACAGAGACAGCAAGCGAACGGACGACACTTAAGAACGCAAGCACTTTTTCTTTTCTCTGGCCTCAGAGGTCGTTTACATGGCACGATCACTTCGCCGCTGCATTCAAAGTCATCATCAGTTATTATCTTTGAAACATTTTGTTAAAATGTTATTCTTTTTTACTCCTTTTTTATATATATGCTAGATGGCCATTTACTGTACACGTTTAATGGGATCATACTGTATTTATCATGTATAAAGATAAATGTAAAGCATCTATTGATAAATTTACAGACACAAAGACTAAAAATAGCATACAAGACGCTTGGACAACAAACTGCCAACTTTATGAAGGGAAAACAAACTTCAACACACAGATTGATGAAACCGTGGAAGGCTAACAGAAAACAGCCTGTTCAGACAAAACCACGCCTGTGGAGTTTCTGTAAGGAGAGTATGAAGCAGGCCTGGTTATTAAACAGGGTTTTTATTCATTTTTTGGTCTGTAGCGTGGGGACCAAAGGACTGTTAAAAACTGCAAACGACCACAGGGGACCTAACAGTTCGTCTATGTGTGTGAGCATATAGATAAGAGTGCTGGAGAGTAAGTGGGAGAACCAGAGCAAACACAGATAGAGAGAGAGAGAGTGCATAAATGTGTGCCTGATTTTTATGTTTGCTATTATTTCTTTTGTTCTTCTTCATTATCTGTCATAAATGTTTTGTATAACAACATGTGTGTGTGCATTGCCATCTCTCACACCCCTTTTTTGTTGTGCATAGGATTAGGAAGACTTAAGCAAAGTCCCAACAGGGAGCCTCCTTGGAAAGGCTGAAGTAAAGGAAGGGGCAGGGCGTGTGGCATCTTTGGTGTTACAGATTTCTGATTCTTTTATTGGTCCACTTCCTGATATCAGGTTTGCAACAAGTCACACTTTTAGTCTTACATTGCCTTCTTTATCACTTGATGTGGTTGAGTGGTTAAAAATTACCAGAGACCAACGCATCTACCTAAATTTTAATGGAATTTCGTCATGTCAGTGTCTAATCCATAATGGTGGTTGGTTATGGTCTTGTCTAAATTTTTGTTCTCCTGTGGTGCTCATTGGACTGATTCCTTTACAGCTAGGAAACTGCTGTTATTCAGTGATCAATTGAATTCCCAGGAGAATTCAGGAGCCAAAAAAAAAAAAAAAATCCAAGGACCAAAGAGTTTCTAGAACCATAAGGATTACATAAACATTCAGGTTTCTGGAGTCAGTACGATTCAAGAGTCACTAGATTTCATGGATGGAAGGGAATTAGAGAACCCTGAGGACACAGTAGGAGGTTGCAATTTGAGACGGAAGGAATTCTGTGAGGATAAATAAAGTTCCCTCCATCTGTCCGTCCACGCTTGCAGAGGGATGTGACGACCTAGAAGAGGTTCTGTTTGTTTTGCCCTCCCCTGCTTTCTCACCCCGTCCCTCTCTTCGCAGTGAGGCAGCGACGGTCTGCGTCAACCATTCTCCTCGTCTTTTCATCATTGCTGGAGCACATTCTCCATCTGTCTCTCTTTCCCGCAGTTTTAACCTCTCGTCTGGCACACTCTTAACTCCCCTACTTCCTCCTCTTTCTTCTCCTTGTAGTATCAGCTCTCTTTATCTTTCTCTCATTCTCTATCTTTCCTCTCCTCCTCGTTTTCCCCTTTCCTTCCTTCCTCTGCCCTCTGCTCCATCTCGCTCTGCATTCAGTCTATGCATCTCAGCCGAACACATGACGCTGGTTGAATGTCAATGAAAGGACTGTTAAGAAAATAGATGCTGTTCTTTGTAGTTTAAGAGTGTAAAAAACTAAACATTTTCTATCAGTGCTTATGTTGCGCTTTCTTTTCTTCTTTTCATATTTTTCTTTTGCATCCAAGTGACATGAAATGAGCATGAATGAAAGAATATATAAATGAGCAAATGGACAGGAGACGTGTTTTTGCTTAAAGGACCTTGACTTTTGGACTGTGACTGAAACACCCTGCAGTCTTGGACCTCAGATTATCCCTTCTGGATCACTGCGTGGACAGCCTGATTAGCAGTGGTTCAACTTTATCATCTGACTTATCCCCCGCATGGATGGACCATGTAAATTCAGGACGAAACCTCTCATCTCCCGACCCCCTAATTGGTAACTATCTCTCGGTGCTACAAAGTCTGAGCTCCACCTTGTGGATGAAAATGGAGGGAAAAAAAACAAAGGAGTCTTTAAAAAAAAAAAAAAAAAAAAAAACAAACAAAAAAAAAAAAAAAAAAAAAAAAAAAAATTTCCACTCATTTTCTTCCCAACAGCAGTCATTTGGGTATTCCATACACCTGAAAAAGAATTTAAAAATTGCATAAATTGTCAGCATTTATGATGACTCGTCAAGTGACGCTTGTTTTAAATATTTAGTGAATGAAAAGATAAACCTATAAAACTCTGTTTGCCTTGTATACTGAACTATAGGCGTGTTGCTGGAGCACTTTTTTTTTTTTTTCATTATTATTATTATTATTTTAACTGCCTTGGTAATGCACATACTAATACTGGGCCAAAGTAGAGTACTGCAGATGTAAAGGGGAAGCACTCATATAGATTCTTACAAACAATTACCCAAATCTGTATTCATACAGCATGTTTGTATTTCCATCAGAGCAACGAAATTACTCCAGATAAATCGTAGAAATCATAAAGTGGACCTACAGGAAAAGAAGAGAGACAACGCCAACATTATAAGCATAGTGTCAGGATTAAAAAGGATGTTTTGTCTATACTGTAGTTCCCAAACTTTTTAAGCCACGACCCCCAGGATAATATACGTTGGAGTTTGCCCTGATGACTCAATTGTGTGAAGTATCAAAAGGCTTGAAAACTGTCAGAATCTTAATAAATAAGGAGGATCAAGTGTTTATTGATGGATTATGTTAACGGCTGTAACACAGCACCCATATGCCGAAAATCAGCTTCTCTCGCAGATATAATGCCAAGTTCGGATTTTTAATTTGGCATGAATAATAACTTTGCTGTTTATGCATTAATGTGTTAAAAATTAATGTGTTAATTTCAGATTACTCTCTTTGCATTAACACGTTCATTCTCACAACCCTAATAAAAATCCAAAATGTATTTGATCAACATGGTTTATATCTGACCCTCCTTATCATGGAACCTCCATGAGGGCACGGGTCCCTGGTCTATCCGAGTGGATATGAACAATATTTATCTGAAAAAAATATAAGAAGCGGTGGGTTGTCAGTGTCAGCTTGCGTCGCAGATCAATAATTCACCATGTTTTTACATTTTTTCTGTAGCTAGATAGCAGATTTTTTTTAAGCAGGAAGGCAACAGAGGTAAAAACAAGCAGGAACATGTGGCTGAACGGGTTAAAAAGATGCTTTCTGTTATATAGAAATGTTTTAATTTCATATTGAAAAGAACATGTTTCAGTTTTCCAAGAATTTCTAAGAGACAGTTAATTCAGAGGCAGAGACGGCATCACAGATTGGGTTTATCATCAAAATGTGAAGCTAACATTAATGACAATTTAGCAAATTTTCTATTTTGGAAAAAGCTTAACAACACATTTATTATACATTTATACATTTAGGAGCAATATTTTCAGAGCTATCAAAGAGTTAAGCTGTCTCTGCCTCCAAGAAGTCTGTAAAACCAAATTATCTGGGTCTAAAATGAGACTTGACAAGAAGAGTACAGTGAATATTTAGTCTTTTGTAACATCCATAGGAGCAGAAATGCTGCAGGGAAAAGAGGAAAGAAATGGATATATGATTCTGCTGAATGTGGAGTTCACCATGCCGACATTCACACATATTCCATCAGCTTTTCCATCACCTCCTCTCTCGCTGTATCTCAGCTGTTATGAGTCAGAGAAATAATCAATCTGAAGGCTTTTTCCTCTCTTTCACTCTCATGTTTGCCCCAAGAAATCTACACAAGGTGCAATGAAACTGAAAAGGAGGCACTGTAATGGCTCACCATGGTAATTATTTTTGTCTCATCTAAACATTTAGCATCTCTGCTGGTAACACATATTGACAAGAAGCTTTGAAGAAAAGGTAGAAACTGAGGTGAGAATAATTTCAGAAAGTAAAATAATTTGAAGCAATGAGACCAAATTCTGGAACAAAGTCAGTCAGTATCAATACGCTGAAAAAAACTTGCAAATTGGTTCTCAAAGTTGACTTTACTTTCATCTGTTTGACACTTAAAAGTGGTTCCTGCTTTGTTACATGAGGGCGTGCTGTAATAAGGAATGGTTTTTGAAAACATCCAGCAGCCCATAAACGTACCGACACAGTGATTTCTGCTGACTCAGTTTGCACATAACATAAAATAAAACTTTCAGCACAGAAAGTACAAATAAATAAAATGTCTGCCACCCAACCCGAACTGACAGGTTCTCAGCAAGTCCGGCTTTCAAGCACATGTAATGTTCAGATTACTGACATGAAGCCAACTGGTTTTGGTGATTTCTTTATTTTGAATGAATGAATAAAAATAAGAGAAAAACAGAAAAAAACATGACGTGTCAATGAAATGATTGCTTTATTGTTACAGAGCAATCCTTACAGATAAAAGTAGCTCCAGTTTTCATTACATTACAAACCACATGCCAACTTTTGAAACAGCTTAAAGAAAATTAAAACGAATGGCTGCACATTTGGACTCATGACTTTTGTTTCAGGGGCACTACATGAGTGCAATTTACTTTGGAGTAAACATGCCACCCATTACAAAAGACGTTGCCTGTCAGAGGTGAACCCCGCCCTCCCATCAATCCAAGCGAAGTAAAACAAACACACCCAATGTCTAGTTTTAACCCCAGCGTTTTGCTGTGCAGGCAGCTTATAAAGAGAGAGATGACCATTAGAGAGACATAGAGAGAGACAGTTATTGGAATTATTCTATTTTTGTTATTCTTCATTGAAAAAAAAGACATATTTAAAGGAATATTTCGTGTATGTATTAAATATCCTTTGTTTTCCTGCCATATCCAATGGTGTAATTTGTAGCTGGTGGTGTAGGTGGTGTCACACACAAACGCCTCCCTCTGCAGCTACACAATGCCAATGTGATAAAATTATAATATCATTATAAATAAATTATTTTTCTTGCTTAAAAATGGGATGTTTGGTTTGTGTGCTTTCTTTCTTATTTTCACTATTGTAACTTGAGGGGGAAACCTCATCCACAGGCTATTCCTTAAAAATCAATTGAACTCCTGGTCTAAACTATTTTTAGAATAGAACTTTATTTTTCATTGCAACAAGTGCAACAAAATTATACATTTTTTACAGTGTGATGACATTAAAATGTGTTTTTTAGGTACGTAGTACGGTATACAGTAGAGATGGTGTCTTCTTTGGTCTCTTGGTCTGCCGCACCTCCACCCTTGCCATTAGGTCAGCTGCAGGGGCATCACCTGGAAGCTGCCATTTACAGGCTTTTCACCCCCTAACCCAGTAAATCTCCTGGGGTGGAGCCAGTGGCACACTGGGGCTGTCTCCCCGCCACCCTCTGCTAAACCCTCCTCCCAAGGGATGGTTAGCTTTATCGGCCGGACCCTCTTCTCCATCTCAGTGCACATGATTTCTGGCCAGAGAGCAGCTGTCACAATCTCTCTGGGTAAAACTAACTGTTTCCTGAGGTCTGCCAACACGTGCCAGTCCTTCCCTGGTGGGAACATGCAGGTCCTCTTGCAAAGGAGTTCATTAGTATAAGCAAGTTTGTGGAGTTTGACAGATATTCACATTTAAAAACGTGATTACACTCTCAGCGACTTGATTAGTTACTCCTCGCTAGTATCGGGTTGGACCCCCTTTTGCTTTCAGAACTGCTGACTAATTCTTGGTGGCATAGATTTAACAAGGTGCTGGAAACCTTGGCCAGGATTTTGGTCCTTATTGATGCAATATCACTGCAGATTTGTTGGCCACTGCATCAGAAAGGTGCACTGTTGGATTGAGATCTAGTGACTGGAGGCCACTGGAGTACAGTGAACCCATTGTCATGTTCCAGATACCAGTTGGAGATGATTAGCCATAATAATGATTTTTAATAGTTTTTTTTATTTATATTTTTGTAAAAACATACGGGTAACAAAGTGTTCATTGCAAATCCACATATAGAAGTCTGGATTCCAGTCTAAATGAAATATCAAGGATTCCAGAAATGACAACCCAAATTAAAAACTTGGCTTGTACTTTTAGTTCCAACAAGGTCAGTGATCATATCAGAACAGGTCCTTGTGTAGTAAAAAAACAAAACAAAACAAAAAACAAGAATACACCCACAGTGACTCTGAGGTGTGTTACTGCCATTTCTTATTTTTATCTGGACTCTGGAGTCCTCTAATGGTGGAAAAATGTCAGTACGGCTTTGTGGAGGATATAAATATATATACAGAAAACACGTTAAAAACTAAACTAGATAAAAAGCTGGAGAAAGAGAGAGATGAAAAAAGATTAATTTTGTCTCAGAAACCCATTAAACTGCACGTCCTCTGCATGTAATTAGTTAATTGAACATGATTATTTTTCTTTTCATTTTAAAACTAAGCTCAGCTGACCTGAAATCATCCTCTACATGTCAGAAAAGCCACACTGTCACACATTACAACTTTAATCTTGGATATTTATATTTTGGGAGAAAAAGTCTTTGAGAATTACATTATTCTAGGTGCTATAAGTAGAAAGTTTTCTCTCAGCGGGACTCCTTTATTCATATCATGATATTATGTTAATCTGAAATAACATGATTGTGTCATTTTGTCAGCAAATAATTTAGATGCCAGTGAACCATAAATATAATATGTTAACATGAATATTTACTGCTTTCCAAGAAGTGTTTAACAGCAGCTTCACCTGATGTGATTCAGCTAACATTAGAAAATGAAAAAGTCGACTCAACATAAACCGACTGTCCATCCCAAAGAGGGGTTCCCAAACTTTCTCATGCAAAAGCCGCAGCTGTGGAGGTATGCTTGGTCCAGCAGGACCCACCAAATATTATACGCAGTAAAATAAACCAACAAGCATAACACGCTGCAATCACGTCATTTACAACCAGATAAACACACTGATGAAGCCACAAAGTTTCCTCATCAGCTTTTAACCTGGACTAATAAAATATCCCTCATTGGCCCAGTTTCCAGCTGTTTCTGAGCTGGACAAGGACAGATGTGGACAGGAGCCTATGTAAGAATAATAATATTAAAAAATAAAGTTTATTAGTCCCTCAGTGGGGAAACTGCTTGTTTCAACAGTACAGGTGCAGTAAGTAGAAGCACACAGGTGATATAGAAAAGAACTCACATAAGAAATAGTAATGTGTACAGTAAATGGTCTGACAGGGTGTGTATGTACAGTATATAAATATGTAAACACAGTTTCCACGTGTTCGTTGTAAAGTCTGATAGCAGGGAGGTAAGACCTGCAGTATCTTTCCTCCGCACAGCGAGGATGAATCAGTCTGTCACTGAAGCTGCTTTCCAGAGCACACAGGGCGTCCGGCAAGGGGTGGGACTCATGTTCCAGCATGGAGGTCAGTTTTGCCAGAACCCTTTTGTTACCTACCTCCTGCACTGAGTCCAGAGAACAGCCCAAGACAGAGGTGGACTTCCTGATGATTTTGTCCAACTTCTCCACCCCTCATGTGATGCTACTGCTCCAGCAGACCAAACCATACTGGAAGGCTGATGCTATGGCAGAGTGTTCGGACTTGTTTAGCTGAGCAGCCTCAGTATTGAAATATCCACCTGTCACTTTAACACAGCACAAACATTAACTAATATTTTAATCTATGATACTAGGAAGTCCCATACAGGACCCCCTGCATGTCCAAGGTTGGAACAACCAGTAATTTGGACTGATGAGAGGTGTAACAGTAGAGCCACAAACCACAGAAACATTAACAACAGAATGAAGTTTTGACAACAAATAGTACCAAGATCATTATTACAGCATGTTGTACCAGAGTCATTATTACGGCTGCATAAAAAGGGTCATGGAGAAGCTCCACTAGTGCTCATCATCAGATAAACGTTTGCAGCTTGTAACACACCACCCGTCTCCTCTCCACTCATTTATTGAACAGTGAATCTGTGATGTGCTGCTGCTGATGATTTGAAAATATCCGGAATTGTCCCAATTTTCATCATATTATCCTGGGTCCATTTCGCCACCACGTTTCTCTGCATCTCAGCTGTTCTCGTGTTGTTAATTTAAAATGAAATATTATTATTATTAGTGACAACTGACGAGCACAAATGATTTTATCTGTGCACAGCAGGCCAGTCAGGCCATTTTTGGTCCAGGCTCCCTGGGGCCAGTCCGGGCCTGCTGTCATGGAGTCAACAGAAGAAGAGGAAATGTAGCTGCTGTTGACAGCATTGAACAGGTAGCTATCACAGTATAGAAACTAGTAAAATGTTGCGTCACATCATTACGTTCTGCACCACCTCCCACTTTTCCTCACTGGGGACATAAAGGACCAATGTCCAAACAAGCTGTTTTCAAGCCACAAAATGCAAGATTAAAGTCAAACAGGTGGTCTACAAATACAGTTAATATTTTTCTTCCTCACGTTTGCCTCAAGAAAAATAAGTCCTTGGTTAATTCGATCTATAGTTTCTTTTGCTGTCTCAATTTTACCAAAATATTTTTTGCTATTTACTGAACCCATCCCTACATTAGATTTTTCATTACATCTAGATTTTTCTTTTTTCCCCCCCTTAAACAAATATATGTATATATGTAAATATATATATATGTATATATGTATATATGTATATATATATATATATATACATATAAGTGCTGGGCAAAGATTAAGATTTTTATTCGCAATTAATCACATTGTTACGTGAAAAATATCTCTTTCCTTATCCTCTTTTTTTAATAAAGGTTTTATGTTTTTCTTTATTTTAAAACCTACAAACGTTTACAAACGAAATAAAAATGTGGTTCTTTGAAAATAACAAATATCCTATGGTGGTTCTTCATTAAAATATATATTAAGTTTCCTTTTTGAAAAGTCTGGTAACATTTGCGTCTCTAAAGTAGTTTTATTTAGCTGGCTGAGGGAAAAATGGCTCTTTGGATTGGAAAGGCTGCAGACCCCTGAACTAAACACATAAACAGGTTTAGCAGCAGTTTTCTCTTTAAACAGCAACAGTTAAAATATTTCTTCATATATAAAATCAAATATTTATGAGAAAGAAGGATGAAATGTTCAGGATTTACTAACTAAAAGGTAAAAAGTCAGCAGGATGGATTTAAAGCTGTGAAGCTGCTTCCTTCTAAACACAGAAGGAACAATATGTGATGAATATCAGCATCAGGTGAACAGACAGAAAGCAGGATTAGAATCTCACAGCTTCTAGATGGTGAGGAGAGAGAAATATTCACAATATGCACAATAACTTCCATCCATGCACCTTCACTGCTTCATTATCCACATTTCTGGATATAAATTCTCTAAACTTTCATTTTTAGCTTGACTGTTTAGCTTCACCTCTGCACCTGCAGCCTCCGCTACCGGGAGTTAAGAGTTAACATCTCGTTTCCGGGTGTAGCGTCAGGTCTGTAGATGTAACTATAAACATGTGTGGTATCTACAGAAAGTCCAGAATCTCAGCTACCAGCTCAGTAAAACCATTTCTATCACCACCAAACACAGTTAATACAACAAATAATTAAAATACCAGGTACACAAAGTCCAAAAAAAATGTAAACACAGATGATGTTTCCCCATGAACACGAACAAACGACTCCTCTACTGAAAGCTCACATCTCACAGATTCCACAGCTGGAAGTTTCATGTCGCTATGACCAAGATTCACCGAACCAGAGGCAGAAGAAGACCCGATTTATGCTGCACGTTTGTAAAAGTCAGAAAACATGTCTTACCTTTGCTTTCTTGCCTATTTATTTAAATATTTAAATATTAAATATTTATTAAAATAAATAAATAAAAATAAATAAATAAATAAATAAATAAAAAGTTTCCCGTCCAAAAGTCACGATGCTCTGCCATCTGCATGGGTTTGGACAAAGAGAAAGTCGGTTCTTCTTCTTCTTTCTTAAGTTCCAGACAGAAAACGTCTCTTGATTTTAATAAACCCGCTCTCTCCTGATTACGTCAGACGCACCGCTGCAGCAGGGAAGAGAGACATGGACGCCATGTTTCTGTTTCTGTATCTGTATCTGTATCTGCAATAGGGTCCTGTCCTAAGTGGAGGAGTTCAAGTATCTCGGGGTCTTGTTGATGAGTGAGGGAAGGATGTATGGCGAGTGGAAGCTGCCAATTTAATGCTCACCAAGCACAGGAGAGGGCGCAGCCGACCCTCACAATTTCAGTGGTATTTTGCTAGTTTGCTAAGGACAGATGGGCGGTGACGACGCGGCGGCGTCATGAAATTACGTGTACTGGCGGCGACGACGCGCCGGCGTACCTTTAAATTACGTGTCAAATCCAAATTAATAATGAACGTGTCTCACCTTATGCCACCTCAAGAACGTGTCTCACCTTTATGGAAAGCCGTTTTAGCCAAAAATGTGCGTCCAAATGCACCTTCTGAGCGCGTTCAGGATGCGTTCTGAGCGCGTTCAGAACGCCTTCTGAGCGCGTTCAGAACGCCTTAACTTAGAAAACGTGTTAATTCATGGTGAATCTTTGCTGAATCGCTCCCATTGGCTGAGTTAAGCCATTTCATTGACAATCGTGGGGACAGGTTGCAGAAATGCGGAGCTGTTATTCCGAAAATAACCAGCAACCAGCAAATGGCAGCATCCCGTTATTAACAAAACTGCTATATTTTAAGAGAGATTGTGACTTTAGCTTTGTTTTGAAAAATTTTCTAGTAGCAAATGTACACTTTATTTTCATAGTTTCTAATATATGGTTCGTAGTTTTTTTTTGTTTCGGTGTACATTCTTTCAGGTGTCTCAACGAAATTGTAGGAATAAATACTTATTTATGTCCCCGGCAGGTAATTTTGAACAATAAGGCCAGGTTGAAAAAACATTTGGAATATTGATCTTTATTGTAATTTCAATAAATGAGCTGTGGTAGTACACAACATAGGTTTAATTCACTAATAACGTCATTCTGCTAATATCCACAGCCACTGGATTACTGCCACCCGATTTGGATGTTATCATCTGATTGAATGGACATTATCTGTGGTTATCAGCCCATTCGTATGGGACAGTAGAGCCCTACTGTGCTTACTAGCAGATCCAGTAGGTCGTTATCATCTATTCACATGGCTAATCATGCAGAACTGATACAGGAAGACTCCCGATCCACTCCGACAGGACTCCAGTCCGCCTAAAGACCTATCATCGTCATCGTTGCAGCGTACTTCAAGGTAAAAAGGTGTTAAAAGTTAAAACATTTAAGCTGTTTCTGAGAGCTAATGAACAATGAAAAAAAGATAAACTATATGTGTGTGTGTGTGTGAGAGAGAGCTCTAATAAGGTTTCATAAAAGAGTTGAAACGAGTTGAAAAGGGTTTTTTTTTTTTTTTTTTTTTTCATTTGCATGTACATAGCGGTCAAGCTAGCATTACAGTGCTAGCTTGATATTACTGCAAAAACTCTAATTCATTTTTGTTATACATGAATATTAGCATCTACTATAGCTAACTGATAAACTAGTTAGAGAAGTAAGCAGATAAGTGAGAAAACGATTAAGTTTCTTCTTAAATTTCGCCTTTAGCCTCAAACGCAGTGATTACATTGTACATATATTTTGTGTCTGTTCCATACAAACTCTTGATTCAAGCTATATACTCACTGAGTTAGCACAGAATGTTTCATATAAGGCAATATCAGGTTTGTGGTTGCTCTGTTGTAATTTTGTAAGTAAGCAACAACAGGCAAACAGATATTCATTACCGTCATTAACCTTGAACTTATAATATGAAACCTACACACACAGGTCTGTCTGCTTTCCTGCTTATGTAATATCTCTGTACTTGACGTTTTGCATCTCCTTTTACAACTCTGACTCACAGATTGTGAAATACTTTCCAAGATTGCAGTGGTAAATCTGATTTATTTACTAATATCCGTCTATATTAAACTATTGTAAATAAGGTTTCGAACCAAGCTGTATGGATTTAGTGGGCTAATTGTCAAATATGTGTAAGGACAATAGAGATGGGATTTATGGCTCTTTGAAGGGAGCCGGATCTTGAGGAGCCATTCCTTTCAAAGAGCCATTCAAAAGACTGGCTTGTTCTCACAATATCTTTCAGAATTTCACAGCACAGAATGACAAACAATCAAAATCTGTACCCATATAAAATCCACTATACAAGATTTTAAAATTAAAGAAAAAATAGAGATAAAAAAAGATAAATCTGAGCAGTCAGTGTAAATTCTAGTAAATGTTTTAGATAGAACTCACAGTATTTGTTTCCGAACAATACTCTCTGCCCATAGATGCTTCACATGAATGGAGTGTGTTGGACATCAGACTTCTATGATGTCACAAATGTTATTTATATTATTTTCATTGGACTCAACTGTGTTACAGTTGGCGTGTGTGTGTATACATGTGTGCATGTGACTGTGTATTCTTATTCTACTTTGATATATGTAAAGGCTTGTTTTATTGAACAATGAGATATGAACTGAGATTTGCATAAATGTTTTTAATCATGTAAAGAATTCTGTGTTGCCTATGGCATGAAAAGCGCTTTATAAATAAAGTTTGATTTGATTTGATTTGATGATAGCAGTGTCAAAAATTTCTATATAAAAAGAATGGCTCACAAATGAACGGCTCACAGCTGTGAATTGGTTCCCATCGTTCATTTAAAAGAGTCATTCAAAAGAATCGATTCGTTCATGAACGTCACATCTCTAAAGGACAAGTTTATCTCCATTTATGTAAACCGTACATTTGCTAATCTTGAAGTCTTATTTTAGTGTGTGCAAGAAAACTGGCATGTTAATCTTCTTTTCCCTTTAGCATTACGTTTGTTAATTACTGCTTTATTACTGACTAGTTTTTTCATTTTTACTCATCAAGAGAGAACAGAGATAAGGGAGGATCAGAGAAACACTCTGAAGTCCTTCTATGAGGAGGGAATGACAGGTGTTGGCTCACCCTTGTTACTACAAGCGGCAACAGCAACGGGTCTTGATATCTGTGTTATACAAGTAAGGTTTACCATAGTGCAGCATTAATAATCAACATGCCAAATTACTTCATACTGTATCATTCAGAATGGAATTATAGGGTTTCTTGGGGAGGTTCTGTTTAACTGGTGTAATACCTTGTCATTATTTTTGTGTATTCAAAGGTGATATTGGTTTTATGAAAAGCTACACTATTGGCTTGTAATAGTGCAAAGATGCATAATATGAATCTATTAAATAAATGTTTTGGTTTGTTACTTTTGCAGCCAGTTCTTCTTACACCACCCACAGTACCAAGGGTCAAGTCAACGAGCTGGTTAAGAAAGTGCAGGATCTCTTCAATCAAAGATATAGTACGCATATTTTGTAACAATTCAGACAAATCTAAACAAATTACAAATACTTGAATGTCTTGATAAGCTAATATGCCTCCATGAAACTTTGACATTATAAGTAACTTGTTAAATTATTTATGTAAAGCAGGGATCACCAAATCCGGACCTCTTAGGCCAGTGTTCAGCAGGTTTTCAGTGTTTCCCTGCTTCAACACACCTGACTGAAATTAAATGGATCCAACAGCCTATGAAGTTCTGAAATTGCTGGACACTGTGGATTTGGTGATCCTTGATTTAAAACATCCATCAATCGTAAGATGTTACCTTCATAAAAGGACATGTTTATCGTGTTTCTGTGTGTATTCGTGTCTTTCAGAGGAGGCTGGAGGTTCTGGAAGGCTCCCCTACCAGTCCTTGTTAAACCAAGGCCTGACTTTAAATGTAGCTGGACTGCCAAACGGCCTGAGTCTAAGGAAACCCTCCTTTTATGGAAGGAATCAATTAGAGGCCATTTTAAAAGATGCAGAGCAGATTTCATTTGAAATAACTAAGTCCTATCAAAGTTGGCTATTGTGTTTCCGCAGTTGTGTTTGTATTAGCCATTTTGATCTTTACTCGTTAGGAAAAAATGAGGTAACAAAAATATTATAATATTACACAGTGCCATCATAAACTTCCAGAACAGATTTTTGTTCTACATAACTTGAGTAATCAAATGTTTCCATAATTATAGTGGAACACCATTTTTAAGGCACCCCTTCAGATAATATTTGCATAGTTGAATATGATTTCGGGGACTGTGATTGCCCTTTACAATGCTTTACATTTCTACAAACTATGAAATGAATACATCTATGCCCTTCATTCTTGAGACATATTTATGGGATAAGCTTTGTACTAGGGAGCAAATCTGAATTCTTCATATTTGAATTTGAATCATTCAATTTGAATCTGAATATGCCTGTTTGAATAATTGCTTAAAAAAACTGAATCCAAACTACCATATTTGATATTGAATCTTTGTTTTTAAAATGTGTATATTGGTAAAGTTGAAACTTTTGTATTTGAAAAAATTCATTCCCTAATTCATTTTCATAGTTCAGTTTCAGTTCTCTCCATTGAAATTCAGATCTGAAATACAAATTCAAATCTGAAATTCAAATTCAGGCTTGAAATTCAAATTCAGGTTTGAAATTCAAATTCAGGTTTGAAATTCAAATTCAGATCTGAAATACAAATTCAGATCTGAAATTCAAATTCAGGTTTGAAATTCAAATTCAGGCTTGAAATTCAAATTCAAATCTGAAATTCAAATTCAGATCTGAAATACAAATTAAGATCTGAAATTTAAATTCAGGCTTGAAATTCAAATTCAGGTTTGAAATTCAAATTCAGGCTTGAAATTCAAATTCAGATCGCTGTGAAAGCAGCTTGCAGGCTTATTGGGCTCCGTCAGTCCAGGAGAGACGAGAATGGAGCAACATTCTGTCGTCCCGCAATGTCCCCACCAGCAGTGGTCAGGGTCCACAAACGTTAAATCTCCGTCCTTTAAACACCACTATGGACATGCCAGTATCTTTATGAAATGTCACGATCAACGGCAACGTTGCATTTAATTTTAAATAGGTCGTTGCCTGTCTTTCTGTCTTAATGACCTTGCTTGCTGAGACAGGAAGACAGCAAGCCTGCAAGCTGCTTTCACAGCGATGCGCCGTCACAGACATGATCTGGCGTGTCTGCAGCCCGGCGAGTTACTTACTAAAATGTTTCCAAACCAACGCAAAAGATCAAGCTGGTCCGTTATAGCCTACATGATATATGTAGGTCACTTGAGGTGCACATTAATCTGTGCAAACTTACACATATTTTTCTTGTATTAGGAGTTACCACTAATGTGAAAAGTCTGCAAGCAGCCCACAGTGGCAAACCGCTGAGACCGTTGAGGAAACGGTAACTACCGCTACAGAAACGGCAAGTGCCATTACAGGAACGGTAACTGCCGTTGTAGCGAGAGTGGCTGGCCTGGATCTTAGCGTCTCTCTCTCTCTCCCCCCACCCCCCCCCCCCCCCCCCCCCCCCCCCCCCCCCGCCGCCATCCCCCCCTCGCCCTCCTTCTGCTTGTAGCCGTTGAGAACAACTGCACAAAACTGACGTTACTCCATCTGCGATCGACTAGTTTTGCCTCACGTCAGGTCCCGGATGTGTGGCACAAAAGTTTGAATTTCAGATCTGAATTTGTATTTCAGATCTGAATTTTTCAAATACAAAAGTTTCAACTTTACCACAATACACGTTAAAAAAAAACAAAGATTCAATATCAAATATGAGAGTTTGGATTCAGTTTTTTGGAGCAATTATTCAAACAGGCATATTCAGACTCAAATTGAAGGATTCAAATTCAAATATATAGAATTCAGATTCGCTCCCCAGTACAAAGCTTATCCCATAATTTGCAGTGACAATAACTTAAATAAGTGATTTGATAACTCAAAATCACCTAAATTTTAGAAGGAAAATTAATTTGAATCAGCACAATTAAGCTTTTTTGAGACCAGTTCAAATCATGTTGACCATGCTGATCAAACTGAGTTAGTAGAACTATGAAAGTCTCTGGATATATACTTAAAAAGTTGCAAGTAAGGTGCATGCAAATTGTTACCTCAATTTTTTAAAGTTAAGTCAGTGTATTATCTTTTAGAGTGTAGCCACATATTTTCATAAGATCATGGCACATCGATATGGCCTCCTCTTCCGTGGCCACAGACTTAAGTCAGTCGTCCACATAAAAATTCTGTAGGACTCTTTACAACCTCAGTTCTGTTTTGTTTACTCTGATCTTCAGCACACTTTCTCAGGGCAAAGCTGACACAGCTGGGTGAGGATGTGGCTCCAAACAGATACACAGTCATCTTGTGTTCCACCAGTGGTTGAGTGGAATCTCCACCTGGCCACCACAGAAATAGGGCTGCATGATTATGACCAAAATAATGATCACGATTATTTTGATCAATATTGTAATCACGATTATTAATCATGATTATTCACCGTGTTTGGAAAAACATGTATTTTTATTGCACCAATTATAAACAAACTATAATTTTTTTGTGAAAAATTAAACTTTAAATTAGAATAGATGATAAATAATTCAACAAATACATTTACCATTTATTTTTGAGAAGTTATTCTAAATTATGGGGCTACAAAAGGAGCTAAATCAAGAGTCGTTTGGGAGCCAAAAGAGCTGGCTCTCTGAAAAGAGCCGAACATCACATCACTAGCATAGTTGTAATGGATGCTACAGTGGAGAGGGATGTTGTGAGAAAGGCAAAAACTGAAGAAAAGACAACCTAAAAATGTTTTGAAAAGCAAAAAAAAATCTTCAGTCAATATTTTCTTTGTTTTTTAAGTTTAATTTTATTAAGTTAATGTTTTTTTATTAGGAGTCTGCAACATGTCACAATACTTTAAACTTTTTTAAATGCTTATGTCCACACTCTTTATTGATAAACATTAATATCTGACAGTAAGCCAGCGTGGGATCATCCAGCAGCAGTTATGTATGTTTAATTTTCAGCCTGGTCATGAAACGGAGGCGATCATCTCCTGCTCTGAATGCAGCTCTGCCGTGTGAAGAACAAGCCTCTTCTGAGTGCTTTTGGACGGGGGAGGGGTCGGCGCAGCACCCAGTCCTCACTGAAGAGTAAACTATACGCTCTTTCATGTCAGTCTACAAAAGCCCCCAATATCACCAGAAAAGGCGGTGAAGAAAATTTGTCACTTGTCGTTTTTAGAAAAAAAAAATCGCTAGAGTTGAGTGAAAACTTGCTAAATATATCAATGAAGCTACGTTAGCAACACTGAGTACAACTAGCTGCCGACTTTAAAAGAGGTGCGCCACTACACCCTTGTTCTTTAGGCAGTTTCATGAAGCTTTGGCCTTGCTTTCGCCCCCTGGTGTTTGGCAGACAACAGGTTGAGAATGTATGTGATCAGAGATGCAGCAGAGCCGCTTTTTGAATGTAAATACCGTTGACGATCAGGTTAATTTAATTGTGGCCACCAAAATCATGATCACGATAAAAATCCGATTAATTGTGCAGCCCTACACAGAAACCTTTGTAGGTTGGAGTCATTGTCAGGAACTTTAACCTGGTGGAACATTGCTTCCACATCCACCACAGGTTCTTGTCTGGATCTAATGACAACACCAAGAAGACTGCTAGTTAAATCAGAGCCTTGCAAGAGCTGATCCTTTAACGATGTTCCCTGAAAGGAAGCTGCACAATCAAACACAACTCTCAGTTTCTGTTTCACCGGATGATATACAGGACTATGTGGTATGTACCACACTTTACCTTCCTTGTGTGTCAGCTCTTCAATGGACAACTGCACCGCATAACCTTTCTGAAGAATATTGTCCATGAAGTCCTTGTATTCCTTACGAAAGAAGCCATTCCTGATGAACCATCGTTTCAAATTCTGTGCTCTCTGCTCAGCCATTGTTCCTTTATTTGGCATGCTGACCATTCGGTTCCTCACAGGCAAACATACAACGTAGTGGCCTTCAACCAGTTTAGCAGATTTATGACCATGTCCATGAACTGGTGGTCTTCTTTTGACATTTCCACCTCATCATGTTTGGGAAATCCATACGAAACTGTTGAAGCCACAAATCCTCCAGACGGTGAAATACGGTTCACCATTGTCTTAACAAGTTTGCTCTTGTTGCTGCAGCTGGATCTTTCCCTCAAAGGCCCATTTACTGTCCAGCCGAGCTTGGTTCTGACAGCGTATGGTCCATTACCGACACTGCTCACAACCTCCCATGGCTCCATGGCCTTTGGCACATTTGCTCCAATGAGCAGTCCGATGTTAGCTTCAATCTGAGGCAGTTTTATGTTTTTAAGGTAAGGCCACCTTTCAAATCAAATCAAATCAAATCAAATCAAATCAAACTTTATTTATATAGCACCTTTCATACATAAAAATAGCAACTCAAGGTGCTTTACAGAGAGTAAAATCCCCCAGAACCCCAACCCAAGAGCAGCAAGCCCACCCCCCACCCCTTCCCTTCAACACACACACAACACAGAGGGTAAAAGCAAGTTAAAAGGACCAAGGAAACGCTGTAATAAATTCTGGGGTCTAGTGGTGTGGGGAAAACCTGAGATAAAACACTGTAAAACCAAATCTAAAAACCAACCCCGGGTATAAAAGTAATATTGCTAAGACCCATAAAATAAGAGAACCCGTGAAATAAGAGAATACAAAATGATAAAACAAATACATAAATGATAAATAAATAGAAGCTGAATACAGCCTGTGTGTTAAGAATAAATAAATGAATAAATACAATAGTAATAATAAAATGCTAAATGTGATTAAAATGCTAAATTAAAAAGGTGGGTCTTGAGTCTGTTTTTAAAAATATCCACACTAGGTGCTCCCCTCACGTCCTCAGGCAGGCTGTTCCACATACGAGGGCCATAGAAATAAAAGGAGGCTTTTGTTTTTACTCTGGGAACAGTTAAAAGGCCAGTACCAGAGGACCTGAGGGGCCTAGTAGGCTCATAAGATAGAAGCAAATCAGATAAATAAGGTGGGCTAAGAACATTAAGAGACTTTAAAACCAATAAAAGAATCTTAAAATCAATTCTGAAGCTGACAGGGAGCCAGTGCAGAGACTTTAAAATTGGTGTAATATGGGCCCTCTTTCTGGTCTTTGTCAACAGACGTGCAGCTGCATTCTGTACAAGCTGCAGCTGGTTCAGGTACTTCTTTGGAAGACCAGAAAGAAGAGCATTGCAGTAATCTAATCTTGATGTGATAAAAGCATGAATCAGTGTCTCTGTACTGGCTCAAGAGAGAAACGGCCTGATGTAGGAGATGTTCTTTAGATGATAAAAAGCAGTCTTAGTTATGTTTTTAATATGAGGCTCAAAACTGAGATCTGCATCTAAAATCACTCCCAGGTTTTTTACTTGATTAAAATGGTTGAGGGCTACCATTTTCAGTTTGGACTCCAGTTTCTCTCTCTCAGCGTCAGGTCCAATCATTAAAACTTCTGTTTTGTCCTGGTTGATCTGCAAGAAGTTTTCTGCCATCCACCCTCTGATATCTAAAATACAATCTAACAAGGCATCAATGGGCCCATGCTCATCAGGAGTCACGGCAACATATAACTGTGTGTCATCAGCATAGCTGTGGAAATTTATGCCGCGTCTCCTGATGACATCACCAAGAGGAAGTATGTAAAGATTAAAAAGGGGTGGGGCCTAAAACTGAGCCTTGGGGTACACCACAGGTCAGTCTATAGCTCTTGGACGAGGATTCCTTCATGCTAACAAAGAACTCTCTATCTGTTAGATAGGATTTAAACCAGTTAAAAACAGTACCAGTGAGGCCAACCATGTTGTGGAGTCTGTTTAAAAGAATAGTGTGGTCAGCTGTGTCAAAGGCTGCGCTGAGGTCAAACAACACTATGACAGAGAGTTTTTTAAGACAGTATTGAGCCTAAGGTCACTCACAACCTTGACCAGTGCCATCTCAGTGCTGTGATTGGTCCTAAAACCTCACTGAAACTTCTCAAATTTATTGTGTGAGATTAAAAAATAATTTACCTGATAAAAAACAGATTTCTCTAAAATTTTGCTTAAAAATGACAGGTTGGATACTGGTCTGCAGTTGTTGAGGACTGAGGCATCTAAATTGCTCTTCTTTAGAACAGGGGTCACCATGGCTGTCTTTAGGGAGGAAGGGAAGACGCCTGTCTGGAGAGAGCAATTCACAATGCTCAGTAAATCCTCCTCACAAGAGCCATAGACAGTTTTAAAAAAGGCAGTAGGGATGGGATCTAAAAAACAAGTTGCAGATCTTAACTGTGAAACAACATCCCTAAGCATTGCAGCATCAACCAGGGCAAAACTCTCCAGTGTTTCCTCACAAGTAAACAAAGCCTCAGACCGTTTAAAATCTACAATGTGATGTTGACGCAGGTTAGATCTGATTTTCTCTATTCTATCTCTGAAGTGGGCTGCAAACTCCTCACACCTGGCATCAGTGGGTGTATCAGCAGGATTGTTAAAATTAATTGTTAATTAGGCGGTTGATTGTGGAGAAGAGGACGCGTGGTTTGTTTTTATTGTCAGTTATGAGTTTGGAGAAGTGGGCTTGTCTTCATATTCTTACAGCTTCGTTGTAAATACATAAGTGTTCATGTAGAATTTGATAATTTATTGTTAGTTTGTTTTTTCGCCACCTCCGCTCTGCTATTCTGCAGTTCCTTTTTAACTTTTTGATGTCTTCAGTTTTCCAGGGAGGAGCTGGTTTTGTTGTTACTTTCTTCAGTTTTAGTGGGGCCACTTTGTCCAGGGTAGCACGTAATTTACTGTTAAAATGGTCAACAATAAAATCACAGGATGAGGGTAAAATAAAAGCTGGGGCGCTGTGAAGTTGATCAGTAAAGTCTGCAGCCACTTCAGCATTACTGTACTCTGACATGCTGGGTAAAATTCATACAGTCTAAAAGATTTAAAAAGTCCTGGGGGAAAGAGTCTGACTGATTATCTATGTGCAAATTAAAATCACCTAAAATAACAATCCTCTCATACTGGTTGTGAATGATTGAAAGCAGCTCTGAAAAGTCTTTTATGAATGATGAGCACCTTCCAGGAGGTCTATATACTGTTATTCCAAGGACAGGTGGGCTGCTAAAAACAATGGTGTGATATTCAAAAGAGGAGTATTCATCAAACGAAATGTCTTTAAAACCAATGGAAGATGACAGGATAGAGGCTGTCCCACCACCCTTTCTGCCTTTCCTGGCCGTATGTGTGAACATGTTATTATGTGGTGATGCTTCAATTAGGGTGATGGGGGCATCTGTGCTGAGCCATGTCTCTGTTAAAAACATACAGTCAATGCTGTTGTCTAAAATCAGGTCATTTATAAGAAAGGACTTATTGTAAAGTGATCTGACGTTCAGTATGGCCATATTCAGGGGACCAGAATGAGTGTCCTTAGAAACCGGGTGTGTGTTGGGTGGCCTGTTGAGTGTCTGTATTGACTTGAGGTTAGCAGGGTTTCTGTGGGACTTTTTACTGAGTATCTGTGTTCTGTTCGTGGTTATGGACTGTATGGGGAGAGACACAGGTGTGGGTGGTGATGCCAGGTGGTACTGATAGGGGGCGCTGGCAGGGGATACAGTGCTCAATGGTGCAGGTAGGGTGTTGTGGTTGGTAATTAGTCAGTCACGTGTAGAACACTGTACAGCATGCTGAACACCCTGCTTCCCAGCGGGCTTGGGTGAACTCCGTCGCCTCTGAAGAAAGAGGCCCGGTTCCAGAAGAGGTTAAAATTCAATAAAAAAAGTCAATAAAACCAACCTTGTGGGCACTGCAGGAAGACAGAAGCCAGGTGTGGAGGCTAAGGATTCTGCTGAAGCGCCCCATTACACAAACAGATTTCCCGCACCTGCTGAGAAGGTTAAAAAGGTCCCTAAAATCCTTTTTTGTCAGCTCAGACTGCTGACATGCTGTATCATTTGTTTCCACATGAACTATGACACGTTCAGTAGAAGATGGCATAGAGTTCAGCAGCCCAGGGAGCTTGTCGAGGATGTCCAGGACCGTGGCTCCAGGAAAACAGCGTGTGATGGCGTTGAAAAATTTGATGTTTCTGGTGATGGAATCTCCCACAATTATTGTTGTTGGCGCAAACAAGGGAGGAGGAAATGGTGAGACTATGCTCTCCGGACAACCAGGTGTGTGTTTTTTGTACAGACACGGCCCTCCTCGTTTCACCCAAGCAGAGCGCACGGCCAGTGCTGGCTGGGTTCGCAGGGGAGAGGTGATCAGTGGTGGGCAGGGGGCCGGTGCCGGCCCCAGGAGTGCCAGCTGAGTCAGCTGGCAGAAGTTTGCTGCGGGACTGAGCGGCCGTGTTGCACGACTCCAGATGTCCCTCCTGCTTAGAGCCAGAGATGGGGACATCCATCCCTGGTCTGGGCGTAAAGTGAATCGAGCCAGAGAGAGAGAGAATGCTGTAAGGTAAGAGAGAGAAAGCTGTAACGCAAGACTCGGCAAGACTTGGCAGAATCAACATGGCGCGCTACTGAAAACAAACTTTTTAAAAAATTATATATTCCAAACCACACTAACCCGGTCACTCTGGATCACATTGAAGAAGATCTCATCAGCCCGACGAATTTCATCGAAGAAAGCTTCCAGCGGATCGTAATGGGCAAGTCTAACGCTGCAGCGACGGCCTCAAAAACCGGCTCCAGTTCTAAAAGAGTTCGCCCGGCGGAATCCACCGAAGCGACCAGCCCAGTCTCTCCAACCGGCAGCGATACGACGGATATCCTAATCTCCATCGACGGGAAGCTATCCAGCCTCGATGCCCGGCTCTCCCTGCTGGAAGTTCTTCATCGGGAGTTTCAATCTTTAAAGGAAAGTTTGGAATATAGCCAAAAGCAGGTGGAAGCTCTTGCTACGGAGAACAACACCCTCAGAGACTCGGTGAAAACCCTTACCGAAGGAGTAAGCCGACTATCAGTGGAAAATAAAAAAATGAAAGAGTTAGTCCTAGATCTACAGGGTCCTAGCATGAGAGATAACCTAGTTATTTCAGGGATCCCAGAGCAGGTGGAGGAAGATACAGAGGCAGCTGTTAAAAAATTCATCAGATCCAACCTTAAACTTCCAGAGGAAAAGGTAAAAGCCATCTCTTTTCATCGGGTTCACCGCATAGGGAAAAAAAAAACCGGAGGGCAGACCCAGGCCGATATTAGCTAAATTCGTTCTCCACAAAGAAAATGAGGAGGTGAAGCGTTGCGGCAGACAGCTTCGTGGGACTGACCTTAGCATGAGCGATCAGTTTCCCAGAGAAATCCTGGAGCGTCGCAAGATCTTGTTCCCCATCAGGAGAAAATTCCTGGACGGAGGAGCCCGCGCTGTCATCTCGGTGGACAAACTTTACGTTAATGGACAGCTACATCGTGACCACAACACCATTCCCTGCTCTACTGACCTCAGATATGTATCCACACTCTGCACACTTTGCACAGGTGTTATAAACGCTAATCAGACTCACTGGGCTTAAGTCACAGAGTTTAATGTTTGTTCACAATAGACAATAATACTGCCAGTCTCTAATGTTCACAAAATGGACTTATTTTTTATGGGTTCATTTTCTTTTTTCACTCACTTCCCCCCTTTTTTTTGTCATTTTCTTCCCGCTTTATTCTTCTTTTCCTCTCTCTCTGCACTCTTTTTTGTTTTTCTTTTTTTCTAGCTGCCACCTCACGGAACCATATAACACTAATGCTAAGCTGCACAGTACATTTAGTGATACCTGTATATATAACCCAACACTCACATTTATTAATTCAAGTACATTTAATAACATTCAACACAGGCACACAACATTACGCATTCATATTCATACACTTACACACACACACACACACATACACATTTATATCAACAAGAAGCATCCAACACTCACTTTTTCACCACAAGCATGACCATCCTTAGATTTATCACGTGGAATGTGCACAGAGCTGGGACCAGAGAGAAGAGACTAAAAATCTTTAATAAATTAAATGATCTGCAGGCAGACATTGTGTTCTTACAGGAGATTCATATGACAAAAACATCAGTGAATGCCCTCTCTACAACCCAGTTTCCTCATGTTTACTCAGCCTGTTATAAAAAAGCAAAAGTGCTTTAGAAGTGTCAACATCAGCACTTCTCTGACACGGTGGTTTTGCCTGGGGCGGTCGGGCCCCGTCGGGTTCCTGGGTGGGGCTCTGCTGGGGGGAATGGGTGGCCCTTGGGCCTGTGGGGCGCCTGCCCTCCGTGCGGCCCGCACCGCAGCGCCCGGTGCCCGCTGGGCCTGTTCGCCATCGCCCTGGGCTGCCCGGTGCCCCTGCCCCATCTCGCCGGGGTTCCGGTCTGGGGGCCCCTCTGCTCTGGTCCGGGTGGGCCGCTGCTCTGTCTACTTTGGCTGTTCTGGGCTTGGTGCTCTGTGGACCTGCTTGGCCTTTGGGGCCTCGGGCTCCCCCCGTCCCCCACTGATGCTTCGGGGTCAGCGTGATCGCGGCCCCCTTGCGGGTACACATTTCCTCCTTGTTGCATGGCCACACATGCATGTTAACACGTGCATGCTCACAAACGTGCTCGTCTCTCCATCCGCTTCTCACTAGACGTAGCTGATGTTTGTGTGTTGGTACGTTCATCTGCAGGTACGTTTGATGACTATTGTAATTTTTTTATCATCATCCTGTTTTTCTTTTGGTATCATGTAGTACCGTGGTAGTTTATATTGTAGTTTTTGTTTTTTTTGTGATATGTTCTGGGCAGCCTAGACAACTGTTATTTTCACATTTTAATCCTGTCCTTTTCTCCCTTTTTTTTTTTTTTTTTTTTTTCTCTCTTCCTCTATCTCCCTGTCAGGTTCGGCACTGACATATAAAGACTAAAGAAAATAAGATTACAATAAAAATAATAAAAGTATCAAGGGCAGCCATGTATATAACATGTCTCCCTTGGTAGAGCAAATCTGTCAAGCAAAATATGGCACACAGACCACCGTTCTGTATGTTAGGATGCTGGACAGGACAGGGTTGAAAAAAAAAAAACAAAAAAAGTGAATCGAGCCTGGCCGAACAACCACGGACCGACGCCGGCATTTACGTTCCATAGGAGAAGCGGGTCTCATCACTGCCTTTGTGGAAGACAGAGGGGAAGCCAGGTAGCCATCACGCTTTGAAAAGGAGCCAGACGAGCTGCGATCAGGGAGAGGAGGGAAATCTTCCTCGCTCAGGATGGAAAACTTATTTGAAGTTTGAATGGCCGAAGGAGATGCCGGGCATCGCCGGATTTTGCTGCTGTGTTTCCCCTTAGCGACTGGATTCCACATCTCCTGGCTAGGAGATGTGGAATCAAGATCCTTCTGTTGTAGTATATTTTCTTTTCCTATAGGTATTGTCTTATGAATGAAGGCATCTGGGAGATCAATAAACTCATCACCTGACAGACTGCTGACCTCCAGGCCAGACACCACATAAGTATTGACAGGTTTCTCTTCATTTATGGTTCTCAGCATCATTTCAGTCTTTCGTCCATTAACCTTCAGCTCATTCATTAGTGCCTCTGTACAAAATGTAGCAGAGCTGCCTGGGTCAAGAAAGGCATGTGTCTGCACTATCACACTTCCTTTTGGATTTGACTTGGACCGGAACTATGGCAAGCATGCAGTCTGCCTCCCCGGCCCCAGTCAGCTCATGCTCGTCAGACTGAGCACAAACAAACAAGCTCAAAACCATCACATTGACCATCACTGTTCTCTGCCCATGTTTCTGCATCTGCAACTAAGCCCTTTCTCTTAATGTGCAGAAGTGTAGGATGTGTTAAAATACACACCTCACAGTTCACTTTAATTTAGCAAAGTTTACTCATGTGACCATGCTTGAGGCAGCTAAATCAAAGTCCCTTGCTCCTCAAGAACTCCAGTTTCTTTTTGTGTGATTTACTTTTAAGTTTGTTACTAGTCTCTAAGATATTCTCGCCTTTACAGAAGAGACAGGCCAGTGTTGTGGTAGTTGGAGCTGTGTGTTCAGCTGGATCTGCATCTTTCTTTTGTTTATCCAACTTCACGGCACTTGTGGTGAAGGACTTCCTGTCTATACCTTTTTTCAGCTCTTTGTGATTACTTTGCTTGGTTGTGAACGTTTTAGATGCAGTGCCATCTTTTATGTCACCAAAGACTGGATGAAGAGCAACTTTGGCTTGTTTGCTGATGAACTCAGCCAAATCCTTAAACTTGACTCTTCTATCACTATCCTCTTGTATGTTGCACACAACATTTCTCCATCTTTCACACAGCTTGAATGGAAGTTTTGCCACTGTGGCTTTCAGATTTACAACATTGTCCAACTCCTCCATATAACTCACCTCAGTCATGGTGTTGCAGCAGGCTGTCAGGAAGAGTGAAAAGGCATTCAAAGCCTCTGCATCCTCTGGTTTGATGGGCGTCAATATCTTGTTTTTGTTTAAGAACAGCAGCCTTTGCTAGCAATGCAGCTCTTTCTACTTCAGCTTTGAGACGTGCAGCTCAAGCAGTGGACACTCTGCTCCCGACATCTGATGCAGGCTGTCTGCTCCTACAGCTATGGGCACCTGATGCCAATGATACACTGTCTGCCGGGTGCACCTCTGCAGCACATTCCTCAGCTTGTTTAGCACGTTCTTCAGCTGTCTCTATCCACGTTTCCACTTGTCGCATAAATCCACGAATGTGCATTAGCTTCGGCTCAAACCACAAACTTTGATCTTTTTCCAGCTCTTCTCCACACAGCAAGCGTGATAAAGCATCATTAGTCTTCCAAGATTCTCCTAGGGAGTCTTGATAATCTCAAGGTATGTCCCAATCCGCACACTTCTATACTTCGAACACTACATTTATGTGCTTAGTGCGCTGACACAGAAATTTCAGTAAAAACTCAGTGCACTGAAAGTACCCGGATGCTGCCCTAAACTCGGCCAAAAATCTAGTACGAAACCATGGACACTACACGCACTAAACGGACGCCATCTTGCTGACATAGCGGAAGGGGAGGGACTTTCAACCAGTTTTTCAGAGCTGAATAATGGCAGCCACCGACTCAGCGGTACTGATGCAGGTGGAGGCTATTTTCTACTGTTGTAAGTATGAAGATATTTGATCGTAATTCTAATATAAACTGCAGCATGCTTCTTATCTCTTCTATCCCTGATGACAGTTATGGATCTGATCATTTGTTGGAGGCTGCAGTAGAGTTAGCAACGTAAATGTTAGCAGTTTTATAGCCGATTTCGTGGATGTAGATGGGCTATAAGTGTTAAAAATGATTAATGCTATAGGTTCTGTATGTTTATTCATGATTGTTGAACCTCCAGATTACGCACTGCGGGGTCTCTGGCGTAAACGAAATGGTCCTTGATCTGAAAACTGATTAAGAAACACCGCTGGTTAGAGAACCGGCCCGTTTCCATTGTACCGCTGACTAAGCCGTAGCTGATTGTACATCACTTTAGATAAGCGTCTGCAAAGTACCCATGAAGTACAAATATATATATATTAATGTTTGCTTTTATATAAACTGCCATTGTGTGTTCACCGTAGGTCACTGTGGCATCAAACCACCGAGCCAGCAGTGGCACTGAAGCATTTACCACCTGCGGGCTAGGACGCTGCTGTGGAGAAGAGACAAAGACACATGAACGTGTGCTGATGGTTTCTATTGTTATCTACTGAGATAGATTAATACAGTGGAGGCCACGGTTCTTTGTTTCACTAATGAGGCCTTTTAAAAGACATTTAATAGTATAAAAGTATGATGACATGCAAACACGTATGTTAACGTGATTTTGGATTTTGGAAGAACTTGGACGGATTGTCCTAAAAAAAAGTATATTAACGGAGCGGCGCCGCTATTAGGCAGCATGTAGGAGGTCATAGACCTTAAAATAAATAAGCATACATTCTAATTCATGTTCAGCCCGAGGAGGATCCTGCGTTGGATGCGACAAAGTTTACAGGTGGGGTTAAGTAAGGAGTAAACAAAGTAAAATTTTTAACCTGTCTTTTCAACCTGTCACAGCTGCAGCATCATTTTTTAAATAACAGCATCTTTTTGTTGCATATTAATATTATTATTATTCTATATTATTGAATAATTTACTAACTTTGTTAATTTCATTATCTTTCTCTTGTTGACTGTTTTTTTTAATGGTTTATATTCTTTTAGCCTGTGGGAGAGTCTGGGATTTAAAAATTTCATTACAAATGACAATAATGTTAATCTTAATCCTAATCTTAATCTTAATCAAATAATTTAATATAATAGGGTTAAATTACTTTTTTTCAGGACAAAAACGGTTTAAATAATTTATTAAAAAAAGCTTAAATAAATATTGAGGTAAGAATTTATGGCTATTTTTGTGCATGGACACTTTTGGTGGCCATAAAGGTCACCAGAGGGTACTAAATTCACTACTACTAAACTAAATTTATCAACAGAGTATAAAAGACATGATAGAAAAATAAAATTGGTTTAAAAATGTCTCTAAAAAGAAAAGTTATTTAAAAAATTCATGCCACTAGCACTAACACATCAGAAATGATCATCTAGGAAAAAAATAAAATAAAAGTTGAAAAAAATGGACAAAAATGTCCAGAGCAGCCACCAGGGTGGTTTTCATACTTCTCTATTTATCTGACCTGCTGTCAAATTACGAGTTATCACAGACCCTGAGGACTTCTGGTACTGGCATTTTAATTGTTCTCATAGTCAGAACTAAAACCTATGACGAGGCCTTGTTCTATCACTACAGCCCTCGTCTGAGGAACAGCCTGCTGGAGAGCCTCAGAGCTGCAGAGACGATTGATATATTAAAGAATATCAGTAGCACCTGAATTAGATTGATGGGTCAACATGATTGGGCAGAACTTGACAACAAGATGTTGAGGAGGACCGTTTAATTTGAATCAGGTGTGTTGGAGCAAGGAAAAGTCGAAACACCTGCAGGACTGCAGCCCGTCAGGACCAGAGTTGCCCTTTCCTGCTCAAGACCTAGCTTTTTAGCTTAGCATATAACTGAATTATTATTTTATTTTAGTCTTTTTCTTCTTAGTTAATTAATTATGTACTTGTTTATTTTAAATGCTACCTGTTTATGCATCCTTTACAATTTTGTTTATTCACAAGCACATTGATTTTATAAGCTCATTTATATAGACTTTTATACTTGTTTCTCTTATTTTTTATTATTGTTTTTAGGTATGCTTGTTTTTGTTGTTTTTAGCTCTTTTTTTAACTCTAGTGTTGTACTCATGCACATCCTCCACACCAGGAGCCATGCACAGGATAGTTGCCGTGGTGATTTACCCTGGGTGGATTTGAATCAGGTGTGTTGTAACAGGGAAAAGTCGAAACACCTGCAGGACTGCAGCCCATGAAGACCAGAGTTGCCCTTTCCTGCTCAAGACCTAACTTTTTAGCTTAGCATATAACTGAATTATTTTATTTTAGTCTTTTTCTTCTTAGTTAATTAATTATGTACTTGTTTATTTTAAATGCTACCTGTTTATGCATCCTTTACAATTCTGTTTTTACACAAGCACATTGATTTTATAAGCTCATTTATATAGACTTTTATACTTGTTTCTCTTATTTTTTATTATTGTTTTTAGGTATGCTTGATTTTTTGTTTTTAGCTCTGTTTTAACTCTAGTGTTGTACTCATGCAAATCCTCCACACCAGGAGCCATGCACAGGTTAGTTGCCGTAGTGATTGGGGGTCCCCCAGACTGCATCCCTAGGATGCGTACAAATTGAAAATCATTGTTACGTAAATATCATAAAATACCCCATAAGACTGGAAACTCCAGCCTTAATCTTTTGTGCATTGATTCAGTGAAATGTCTTATTCTCAACATTTCATAATTAGAATTATTTAAAATGACACACATTAGGACTATACTTCATTGCAGCTGTAAGCACACTGCTATTTGCTAAGGTTAGTGAATTTTAGACTCCATATATGGACGGGCTGATAGGCTTCTGGTAGAATCTAAACATAGCATTATGTAAGACACATTCTATTAGGCACAGTCAGGTCTTGACTATATGAAAGAGGAGATAGACATTTGTCTTTTTTGGGCCTCATACACAGGTTATGAGGACACATATGAATGTAAGAAAAACTTTAGAAAGTGAATTTTACATAAAATAGGACCTTTAACATTATCACATTCAGCTACCAGAATGTGCAACACTTGTATTTTAAGGATTTTATAGATAACTAAAAAAGGAAAAAGTCTGAGAAATTAATTATATTTTATATATATTTTTATTTTTATTGCAAGGCTGGAGAGAAGACAGTGCCGTAGTTGGTTTTGCCACAGCCGTCCCAGTATGAATTTGGATCATACAACGGGAAATCTGGATGGTTGCTGCAACAGTCTTGAGAGAAGACAGTGCCGTAGTTGGTGTTGGCACAGCCGACCCAGTATGAATTTGGATCATACAACAGGAAATTTGGAGGGTTGCTGTAACAGTCTTGAGAGAAGACAGTGCCGTAGTTTGTATTGGCACAGCCGTCCCAGTATGAATTTGGATCATACAACGGGAAATTTGGAGGGTTGCTCTAACTGTTTGCAGAGGAGAAAGTGCCGTAGTTGGTTTTGCCACAGCCGTCCCAGTATGAATTTGTATCATACAATAGGAAATTATGAGGGTTGCTGTAACAGTCTTGAGAGAAGACAGTGCCGTAGTTGGTGTTGGCACAGCCATCCCAGTATGAATTTGTGTCATACAACGGGAAATCTGGAGGGTTGCTGCAACAGTCTTGAGAGAAGACAGTGCCGTAGTTTGTATTGGCACAGCCGTCCCAGTATGAATTTGGATCATACAACGGGAAATTTGGAGGGTTGCTGTAACAGTCTTGAGAGAAGACAGTGCCGTAGTTGGTGTTGGCACAGCCGTCCCAGTATGAATTTGTATCATACAATGGGAAATCTGGAGGGTTGCTGCAACAGTCTTGAGAGAAGACAGTGCCGTAGTTGGTGTTGGCACAGCCGTCCCAGTATGAATTTGGATCATACAACGGGAAATCTGGAGGGTAGCTGCAACAGTCTTGAGAGAAGACAGTGCCGTAGTTTGTATTGGCACAGCCGTCCCACTATGAATTTGGATCATACAATGGGAAATTTGGAGGGTTGCTCTAACTGTTTGCAGAGGAGAAAGTGCCGTAGTTGGTTTTGCCACAGCCGTCCCAGTATGAATTTGTATCATACAATAGGAAATTATGAGGGTTGCTGTAACAGTCTTGAGAGAAGACAGTGCCGTAGTTGGTGTTGGCACAGCCGTCCCAGTATGAATTTGTGTCATACAACGGGAAATTTGGAGGGTTGCTGTAACAGTCTTGAGAGAAGACAGTGCCGTAGTTGGTGTTGGCACAGCCGTCCCAGTATGAATTTGTATCATACAATGGGAAATCTGGAGGGTTGCTGCAACAGTCTTGAGATAAGACAGTGCCGTAGTTGGTGTTGGCACAGCCGTCCCAGTATGAATTTGGATCATACAACGGGAAATCTGGAGGGTTGCTGCAACAGTCTTGAGAGAAGACAGTGCCGTAGTTGGTGTTGGCACAGCCGTCCCAGTATGAATTTGTATCATACAATGGGAAATCTGGAGGGTTGCTGCAACAGTCTTGAGAGAAGACAGTGCCGTAGTTGGTGTTGGCACAGCCGTCCCAGTATGAATTTGTATCATACAATGGGAAATCTGGAGGGTTGCTGCAACAGTCTTGAGATAAGACAGTGCCGTAGTTGGTGTTGGCACAGCCGTCCCAGTATGAATTTGGATCATACAACGGGAAATCTGGAGGGTTGCTGCAACAGTCTTGAGAGAAGACAGTGCCGTAGTTTGTATTGGCACAGCCGTCCCAGTATGAATTTGGATCATACAACGGGAAATTTGGAGGGTTGCTGTAACAGTCTTGAGAGAAGACAGTGCCGTAGTTGGTGTTGGCACAGCCGTCCCAGTATGAATTTGTATCATACAATAGGAAATTATGAGGGTTGCTGTAACAGTCTTGAGAGAAGACAGTGCCGTAGTTGGTGTTGGCACAGCCGTCCCAGTATGAATTTGTATCATACAATGGGAAATTATGAGGGTTGCTGTAACAGTCTTGAGAGAAGACAGTGCCGTAGTTGGTGTTGGCACAGCCGTCCCAGTATGAATTTGTGTCATACAACGGGAAATTTGGAGGGTTGCTGTAACAGTCTTGAGAGAAGACAGTGCCGTAGTTGGTGTTGGCACAGCCGTCCCAGTATGAATTTGTGTCATACAACGGGAAATTTGGAGGGTTGCTGTAACAGTCTTGAGAGAAGACAGTGCCGTAGTTGGTGTTGGCACAGCCGTCCCAGTATGAATTTGTATCATACAATAGGAAATTATGAGGGTTGCTGTAACAGTCTTGAGAGAAGACAGTGCCGTAGTTGGTGTTGGCACAGCCGTCCCAGTATGAATTTGTATCATACAATAGGAAATTATGAGGGTTGCTGTAACAGTCTTGAGAGAAGACAGTGCCGTAGTTGGTGTTGGCACAGCCGTCCCAGTATGAATTTGTATCATACAATAGGAAATTATGAGGGTTGCTGTAACAGTCTTGAGAGAAGACAGTGCCGTAGTTGGTGTTGGCACAGCCGTCCCAGTATGAATTTGTATCATACAATAGGAAATTATGAGGGTTGCTGTAACAGTCTTGAGAGAAGACAGTGCCGTAGTTTGTATTGGCACAGCCGTCCCAGTATGAATTTGGATCATACAACGGGAAATTTGGAGGGTTGCTGTAACAGTCTTGAGAGAAGACAGTGCCGTAGTTGGTGTTGGCACAGCCGTCCCAGTATGAATTTGTATCATACAATGGGAAATCTGGAGGGTTGCTGCAACAGTCTTGAGATAAGACAGTGCCGTAGTTGGTGTTGGCACAGCCGTCCCAGTATGAATTTGGATCATACAACGGGAAATCTGGAGGGTTGCTGCAACAGTCTTGAGAGAAGACAGTGCCGTTGTTGGTGTTGGCACAGCCGTCCCAGTATGAATTTGTATCATACAATGGGAAATCTGGAGGGTTGCTGCAACAGTCTTGAGAGAAGACAGTGCCGTAGTTGGTGTTGGCACAGCCGTCCCAGTATGAATTTGGATCATACAACGGGAAATCTGGAGGGTTGCTGCAACAGTCTTGAGAGAAGACAGTGCCGTATATGGTGTTGGCACAGCCGTCCCAGTATGAATTTGTATCATACAACGGGAAATCTGGAGGGTTGCTGCAACAGTCTTGAGAGAAGACAGTGCCGTAGTTGGTGTTGGCACAGCCGTCCCAGTATGAATTTGCATCATTCAACGGGAAATTATGAGGGTTGCTGCAACAGTCTTGAGAGAAGAATGTGCCATAGTTGATGTTGGCACAACCGTCCCAGTATGAATTTGTATCATACAACAGGAAATTTGGAGGGTTGCTGTAACTGTTTGCAGAGGAGAAAGTGCCGTAGTTGGTTTTGCCACAGCCGTCCCAGCATGAATTTGTATCATACAATGGGAAATTATGAGGGTTGCTGTAACAGTCTTGAGAGAAGACAGTGCCGTAGTTGATGTTGGCACAGCCGTCCCAGTATGAATTTGGATCATGCAACAGGAAATTTGGAGGGTTGGTGTAACTGTTTGCAGAGAAGACAGTGCCGTAGATGGTGTTGGCACAGCCGTCCCAGTATGAATTTGGATCATACAATGGGAAATTTGGAGGGTTGCTCTAACTGTTTGCAGAGAAGACAGTGCCGTAGTTGGTGTTGGCACAGCCGTCCCAGTATGAATTTGTATCATACAACGGGAAATCTGGAGTGTTGCTGCAACAGTCTTGAGAGAAGACAGTGCCGTAGTTGGTGTTGGCACAGCCGTCCCAGTATGAATTTGGATCATACAACGGGAAATTTGGAGGGTTGCTGTAACAGTCTTGAGAGAAGAAAGTGCCATAGTTGGTGTTGGCACAGCCGTCCCAGTATGAATTTGGATCATACAACGGGAAATTTGGAGGGTTGCTGTAACAGTCTTGAGAGAAGACAGTGCCGTAGTTTGTGTTGGCACAGCCGTCCCAGTATGAATTTGCATCATACAAGGGGAAATTTGGAGGGTTACTGTAACAGTCTTGAGAGAAGAAAGTGCCGTAGTTTGTGTTGGCACAGCCGTCCCAGTATGAATTTGTATCATACAACGGGAAATTTGGAGGGTTGCTGTAACAGTCTTGAGAGAAGAAAGTGCCATAGTTGGTGTTGGCACAGCCGTCCCAGTATGAATTTGGATCATACAACGGGAAATCTGGAGGGTTGCTGCAACAGTCTTGGGAGAAGACAGTGCCGTAGTTGGTGTTGGCACAGCCGTCCCAGTATGAATTTGTATCATACAACAGGAAATTTGGAGGGTTGCTGTAACACCCCTGAGAGAAGAAACTGCCGTAGTTGGTGTTGGCACAGCCGTCACAGTATGAATTTGCATCATACAACGGGAAATTTGGAGGGTTGCTGTAACACCCTTGAGAGAAGAAAGTGCCGTAGTTGGTGTTGGCACAGCCGTCACAGTATGAATTTGCATCATACAACGGGAAATTTGGAGGGTTGCTGCAACAGTCTTGAGAGAAGACAGTGCCGTATATGGTGTTGGCACAGCCGTCCCAGTATGAATTTGGATCATACAACGGGAAATCTGGATGGTTGCTGCAACAGTCTTGAGAGAAGACAGTGCCGTAGTTGGTGTTGGCACAGCCGACCCAGTATGAATTTGGATCATACAACAGGAAATTTGGAGGGTTGCTGTAACAGTCTTGAGAGAAGACAGTGCCGTAGTTTGTATTGGCACAACCGTCCCAGTATGAATTTGTATCATACAACAGGAAATTTGGAGGGTTGCTGTAACTGTTTGCAGAGGAGAAAGTGCCGTAGTTGGTTTTGCCACAGCCGTCCCAGCATGAATTTGTATCATACAATGGGAAATTATGAGGGTTGCTGTAACAGTCTTGAGAGAAGACAGTGCCGTAGTTGATGTTGGCACAGCCGTCCCAGTATGAATTTGGATCATGCAACAGGAAATTTGGAGGGTTGGTGTAACTGTTTGCAGAGAAGACAGTGCCGTAGATGGTGTTGGCACAGCCGTCCCAGTATGAATTTGGATCATACAATGGGAAATTTGGAGGGTTGCTCTAACTGTTTGCAGAGAAGACAGTGCCGTAGTTGGTGTTGGCACAGCCGTCCCAGTATGAATTTGTATCATACAACGGGAAATCTGGAGTGTTGCTGCAACAGTCTTGAGAGAAGACTGTGCCGTAGTTGGTGTTGGCACAGCCGTCCCAGTATGAATTTGGATCATACAACGGGAAATTTGGAGGGTTGCTGTAACAGTCTTGAGAGAAGAAAGTGCCATAGTTGGTGTTGGCACAGCCGTCCCAGTATGAATTTGGATCATACAACGGGAAATTTGGAGGGTTGCTGTAACAGTCTTGAGAGAAGACAGTGCCGTAGTTTGTGTTGGCACAGCCGTCCCAGTATGAATTTGCATCATACAAGGGGAAATTTGGAGGGTTACTGTAACAGTCTTGAGAGAAGAAAGTGCCGTAGTTTGTGTTGGCACAGCCGTCCCAGTATGAATTTGTATCATACAACGGGAAATTTGGAGGGTTGCTGTAACAGTCTTGAGAGAAGAAAGTGCCATAGTTGGTGTTGGCACAGCCGTCCCAGTATGAATTTGGATCATACAACGGGAAATCTGGAGGGTTGCTGCAACAGTCTTGGGAGAAGACAGTGCCGTAGTTGGTGTTGGCACAGCCGTCCCAGTATGAATTTGTATCATACAACAGGAAATTTGGAGGGTTGCTGTAACACTCCTGAGAGAAGAAACTGCCGTAGTTGGTGTTGGCACAGCCGTCACAGTATGAATTTGCATCATACAACGGGAAATTTGGAGGGTTGCTGTAACACCCTTGAGAGAAGAAAGTGCCGTAGTTGGTGTTGGCACAGCCGTCACAGTATGAATTTGCATCATACAACGGGAAATTTGGAGGGTTGCTGTAACACCCCTGAGAGAAGAAACTGCCGTAGTTGGTGTTGTCACAGCCGTCCCAGTATGAATTTGCGTCATACAACGGGAAATCATGAGGATTACTGTTGTAGGGTGGAGAGATGAAGGTGTCTCTGGCAGGAATCAGGTTGGAGTTTGGTTGGACAACTGGATAATGAGTATAATCTACAACCAAGGGTGGAGTGAGGATGGTGTTATCAATGGCAGGTTCAGAGGAAGAAAGATGGGATGTCTCTGGATATAACTCAGAAATGTTGACAGGATAAGAGAGTGTTTGAGCACTGAAGGTGGAGCAAAGTTGAGATTCCTCATGAGATGGATGTGAATCGAAAACTGAAAATTCATCTTGGTTCTCAGGGAGACTCAAGGGTTGAGCATGAATCAAATCCTGTGTTTCTTTTTCCTTTTCTATCACATGATTTAGCTCTGCTCCCAGTTTTTCCTGTTTAATCACTACTCTCTCCTCTTCAACCTGTTTTTCCAGCTGCTTCGCTTTTCTCTCTTCTTCCAGTTGATTTTTTTCCTGCTCCAGATGTTTTATCTTCTCTAAGAGTTCATATTTCTCCAACTCCAACTCTTTCTTCTCCTCTTTTATTTGATTCCTACTGATTTCCACATGAGTTTGTACTCTCTTTTCCTCCTTCACCAAGTCTTTTCTCGCCTTTTCAAGCTGTTTCTTCTCCTGCTCCAGATGTTGTTTCTTCTCTAAGAGTTCATTTTTCTCCAGCTCCAACTTTTTCTTCTCCTCTTTCAGTTGATTCAAGATTTCTACATGAGTTTCTGCAGTCTTTTTCTCCACTGTCTTTTCCAGCTGTTTCTTCTCTTCGGAGAGTTTATTATTTTCCTTCAACAGCTGATTATTTTTCTTTTCTGCTTTTTTGAGCTCACCTTCCATCATTTTAAATCTCCTGCTCCAAATTTGTTGTCTCTCCCTATATTTTCTTTTCTCAAGCTCAAGTTTTCCGTTACTCTTTCCCTCTTCATTCATTTCCACTTCAGGGTGTATTTTCCCACCTTGCTGCTCCTGGACTTGCTTTTCCAGCTGTTTACTTTTCTGCAGAATAGATGTTTTCTCTTGCCTCAACTGATCTCTCAGCAGCTCCAATTCCTCTCTCTCCTTTTCTAGTTTTTTTGCCTCCATGCTCTGTTCTTTTTCTTTCCTGCTCCAGAGAGATTTTTTCTTGCTGAGTTTAATTTTCTGTTGGTCAATCTCTCCTCCTCTCTCCTCCACTTTGCTAATTTGATCCTCTAGGTGTTTCCTCTCTTTTTCTAAATCAGCCTTCATTGCCTGAATTTCTCTCCTTTCATCATCAAAAATTTTCATCTTGTTCGTCAGAGCTTTGTTCTCTTGTGACATTTCTTTGATCAGATTTTTCATCGTTAGCCAAATTTCTACCTGTGTTAATTTTTCCTGATCAGTGGCTCCAAATGCTTCCTCCATTTCCTTCCTTTCTCGTTCAAACATCTTCTGTTTTTCAGTTTTGCTTCTGTCTTTCGGACGAAAAGCCTTAGTGTTTGTCTGTTCCAAATCTTTTACTTCTCTCTGGATTTGTGAGTTTTCACCCTCCACTTGTTTCCCCTCTTTCAGAGCCGATTCTGTTTCTGGTGAATATACCTTCACAATTTGGCTGAGGTATTTCCATGTTGGAGATTTGGTTTTTTCCTCCCACAGTTTCCGTTTATGTTCTTTCTGGAAAGCTATCTCTTCGGCTAATTTCTGACTTCTTGATGGTTTCTTCTCTGTCAGTTCACAGAGGTTGTTCTCCTCAGACTTCTGCAAATTTTCTTCATAGTTTTGGCTCTTGGTGGTACAACTCTTCTGGTTTTCATCAGAGTTTGAGCCTTTCATGTTATCGCAAAACTTGAAGCCGTTGCAGTCGGTTTTCAAGGAATTGCTGCTCTGACTAGATGGATTTATGTCAGATTTTGGTGTCTCGATGCTAAACCTGAAGCTGTTAACAAGGCTGGTTGTTTGAGCCTGTGAGGTTTTGCTAGCACCGTTAGAAAAATTGAATGGTCTGTTTCCTGATGCCATCTTAACAGATATTCAATAGTATTTCTTGTCAACTTATCTGTAGAGAAACAGAAAAGTTTTGAAGAAAAATGCTATATTCTCACCAGTGTAAAATTCTTCCAAAGTGTCGAGGACGTGTGCACGCGATCGAAGGTTTGGATGATCTGAGAATCTTTAGAATTTTTCAGATATGCTGAATGTTTGACATCATCAGTCATGTGACCAACATCAAAGAATTCTAGAACTTTATTACACAAATCTTTTGTTTAAGCTCCTCCCACAAACGTGGGAACAGGCCACGCCCACAAATAACCTGCCCGTTTAACTAAGAATTTAAAAAGCCGTCTAACTATTGCAATTATTTTATTAGATACTGTTTCTACAATAAACACTTAAAAGGTAAAAATGACTAAAATGTGTCAAACTACAAGGTTATAAAACATGAATGTGTTTTGGTCATACACATTTAATTTATGTCCTAATATTTATATATTTACTTTGCTTCAGCATTTAAAGCATTGTATTTGTACATTTTTGGCTTTTCTAAGAATGAACATGAACATGGTTTGTTGTGAAATTGAGTTGCAGGGAAGATCCTGGGCGAAGCACAGTTAGCAGGATGTGAACTAATACTGATCTCCTCCAGGTCTTACATTCACATTGTTTTAGTTGAAACTAAAACAATATGAATGAATGAATGAATGAATGAATGAATGAATGAATGAATGAATGAATGAAACTTTATTGTCATTGCAACAGGTGCAACAATTTTTTTTCTAGTACAAACCAGTCAAAGAGTAGACAACAGCAACATATAAACAAACAGGATCAGGCAGACTGAGGCAGCCACCGAGCAGTGCACCATTTTCACAGATCACATTTAGTGATGTGATGTATGTAGTATGTTTTGTTGTTTTTGGCAGAAAGAAGTGACATAAAAACATACCCTATTAACATATTACAAATATATAGAGGACTAAGAGAAAAAAAAGGTAGATGGAAAAACATGTTTTTTAAGGTACATATATGCCAGTGAGATTGCTGTTATATTATCAATCTCTTCTATCAACATATACTGATTTTATTTGTTTTTGCTTGACTAAGCAGCATCCAGCGACTGGACAAAACGCTGTCGTTGCCTGGTTCTGTTGCTGAGAAACAGCAACTCATTACTTTCCAACTTTCCTCTCTACCTACCTACCTACCTACCTGCCTACCTACCTACCTACCTACCTACTGTATATTAAAGGCCACAAAGAAATTAAATATAAAAAAAATCCATCTTTGTTCATTAATTAATGTGAAAACTAATTAAAAAAATTATTTGTGCCCTTTTACAGGAGAACATTTTACCACGTGATCATGGCTGCAGCTGATTGGTGCTGAACTATAACCTTCAGTGGAAGTTGTATTTTCAGCTGTCTTATCAATGAGCAAAGATAAACAAAAAGAGAAACAGGAGGCTTTGCAGAGTTGGGAGGAGGAACTTGATGGAAGAGCTCTTAATTTTTATTTTTGAAAGAAAGCAGGACTATGAAAGTTTTTCTGCGTTATAATCATTGATACAAAAATAAATAAATAAATTAAAAAAAAGGTTTTTGCCAGATTTGAGGATGACTGAGTTTGTTCAATGATCATAATAAAACACAGCTTTTGGCAAACTGGCCAGCTCCAGTGCAGATTGTTCAGACTCTGTCCTTTTTCTTTATAAAAATGTTATTAAAGACAGCACTCTGGCTAAATGCTGTATCATCTCTCTTTTATTTGTCCAGAATTTCAATAAAGGAGGCCACAGTCAACAAATCAACACCTACAAAGACACACGCAAAACATTAAACATTTTAGTGTGTAAAGCACAAGTGTTAAAAGAACTAATAACAAAAAGAACTAACAGGTTAAATGTTTTCTTTAAATAAAAGGTTTGTTATGAATTCACTACAGAATAATTTTTTTTAAACCTTAACTGGGACAATTACCACCACACAGAACAAACTATCAGAAAGGGTTTGGACACCCCAAAACAATGTATTTGACTTCATGATAACGGTATGATGGGCTGTGGGAATAAAATGTTGATTTTATTGAGTGTAGTACAGAAAAGATTTGAGTAGCTAAAACTACAGCAGAGTTTATATGACTGGAACAAGAAAACCCAAAACAAAAGCAAAAATGTGAGCACTAATTAAAGGTTAAGTGATAGTTATTACACTAGCAATAATTGGATTATTAAAGTATTCTTTATTTAATCTTACCAACACCAGTTTCCACAAACTAAAAGCAGCTGTATGCTGGCTGGACCAGCTCATGGCAACAATGGCAGCTGCTCTGGAAAGTTGTGGCAGTCCATTTTCAGACTATTTTATAAAATTTTCCATGAAATTTCCGATGCTTCTCAGATTAGAAAAATACAATTACTTTGTCAGCATTGTGTGTTTATCAACTCAGTTTGTCAAATTCTCCAAATAGTGCACTTGATCCATTCCGTTTCTTTCAGTAATGTTCGTACTCCGAGTATGACATTATATTGGCACGACTGTGATGCTCGTGAGGTGCGCGTACACATGACTTGGAAGTCGAGGTGCTCTCACGAAAATAAGGCTCCCCAAAATGTTTTTAAGTGATCACTGACATACAGCATGGTCTAACGGTAGGCTATTAACAACAAGGACTCAATACTTTTATAATACAAATACAAGTCGAGGCTGAAAATAAAATGACAATAATCCTCTCATTATACTTACTGTAATATATTAGCGAGGCTGAGGCAGGAGTAACATGCAACCAACTTTATTCTTGTACCGCACATCTTACACTAGACTCCAGATACAACTTCCGGTTTCGGTAATACCCATGCATCAGTATCCAAATGTCCGTAAGGATGGTTAATACACCACATCATCCCCTTTCTTAACTGAAAATTACTTAACTCAACTCTTTGATGTAATCAGATTAATTGTACCAAAAATGACTTCAACAAAGACTGAATAACAACAGCAACTACTAGTCAGCAGATTTAAATAACAACTAAACATAACGTCCACTGACTCAGTTAAACATCGCATTTATACCAACATTTAAACTATTAAATTAAATGCATACTGTTGTGAAGGACCCCTCGGAGACAGGACTGGTTTAACAGGTTTTATTCTGAACAGAGTAACTGGCTGAAGCAGGAGTCTTTATGATCTCGAAGGTCTTCAGAAGTCCAAGTTGACAGCTTGGGGAGTCGGGACCGGGACGGGGAAGTGGAAAGGGTCAGCGTGCTTGAACGAGGTCTGACGGAGACTGGTAGGAGAACTGGAGCTCATAAGTCCTGGAGCCGGGATTACTTGCAGGTGTGCTTAATTAGTATTCTGGAGAGGGAGAGCGGCAGTGATTGGCAGGAGCAGGTGTAGCAGAGTCTGGTGCAACGGTGACACATACGTACTGAATGTTTAATACGGTCACAGAATACAGTAATAATTACTGCAGATATCGTTTAGGTGGTTTAATTACAACGTTTGAGCACCTAAGGATCACAAACAGAGACTCTGGCGAATGGACCGTTTGGGGCTCAGGTGAGCAAACAGTCTGAGGCTCCGAGCAGTCCCAAGCCGTGTCACGTTCAGCGTCATCCGCCTGCTCAGTCGACAAGCTTTTATCCCTTGCGTTAGGCACTGTTGTGACTCGAGCTCACAGCTGATCAGCATGGCGTTTATGTCATTTCTCAGAATCCTGCTCTCTCACTTTGTATGACACTGGGCCAGTACATTTGGTCACTAACCCTGGAATCCACTTGTGATCTCCTCCCACTGTACTACGCAGGTACACAGCATCAGCCGCCTGAAAAGGACGGTCCACAGCTTTGCTATCATGGAGGTCCTTCTGGTGATACTGGCATTTGCGCCCCAGTTCCCAGGTGCACAGCTGAAGGAAGTCCAGCCTTGTTGGGACATGTCTGTGCAAAAATAAATCTGCTGGAGATTGCCCGGTTGTGGAGTTAGGTGTCGTCCGACACTTTAGCAAGAACAGCGAGATCTTATCCTCAATGCTCAAGGACGTGTGCGCAAGTTTCTTTAAACTTGTTTTGAAAGTCTGTACATATCTCTCAGCCAGACCGTTAGTCGCCGGGTGTCCAGGAGCGCAAGTGGTGTGTAGAATGCCGTTCAGTTTGACAAAGGACTGAAACTCCTCTGACATGAAGGTGGTGGCATTATCAGTCACCAGCTGTGCTGGAAGGCCAAAAGCAGCAAACAGTCTTTTGAGTCTGGTAATGGTTGCTTTAGACATCACCTGTGACATGCGAAACACCTCTAACCACTTGGTCTGAGAGTCCACAACAATCATGTTGTTCAGAAACGGTCCTGCAAAGTCTATGTGTAGCCTTTTCGAGGATTCCCCCGGAAACTCCCACGGGTGCAACATGACTTGTTGTGGCATTTTTTGGTCAAACTGACAGACCTAGCATGCTTTACAAATCTGCTCCACATTCAAGTCAAGGTTGGGCCACCACACATATTTGCGGGCTAAGGTTTTTGTTCTGACGATGCCTTGGTGCCCTGTGTGAATTTCATTTAGTAATGTCTCAGTTTTGAAGGTACGATGACTCTGGTTCCCCACAACACACAGCCGCTCTCTGTGGATAGCTCATTTCTTTTTGTGTGGAAAACTTTCAGATTTTCAGATCTTCAACCTGTGCCGGCCATCCCTCCATAATATACTTATACACACGAGACAACTCCTTGTCCGTGCGTGTCGATGTGGCAACTTGTGTGGCGTTTAGCGGTGCTGCCTGGAAGTGTTCGGTCATCGATGAGCGGATTATAGCTGAAGTCACGGCTGTCCCCGTGTCACTGGTTTCTGGCAACAGGCATCTGGAAAGTCAGTTTGCATTACTGTGTTCCTCAGATTTGCGGTAAGTTATATGATAGTCATAAGCTGATAAGATAATTGCCCACCGTTAGATCAGTGCTGCCGCGAGAATAGGCAAACTCTTATGTTCTCCAAACAGCGTTAACGGGGGGCGGTGGTCCGTGACCAAAAAGAAAATGTCTGCCCCATAGGTGCTGATGGAACTTCTTAACCCTGTAAATCAGTGCCAGAGCATCTTTTTCGATCTGAGAATATTTTTTCTCGGCAGGGACCAGCGTTCTTGAAGCACAAGCAATCGGACGTTCCTCGCCGTTCGGTAGGGTGTGTTGAATGACTGCACCTATTCCACAAGCAGATGCGTCACAAGCTAAGGTGAGCGATAAACTGGGGTCATAGTGCACTAGTACCTGATCACTAGTAAACAGCTGTTTACACTTATCAAAAGCATCTTGTTCCACCCCCGTCCACATCCATGTTCCCTGTTTCTTTAACAGTTTGTACAGTGGTGCCAACACTGTGCTTTGCTGGGGAACAAATCTTCCATATGTGGCAAGCTTGGGAAAGTATGTAAATAATATTTTAAAAATTGCGACAACGCCACCCTGGGACTTTCACCCGGGGAATAATAACAGGACTCCAACAAGGCAACCAGGTCCGTTATACTAACGAGGCGGGAGACAAGCGTCCAATCAATTAAACAATCTTTATTTAAAATCAACAAAACAAAACCCACGATTCAAAAATAAAAGATGGCTGAGGCTTACCAGGAGATAGGTGGGCTAAATGAGGTGAGGGGATCCAAACAAAGGCCACCCCAGGCACACGTGCAAGACAAACACACTTCACACCGCACTTCAGTCCCACAGCACAGGCAAACGTGATCAGCATGCAGATGAGGGGAGGATCAGACTAAACCGGGGACCTGCACCGCAGAGGCACCACCACTCCACGCTCTCAGACCACTAAAATAAAAAGAAATACAAGTGTTAGAAGCAGTGGAGTTAAACACAATAAAAAGGGACAACAGATAAACAAAATAAAACTGCCGTAACATAAAACATATGCACTAGAGGCCAGCCATCAACCAAGTCCTCGATACAGACCGCGTCCCGGGCCTCTAGTGGAGCGGCAGGGCATAAAAGTGTCCCAAACCAATTAAAAGAAAAAGAGTCAATGTTAAAACAATTAAAACAAATAAAACAAAGCAAAGCAAATAAAACAACGTAAAGCAAAGCAGCAGCAATTAGGACGCCAATCTGTAGGTGTGGGAATGGCTGTAGATCCTCCAGCACCACACGCCGCCACAGCCACTATCAGCCGCCTGGAAGGCGGCTAAATTGTTAAAAAGGCCGTCCGATAATTCCCCCTAAAAGCAACAAAAAAATGAAACAACCATAAACGTCCGACATAGACAGGAACATGCCCACAAGCCGTGGATTCACCTACCCGGATGACGGGGGTTTGCCACACACGGAAGCCACACACGGACGTCGGCTCGGTGCGAGAGGCAGCACAGCACGGGAGTTTCCCTACAGGAGCACAGCCTGTTAACGTCTATAAAACCAGAGAACCCGATACAGGGGAAATCAAAGTTAACATACCACAGCAGCCTTGGTGTGAGAGCTAGTTTCACGCGCAGCAGTGATAATCTCCGCGACAGCAGGAAGTCAGGTGACCTGTCGACCAGACGACTCTTCCCAAAGCTGGCTCTACGCCTGCTTAAATATGTCGCCCCCCTCTGCTGATTGGTTGATACTGCAACCACTCACCTCATACTGCCACACATAACAATAATTCACTAGCCCCAAAAAAGCCTGAAGCTCTTTGACATTTGTGGGGGCTGGTGCTTCCTGTATGGCTCTCAGTTTGTCTTTCGATGGGTGGACACCCCGCTCATCCAACACATGTCCCAAATACTGAATTTGAATTTTTCTGAACTCACATTTTGCGCATTTCTGCTGTCCACTTTCCTGGAGGCGTCACATAACACTTTCAGGATTGTGAAGGTGCCCCTCCTCAGAACAACCCATAACCAGCACGTCATCCAGGAACACAACCACAGGCAAGTCTTTCATCAAATTTTCATTAATCTTCTGGAAAGTTGCAGGTGCAGAACTGATTCCAAAGGGAAATCTGTTGTAAACAAACTGCCCCTTGTGTGTGTTAATGGTGGTGTATTTCCTTGATTCGTCATCCAGTAACACTTGCTGATAAGCTGCCGCCAAGTCGATTTTTGAGAAGATTTTCCTTCCACTGAGGGTTGCTAACAGTTCTTCTAAACAAGGTAGGGGGTAGCTATCTGTTTCAACAGCTTGATTTACGGATACCTTGTAATCCCCACACAAGTGCAGTGATATATCTTTTTTTTCCACAGGCACTATTGGTGCTGCCCATTCACTGTGCTTTACAGAAGAAATGATGTTCGGTACCTCCGGACTCCTTAGCTCCTCCTCCACTCGCTCCTTCATGGAAAAGGAAAGGAGTCTGTGTTTGCTAAATTTGGGAGTTATTTCAGGTTTAACAATGATGAAGGCTTTAATATCTTTTAGAGTTCCCAACTCTTCTGTGAATACTTCAGAGTATGTCTCCAGCACATCGTTAAGTGTTTTCCTCTCATGCAAATACTTGATCTGTTGCCAGTTTAAGTTGAGGTATTCAAGCCAATTTAGACCACAAAGAGTCGCTCTATTTCCTTTAACAACTAACAGTGGCAAATCTTTTGACTGTCCGTCATGCACTACTACACTACTACAGTTCCAGCACCGTAAGTGGAGCTGAATATATTTAATCCTTTAATTAGGAAATATAAATTATATAATGTTTAAATTGATCAAGAAAATTACTAAATTACTCTTTTTATATATATATGTATATATATATATATATATATATACAAGGCCTGAAAGAAGAACTTGAGAAGGCCTGGAAAGTGAAGGCAACAGTGGTGCCCGTGGTCATCGGAGCACTTGGGGCAGTAACCCCCAAACTGGAAGAGTGGCCACAGCAGATCCCAGAACAAACCTCAGACATCTCGGTCCAGAAGAGTGCAGTCCAAGGAACAGCAAAGATACTGCGCAGAACCCTCAAGCTCCCAGGCCTCTGGTAGAGGACCCGAGCTTGAATGGATGAGAGACCGCCCACGGAGGGCGAGGGGACAATTTTACATTATATTATATATGTATATATATATTGTTTGTTTTTGTTTTTTTTTGTTTTTTTTGTTTTTTTTTGGTCCAAAGCATAATTTTTTCCACTTTAAATGCAGCATGAGGTAAATAAGTGAACAACTAAGAGACTCTTCTTGTGAAATTTTGTCTGCTTTTCAATGACGAACCTGGTTATTTACAGAATGTAACATCTTGTCTTTTTATCTCCATAAACTGCACAAGTCTCACTCTCATAGTGACTTTTGAACATTTAATTTCAGGATTTGTACAGAGAGTTGATCTCCCAAAACTCTGACCAGACATTTAGAATTTTTTTCAGTCCCAGATCCATTTGCTGGTGTGTTACACAGCGCCATAAAGCAAAATGCAACTGACATGTGATGGTCTGTGCTGGAAGAAAAAATAAAAAAAAATATAGTTAAGTGCAGTTTCTCGGTCTTGGGACACTGGAGGACAATGACAGCCCCAGGAGTCTGCATAATGAATAACATTTTGTCATCAAAACGACAGCGAAGCATGAGGTCAGGAAGTTAGTTAGTGTTGCTTTAAATGCAATACTGGTTTGTGCTTGTCTTACAGAAACTTGTCCAACACTGCCCCCCTGTGGAAATTTAGGGTGAATTTTGATGCAAAGTCCACATTTATTGGGCACTTTTGTTGTTTTTTTTATATTTTGTGTGTGTGTTTAATTATTGAACAATGACAATGGACTGGGTCCAAGAACGATGGTAAAACTGCCCAGCTTACTTGTTGGTCCTGGACTGAGCTGGTTAACAGTTGGTCAGTGTCATACTGAACCACTTCCTGGAGTAAAAAGGCCAGTAAGAGACCCTGCCATTTGGTGAGAAGACATTAGGCTGCCACCACCCCTAAAACCACTGCCAGTGGGTCAGTGAGTGGCTCACTGGCAGTAGAGGAGTCAGATTTTACTGCAGCTGGATTGTAAAATCTAACTGTTTAATAGTTATAAATTTAATTTCATATATAAAAGATGAAAACGCTCCTCATTTCCTGTCATTGCTCCTGTCATTTCTCATTCATTCATTTTCTTTAATGCTTGTTCCAGTTCAGGGTTGTGTCAGAGTTCATCCTGGACAAGTTGTCATTTTACAGCAGGACCAACACAGAGAGACAAACAACCATTCATGCTTACACACACTCCTCATCATCTCTCAGTCTTTAAATAAAGTTAGGGGGAAAACATGTATATCCTCCATCGTCTTTTCAAAATCATGTTTAAATGATAAGTCTTTGTGAGACAAAAGTTGATAATGATCTATAGTCTACTTCTCTCCCTTTTAAATGGCTGGGGAGTGGTGTTTAGAATAAAGGGTAGAATTACAATTAAGATCCAGACTAAAATTAGATGTAATCAAATGTTACAAAATATGTGGTAAAACTATTCTTGGGATCTATATAATTTACTCTTCATTGCATCCAAATCCAAAATAACTTACCTGACTCTTTGACCACCAGGACTCCGTCTATAAAAAGCTTAGACCAGGCAGAGGAGCACTGGGCAAAGAGAACCACAAATGAGGGCCCTACAAAGAGAGTATCAAAGTACTTTGAGCCACCAAAGAAAATGCCAGTGCCAAAAATGTCTTGCAGAAGGCCTAAAGCAAAATACAAAGATACTCGGATAAAGCGTGCTGGAAAGGATGATGCCTCAAGTCCATCCAACAATCAAGCAACCAATCAGGAAAAGGTATCGTATAAAAATAGTTTATCATTATTGTTTTTTACTGTACATGTTTGTCCCATTGTGTATTTATAATACAATATGTATCCCCATCCATTCCAAAAACCCTGTTTATTTAGTTTGATTTCACCTAAAAGTTGATGTTTCATTGAAGACTTATTGTCTGAAATTGTTGGTGCTTATTACAAACTTCTTATAATGTGTCACATGTTAAATTCCAGTTTGTGATCCTTATTTATTTTTTTAGACTATTGAGTGCTTCTTTCAAGTGGCAGTGAAAAACAGAGGACCTGGACACAGTATATATGTATTAAACCACTATAGTGCAGGGGTGATAATGAATGGTACAAGATCAGAGATACGTCGACAGAGCCTCCCAAAGGTACATTTAAATTACATTTTGATTATGTATAATAAACTCTTCAACCTAATGTATTGTTTATAAGCTAATGTCAGATGCTCTATTGTAGGTCAACTTTGAGGAAAACATTTCAGTTATTAGTTTTCTGAACATCAACAACAACCACTGGAAGTTTCTGGTTTGTCTTTTTCCATCAATAGTAGAGATAATTAATCCAAGCATTCAACATAAGTTTTTTGTATTAAGCTAAACATTTTTTACAGTATCTGCATGCACCAAGCAGCCAGGTATTTGTTGTGGATCCTACTGGACAAAATGAAAAGCTTGATTCAGATCATGCCGCAACCAGATTCAGGTAAAAGTAAATTGATGCATTTTTTATGTTGTATTTTATGTATTTAATTATTTCTTCAAAATATTAAAACCCATACATCATTTGTACAAACTTCTCTAAGCTCTGGAATTTAATAACATCTTAAATACATTTAAGACATATCTATGCCACGCAACACGACAGCAATGGCCATTGTTTTAAATGAAAAGCTCATCATAAAAAAAGATTATTTATTACATTTTGTATAAGGAAAGATTTAAATTCAGTAAAATAACCATGCATGTGCTATTGTATTTAGATTTAGATTTTCTTTTGGATATATTTTGACACTGAAATTGTAATTGGTACAGATAGTTGTGCTAGCACACTATGTGACAGCTTCCCATCATTGGTGTGGGAATGGGTGAATGAGAGGCCAAATTATTAGGTCTTTGGATAAAAGTGCTTTATACGTGCATTCCATTTACTATTTACCATTACTATCATACAAACATAAAGTAATCTGGGGCAAACATATCTTTTCTTAATTAGAGAATACTTCAAGATGCGAAGGACATGCCACAGCAAAAGTGACTGGGTGGACAAAAAGTGGACAGGTGGGGTTATAAACCAGACCAGGACATAACATAACAGGACACCTTCAGCTGTGGAGTATTGGTGATGCAGGTGAGTATTTTATGTATTATAGTACTCTGTCAACACATGATCTTTCAGTTTAATGCAGGATTTTTTATTAAAATCACAACATGTTCTGCATGATGGTCCAGATGGCCATGAAGGTGGTGGAAAACCACCCTTATGTCCCCGAAGACATGAACATTGACACATCAAAAGAATCAATGTCATCCAAGCGACTGGAGACGGCAGCTGAGATTCTGGAGAGCTCTGGTGTGTTAATGAAAGAAAAGTTAAATCAATTTAATAGAAATTTAACTTTTATATTGAAATATACTGTACATGCTCTTTGTTGCAGTTTTTGATGAAGAGAGAGACGGTTCAATGTGTTCAACAGACACGCCCCCTGGAGGTGGCCCAAAGACGTGTAGGTCAGTTATTTTATTTTATACAACACAGCTGTAGAAGGTGATTACCACAAGATTGCTTCCTAAAACACATGTTTTTACAATGCAATCAGCATGAGCTAAGCATATCTATACATTATCAGTATTTTGTATATTTTGAAATATGTCACAAGTTGCCAGATGAGTAAAATGGTGTGAATGTGAGTTTTAAAATGACCTTGATCTACCATGTCACATTTGAAAAGAATAATGTGAGTCCTTTATCATCAGATAATGAGTAAAGATTTTATAATTTAAGATCAGATTATCTGAACTCAGGCAGTTAAGTCCATGTATAAGATTTTGTTGTTTTGATTGTTTGTTAATTACCTTTTAGCTTCAGTGTGACTCATGCAAACGATGGTTCCACCAGCTGTGCCTTGGCATGACTACAGCACTCCTCAACAGGTTTAAGAAAGGAAAATGGAAGTGCTGTCTCTGTTGCTGATGTACTTTTGTAAGTTGTAAAAATGTATCTTATTTTTATACAAACACAATAGAATATTTTACTTTGAACAACTGAGACAAATACCATAAAAATGCATGTGAAAATCTAAAATGTTGATAAATCTATTTTTCAGAAAACCAAAGAAGTTCCACAACATCTGGGATGTGCTGGTTCCTCTGTTGTTGTGTCTATCTGCTGCTTTTTTTTCATACAGGAGGCCTTTGACTCTATATACATACAAGGATACACATATTTATCAATAAAAAGTTTTTTTGGCAGCACATAGTGATTTGAGGTGTTTAGGTCATGTGACTAAAAAGCTATTGAAGTTTAAAATATTAAAAAATTAATATAAAATAACGTGAGATGAAAATGGAAAAAACAAAGGCTGTGCAACATGTACAAAGAAATGTTGAATAGTTTAAATTGTTTTGACATTTATATTTCATGTGGTTGAGGAGATATTGTTTTTCAAAAATGATGGTATCTGTAATTTACTGACGGTCCCTAACTTTGCACTGGTAGTGAAGACCACACGACGTTTCATCGTGCTTCTCAAATCCATGACAAAGCGCATAGGCTCGGCTAAATATGACGAGGAGACTGGGTGCGCGAATATCTGTTTAATATCGAACGTCAAACTAACTTTACCACGGTAAAATAATCAAATCAAAGTACAGGAGTCGAAAAAGTCGGGAAAAGTAAATTAAGAGCTGGAACAGGTTCAGTACAGGATCCAGTGTCTGAACTTGTTCCACTGCTTTGTTGGGTCCTTGTCCACATGAGTCCAGGTAATAATAACAATAATAATAATAATAATAATAATAATAATAATAATAATAACAATAACAATAATAATAATAATAATAATAATAATAATATTAATAATAATAATAATGTTAAAATCTAGACAGTGGGCTACTCTGGGGTTTTGTGTTTTTGTAGACCTTTTAGCTTTGCACTGATTAGAAAGGTGATATTAAAATGGACAAAGACATTTGTATTGAAGGAATATGGAGTTTTACTTGGACTTGTCCAGTATAACCACTGTCTTTCTTCTCATCCACACATCTTAATTTTTTCTGGTTTTCATGCTCCTTCCTCGTCATGGTTAACTGTTGTGGTTGTCCTCTGTTCATATCAACAATTTTCAGACAAAATGCTTATTGTGTTTGGCTTGTTTCACGTAACCTGTCTTGGTGACCTTCTGCACTGGTTTAATGCATAACAACAAATGCCAAATATCAGTTAAACACAAATACATCTTCTGTGTTCAGGTTGCAGAGGAATATGGGAATATTTTTAGTCTTCATCTCTTTGGCAAAAGGGCTGTGATCATTAATGGCTACAAACATGTGAAAGAGGCCCTGGTCCAACGAGGAGAAGACTTCACAGATCGACCTATTACACCAATCTTTGAAGAATTAATTGGAAATAACAGTATTGTTTGTTACATTTTGTTTAGAAAAGTTGCTAAATGTACCTACATCCACAACCAATAATCTCAATGTTTTTATATATTTCTTTAATTTCTTGTAAGGTCTTGTGACGTCACATGGTAATCCATGGAAACAGTGGAGGAGATTTGCTCTTCATACACTCAGAAACTTTGGTTTTGGGAAGAAGACCCTGGAAGTATTCATCCAGCAGGAGTGCCAATATCTCACAGAGGCCTTTGCAGACCAGCAAGGCACGAATGAGTTTACTGGAAAACACTTGATATTTTTCTGTGGCTCATCACACACTTACTATTTTGACGTAAGGTTTTACTTAATCTCTGTTCTCTTTTTTATTTTACAGGCAAGCCTTTTAATGGCCAGTTACTGATAAACAACGCTGGTTCCAACATCATCTGCTGCTTGGTGTTTGGGAATCGGTTTGAGTACAATGACAAGCAGTACCAGTCTATTCTTCAGGGCTTGAATGACATTGTGTGTTTACAGGGAGGTTTTATGACACAGGTGAGCCAATCTAAAGACCGCAAGTGCAGAACTGGTGATTAGAATTATTCGGTGTATTAAAGGTATCGATCCACCTACCCACCCCACCAGGTGTGCAGTAGAAACTTAAGTGAATAACAGCTATAGTGTTCACAGACTGAGAGGATCTGGTGTTTGTCTCCATGCTCTGTAGGTGTACAACACAATTCCTTGGCTGATGAAGAGGATGCCTGGACCTCATCAGGAGATATTTCGTGTGGTACGAAAGATTATTGACTTTATTGAACTCAAAATCAAAGAACACAGAGCGGACCTTGACCCCTCATCTCCAAGAGACTACATCGACTCCTTCCTCATTGAGATGGAAAAGGTGAGTGTTACCTGTTTTTTTTTTTTTTTTTTTTAATCTAAATACATTAAATTCTTACATCTGTCTCTTGTTTGCTGATAGACGGAGGACCAGGACTCAAGTTTTACCCTCAGCAGTTTGTGTTATTGTACCCTGGATCTGTTCCCTGCTGGAACTGAAACCACCACAACTACTTTACTCTGGGGGCTGCTATACATGATCAACAACCCTGATATACAAGGTGTGTGTATGAGTAATATCTGCCTACCTGATTCTCTTATGAGCAGCTTCCCTTGACTTTATATTGCCAGAGTCCAGGCTGAGATAGATGCTGTGATTGGTTCATCCAGACAGGTGTCTGTGTCTGACAGAGAAAACATGTCCTACACTGATGACGTCATTCATGAGATACAGAGAATGGGTGAAATCCTCCCTCTAAATGTAGCTCACATGACAAACAAGGACACCACACTGGACAAGTACACTATCCCAAAGGTAAATAATTCTGTATTCTTCAATTAATTCCAATTAATAAATAAATAGCTGGTAATAGTTGGTTAATGACGTCTCTTGATCATACTCTTCATGTTATTCATACTGACTCATGTTTCAGCTGATAGAAATGTTTAATGGTGGCTTCATTCTGACTAGGAACTCAGTATGATGAATTACTAATTACATCATAGTTAAAATAAATGCCTGGATTTAAATAAGTAAAAAAGTAAGAACCTCCTAGTAGAAAAATGCTGCAGATTCATATGTATCAACTAGAAATAACTTATTTAACCCTGCTCAAGGCAACTTTCCATTCTTTAAACTGTGATCATGGAAATGATGTGATTCATTCACAACGGATCTGCATCAAGTAGACAAATAACTTAAGAGATTTCTGAAAGTCTCAAAACTTTCCAGTGTATTATTAAAACGTGGAAGGAGAACCATCGTCTTCAAGGATGAATTTTGGTCTGAAGAACATCTTGAACGATTGTATTGATGAGATTTTTGGTGAAAACAATCTGAAAAAAGACCAACAGAAGAACTTGTGGCAGTATTTCATAGTGATGAAGCCAGGCAGCCGCATTGAGGAGCTGTAGCCTCTGTATATGAGGCGGCTGCTTAACCAGTGGAGCTAAATGCATTATACACTTTTTATTGTAATTGTACAGTCTTTGAAGGAATTTCAGGTGATACAAGTCATGATAAAAAGCTAAACATAATTTTTTTTATTATTTTTTTTCTGTAACAAATATATGATAGCTAAGATAAATGACAACATTTATTTTACTCTTGTAATTGTGTGTTTTCTTCAGGGCACTATGATTATACCAACACTTCACTCGGTCCTACATGATAAACAGATGTGGGAGACTCCATATACCTTCAACCCTCAACATTTTCTGGACCAGGACGGTAAATTTAGGGAGGGGGAGGCCTTCATTCCTTTCTCTGCAGGTTAGTCAGACACTACAATCCTCCTACTGTCAGTTTTTTTCTATAAAAAAAAGTGCTTTAAGAAGATTAAATAAAAAGGTGAACATGCAGGTTCAGCTCAGGTTAGTCCTCCATCAAGACAGATTTCAAACAGCTAACCAGAAGAGATTTCTCTTTTTTTATTATCATCATTGTAGGAGCCATTTGTTGTTTTTATTGTCACTTGTGTTTTTTGGTTTGTATTATCATACTGGGTGGCAGTAAAGAGGCGCACCAGGTGTATTAAATTACAGCCACAGGTGATGTGGGGTTTTTTAATTAGCTTGGGTGCAGAAGAATGACACAATTTTTACCACTATCACATTTTTGCTATTTGCACCTTTTATTTTCATCATAAATGTGACCCGTCATCAGCGCATACTATAAGATAAAATGGAAAATAAACGGGAACTTCACCCAACTTGGACAGTGAGTTTTGAATTGCTTATTGAAGCATGTTATAGGCAAGGCAAGGAAAGGGCAAAGCAGTTTATTTGTATGTCAAAGTGCTTTACATCAAACAAAAGCCTTTCAGATATTAAGAAACAGTAAAAGGCAGCAACACACAGCAAGAATCACAATAAAATAATAAATTACATTAAAATAATTAAAAGCAAGACGTGTTAAAAAGTTACCGTGCAGATAAACTGATTTCTCCCTCCACCCAGCTGAGTGGCTAAAAGCCGTAGGCACTAGAATCATTATTATCCTACACACAGCCTGTAGGCTACATTTTAATGCTAATGACTTCATGTGTTATTAGTGACATGCATGTGCCATGAGAGGACCATGAAGTTGTATCTCTGAGCTCTGATGTTAACAGGTTTCCCACTGGAAGTAAGAAATTCATCATATTGTTCAAAAGGTGTTCCTGTGTTTAAAAACCCATTTTAACCCTTTACTACTGCTGGAAAAACTGTAACACTGTACATATGGAACATACAAATATCTCTGGTTTGTAGAATTTAGAAATAGTAAAAAAGACTATTTCTGGAGACTGTGCTGGAAAATTCAGTCAGATTTCTCATGAAATTTTGCAAAAATATTTGTAAGGCCAAGTATGAGAAATTGTGCACTTATCAGACGATTAGCTGCCACTGTTGGGATGTTATATGTAGTTATGTTATTTCTGGCATACGTGTATGTTCTGGCTGGCAAACTGAACCTTTGACCGCAACAACAAGGGGGGGTAATCAAATTCATTGTCTGTGATACTGTTTATTTCAGCAAACAAATAGTATTTCTATAAACAATCTTCCATGAATATATTATGAATATAATGAAGAAAACTCTTGTGTTGTCAGGTCAGCGTGTCTGCCTCGGAGAACAGCTGGCCAGGATGGAGTTACTCCTCTTTCTCACCTCCCTCCTGCAGAGATTTTCATTCTGTGCACCTGCAGGGCAGCAGCCCAGTTTGGAGATCATACTGGGAGGCACTCGCAGTCCCAAACCTCACCTCGTCTGTGCAAAACCACCTTAAACGTCCAGTCATCCCAAATTAAGAATCTTAAGAGGACCACTAGATTTATTTTGCTATGAATAAAATCAAAAATACCTGCTTAAGAAATAGTGATGTTAACAATGTTCTTACTTTAATTTAAGTGTAAGTTAAATGACTGAATATGAGTCCTGCTGTTAAAGTGAAAGCTTCAGTCCCTAAAATGAAAATCCATGTTCACTGATCCTGTGATAGAAGATGAAAGCAGGTAAATGAAACCTGTAGCTTGAGACTCTTTTTAAATAAAGCCAGATGCAACTAAACTGGTTGGATGAACCTTCACACCACAAGTAATCATATAAATACAACAAAGTCAGCCCAGCAGTTTTGGAAGGTAAAGAAAGTAGAATTTAATGGAATGACCAAGTTACCTGAGCTCAATCTAATCCAGCTAAGTTTCACCTGCTCAGTACAAAGCTGGAAAGGTTCAGAAGGAAAAGAACAGTGAATAAAGTTGTAGTAAACACCTGGCAAAGCATCCCAATGGAAGAAAGATAGTCTGGAGTCATGTCTGTTTTAGATTCTCGTTTCCTAAACTGGATTTTTATGCAAGAAAAACAAAAATTTTTATCTGTAATTCCTCCTCCAATTTTAATGTAAATACTCTAAATAAAACGGACACTCTGCCATAGATCAGCATTAATTATTTATCTGTGATCTGCATATTTTTAATAAACAATAAATGAATCAAAACTTTATCTGCATGTAAATTTCCAAACTACAAATACAGAAATGATGTTTTGTAGAATCAGTGTCAAACGGACCTAATAAAAGGTCTTTGAGGCCGTCTGCTGCCAGTGTGCTGTGTGTGGAAGGATTTATGTGGCTTGTGCAGCAACTTTAACTCAAGCAATTTTACAGGCTTTAGAGATTCCATAAAGATCAAATACAAAGGAGACTAAAGAAATTTAATTGCACAGTAAAAATAACTGTAATAAACGCTCTGTATGTTTTCAAGTTTTGATCCAGCGATATGATAATAAAATGTGTTGTCCTCAGAATTTATGTGCTAATTTTTTAACCCGTGGCAAAGACAGAGCCCTAAAATCTGACCTAGATGTAGCACTAGATTCAAACTAATGTGGGGAAACCATGTCATATTTAGTGAGTGTATTCAGGGACTACACATCAACTTAGCGAATCAAGATTTTCACAATGGAGCTTAAAAAATAAACTATAAAGATGCTCCAAGTACCTCAGTATCAAAGTTACTTTGCACTGACTAAAGTAGCCGGAGATACATGATGCAGTATCATTTTAAAAGAAGACTAGAAAGGCCTCCAGCTGATTTTAAAGTAAGGTACAGCATGAAAATGTGGGGAAATGAATGCTGTAACCAGTCTTATTTTAAATAGAAAGATAGAAGAATGAAGAGAAAGGGAGATATTTCTCACTTTTTTCAAAGAGGAAGGACACAGTGCAGGGCCCTTTGTCAGCAGCCCCAACATCTACCAACATGTAGCCACACAAGTCCTTGTGGTCAGACACAAGGATCCAGACTATCACCACCAGACAGTAGGAAGAAGAAGAAGAAGAAGATATACTTTATTAATCCTTTTGGAATTCCTCAGGGAAATTTGTGTTTCCAGTACAACCCGTCCAAGACTAGACAGCAACTACATATAACACAAACAGGATCAGGCATACTGAGGCAGCACCGTTTCTACAGCGCTCCTTTGTCTTAGATATAGGAGAAAGATAACATTAGGGGAATCAGATGTGGCCGGAGAGAAAAAAAGGCATCTCCACACTGAGCCTAAGGGCCCATTATTGAGATACAAAAAAAAAACACTCCTCGGTACATAAAGCACATAACTCAGACATTCACAACATCAGAAACACGTGGCGGGGGGGGGGGGGGAGGGTCTCCCATCGCAGCAAAGTGCGGACGCAGCTGAGCGGGTCCAGTCAACCCGCCGCCCGGGAGTGGAGGGAGGGGGGGAAGGGACAACCAAGGCAGTGAGTCTTCGGGGGAGGTGCATCTGTAGTGGTGTATGTGAGTGTGGTGCGTGTGTGTGTGCAGTAAGTGAGCATGTGAACTTTATCCCAGTTCTCCATCTCCAATCTCTGCCACCTGATGATAGTGGGCGTCCTTGGGAGCTGATCCAGGTAAAAGTCCACCGCCCATGAGGAGGGTGGGGGGAGGGTGGGGGGACTGAGCATCCGTCAACATAACATTCCAGGGAGCTTTTTAACCAGCCATCCAAGGCCAGAACTGAGGAGCAACTGATCCTCCTACAAGTGTCACAAACAACCAACCTATGTTTCTATGGACCTTTTTAAACGTGTTGCAAATTTTTCCACATGATGATTCAGATTATTAATATAAATATGTTTAATTTCTCATGTTTCTCTATTGTGGCCACAGTAAAGAGGAACACAAAAATATCCTTTGTTAGTATATGATCCTCTCTCTCTCTCTCTCTCTCTCTATATATATATATATATATATATATTTTTTTTTAATTATTTAAAGCAATATTTCAGAGTGGCTACAGAGTTAGTTTGGACATGATCCTTAGGGGAAAAAAATCATTACCAAATTGCAGGAGGGTGGACGAGCTAGACTTTGGTTTATTTTCTCTCTATTAGAGGAAAAGGCCATTTGAGCCTAGAACTCTTTGTCTGAGATGTTAACTGGTTTACACCAGCCCTTCACATTGGTCCTACTGATCGCTTTAATACCATTTTACTCATTTGCACCACTCCTGAAAAATATCCTGTGCAAAGGTTAGACCTTCAAGTATAAGAAAGTATATATTATATAGTAGAAAGGACCCATTCAAGTAACGCTCACATAGCAGACACATTGAATTAAAATATTATAATTTTTGTTACATAAGTTTTTCTGTGTAGTTTCTGTGTCTTCGGGGACTTTAATTGACAGCATTTTCATGTGACTGTTGCACCTCAAACACTTTTACAATTCCTTATTTCACTCAATTTTCTCAGACTTGCACTTGTGTAAAAATACCATTAATGCAGAGGCTTTTACTGGAAAAGCATATGGATCCATCAGTATGGTTACTTGTCCTTTAGCTGTGCTTTGCTCTCTTAAATAAACATTCAAACATTAAAACATGATGGATTTTGGAAGATTTTCAGACTTTTCTGAGAATATAGTTTGTATATGATTTATTTTATTGTAAATATTTTATTAGCAGACACAGTAAAGGTGTATTTGAAAATGCAAACCTGTTTAATTAGATAAAACATTTAGAAGAAAATATAGATTTACACAGTGTTTGGGAGGACAACCAGCTTCTGTCTAGCCTAATTTCAACACCCAATCCTGTCTTTACTAGATATATTTGATATTTCTGCAGGAGCTTTGACGCATTCTTCTAATTACTTTCACATTCTCGGGTTGTGTGTGATGGGACATATTAGTAAGTTTGGAAAGAAAAAGTAAATAAATTTACCATTGTATTTAAAATGAATTATGTAAGAGGTGTTCATAGTCACTGAGCTCTAAATGAACTTTTCTGATCAACAATCAATGTGGCTGATAGATTCCAAAAGTTAATCACAATTTCCACAAGCTATACATTTACATTTTGTTCGTTCTTTTAATAAAGAATTGATAACAAAAATAAAATAAACAAACAACAACAACAACAAAAATTCTGTGGGGAAAGCCGGCCAGACTATAAGTGCAACTGAATGCATTTAAGCATAAATGTTTCTTTAAATTGGTTTTATTTGTAGTTTTTTCATAAAAATACTGAATAGAAATAACAGCAACACAGTTTCAATGTTCTTTTTTCCAGCAAAGAATAAAAGTAGGTTTTGCTCTTAACACACTTGAAATGATCAAATTTACACTTTAGTTGTTTTTTTTTACAAAATTACTTAAATGTTATTGTCTGCTCATTGTTGTAGACTTTGTCCACAACCTCCTTCCTTTTTTTGTAGCCAGCCTTGTTCTTTACGCCAGCCAGCCACTGCAACATTTTGTCCTTCCTTCCAAACATCATTTGTTTAAATTTTGCTCCTCATTCAGCTGCAGTTGTTCAGTTAGTACTGCAGAAATGACAATATGCATGCAAAAGTGCACAACTAGTAGATGTACACTGTAAGAAATGTCCGTGAAATTTACAAAAAAGCTATGTAAAATCCCTACAGAATTGAAACATATCTTTTTTGTTAAAATCACAGTGAACCTTTGTAAATCATTAAACAGAATGTTTCTGTTACATTTACAACAAAAATAAGTGATTATAACCAAATTTGTTTGTTAAAACTACAAATACTTATAATAGAAACAGAGAAATAGTGTAAAACTCATAAAAAGTTTTTTGAGAATTTTTTATTTTTATTTTTTTATTGCAAGACAAACAATTCAGAATAAGACCAGACAGCAACATGATACAGATAAACAAAACAAAACAAAACAAAAAAGAAACAGAAACAAATGGGAGGAAGGAGAAGAATAAGAAGAAAAAAAAGAAGAAATAATAATTAAATAGATATAATTTGGTACCTATATGTATATATATGTGTGTGCAATTTGTCTTTGTAAGAAGGGCATCAGTTTTGTCAGGTTGGTTATGGGGGGGGGGGGGGGGGGGGGGCAAAAGAGCAGAGAAGGTCAAAAAATGGAAGAGTTGATGTTATGAGGTGAGGCAGATGTTTGGTTGAAATAGTTAGTAAGAATGAGCTGGATTCAGGGTTCATTTCTTCCAATTTTCTTATTTCTTCTTGATATTATTATTATCATCACCATCACTGTTTTTCTTTTCTATTCCTTAAAAAAAGAAAAAAAATAGAATAAAGTAAAATAATAGAAGTAAAATAATAATAAACAACAGACAGAAGATAATACAGTAATAAAAATAATAATAATGTAACAAATTATGATTATATTAATAATAGTAGTGAATTAGTAGTAAATAGTGTGTCTTTAGAGCAGTAAATATGTAGATAAATAATTAAATAAACAAATACACGTTCAATGACAGCCATAACAGGGTTGGGTTCAGTTTTTGGACTTAATATTATGGGAAGGGAATAATAATAGTAATAATAATAATAATAATAATAGTAATAATAATAATAATAATAACAGAAAAATGACTAATCAAACAGAAAATAGTAAAGTAAAAATAAATGAATAAATAAATACATAAATAAAAAATAAAGAAATAAAAAAGGGAACAAATTATAATGTAGCAGTAACGATAAAAGTAACCACGACAAAACTAAACAACAAGTAGAGTAACAAGAGAACAAAGCAAGTTACAATTGTAATGAATTAGTAAATAAAAGAAATGGATGGTATAAGTGAAGGTGATAATTCCCTGAAGTGATTGGTTATGACGGTAGTTTGTTATAGGTGCTTATTATTTTATATAAGAAATTATTATTATTTATATAAAAAAATTAAGCAATGATTGCCAGTTAGGGTTGAGTTCCGTGATTTCCAGTTTATGAGGATAGACTTTTTGGCGATGGTTAGCGCCACCAGGAGCGAATGGTTTTGTGTAGTGTCTAAATTCATTGTGGATAAGTCTCCTAGCAGACAGAGGGAGGGGGAGAGCGGGATGTGGCAGCTCATGATTTGAGTTTAGATGTCTGTAATGTTTTTCCAGAAATGTTGGATAGGTGTGCAGTGCCAGGTTGCGTGGATGTAGCTATCTGTGCAGTTCCGTGAACAGTGTGAACAATTTCCAGATGAGAATCCCATTTTTTGCATTTTTTGTCCTGTTAGATGGGTTCTATGAATGATTTTGTATTGTATAAGTTGTAAGTTGGCATTTTTTGTCCTGTTAGATGGGTTCTATGAATGATTTTGTATTGTATAAGTTGTAGGTTGGCATTTTTTGTCATGGAATAAATATTTTGGCAGATTTGGGGCCAGACGTTGGCATTGGGAGCAATGGAGAGGTCTTTTTCCCATTTTATGGAGGGTAGTGAAACTGTTTCATCAGTCTGCAACATTAATTTGTAAATTTTTGAAAGAAGTTTTTTTGAGGAGGAGAAGTTGATAAGTGTGGAGGCTGGAGGGGGCGGTCAAGGTTTATATTGTTTTTCCTTAATTTAGAGTGAATAGATGATGACACTTGTAAACACTGTAGAAATTGATGGCTCCCGATGCCAAACTCCTGGACCAGAACAGACAATGGAACCAGAGAGGTATTGTGAATGATATGTTTGAGGTGAGTGATTCCTTTCTCTGTCCAAGTCCTTAGGTTTAATGGTTGTTTATTGCATTGGAAGTCCGGGTTGTGCCATATCGGGGTGAATAGTGAAGGTGCAAGAGTGGAGTTAGTAATGCTGTGGAATTTCCACCAGGCTGTCAGAGTTGATGATATTGTGGGGCTTTGAAAGCAGGAGTGTTTTTTAACAGGCTGAGTAATGGTAAGTCTGAGATATGAATTTCTTTGCTGATTACTTGTTCTATGTCTAACCATGTGTTATCTGACTGAGAGGGATGAGTCCATCTATAGATATATTGAAGTTGATTTGCCAGTGAATAATAGTGAAAGTCTGGTGCATTGAGTCCACCTAGTTTTTTGGGTTTCTGAAGTGTGGCCAGTTTGATCCTCTGGGGTTTATTTTTCCAGTAGTATTTGTTCATGGATGAATCAAGTGCAGTAAACCAGGAGAGAGGAGGGTGAATCGGAATCATTGAGAAGAGGTAGTTGATTTTAGGGAGGATTGTCATTTTGACTGTTGCTATTCTACCTAAATGGATAGTGGGAGGGTCGGAGGAGGACCGATGTCACCCTGAACACAACACTCACGTGACGGTGCGCAATCCAAGATGGCGGCGTCCTGCTGCTAGATACAACTTTTTTTTTTTCCTGTGGATTTAATACTTTCCCCTACAAACCTCAATTTTTTCTCCGTGTGTGACAACTCACCGATTTTTCTGACCTGGACCACTTAAGAGGACTATATTGATCACTTCTTCACCAGATAATGCACAATGAGCACCCCAAAACCCGGTAAATCCAGATCTCCAGACTACAGAAGACCCCGTTCAGGCTCTCTACCAAGCACAGGTACATCTTCACCCTCATCTCCGAACCTACTCTGCCATTCAGAGGTAAGCGATATCCTGATCTCCATTAATCAAAAACTCACTGGACTCGATGCCAGAATTGCACTTGTGGAAATCTTGCATAAGGAATTTCAATCGCTACGCCAAAGCCTGGAGTTCAGCCACGAACAGATTGAATTTCTCACCAAAGAAAACAAAACTCTGCATAACGACGTCAAAACTATCACTAACCAGCTTACCTCCGTCACCGCCGATAAAAAAATCATGAAAGAAACCATCCTGGATTTACAATCACGCAGTATGAGAGACAATCTCGTCTTTTCCGGTATCCCTGAACACAACTCAGATGACCCAGAGAAAACGGTAAAGGACTTCATTAAACACCAACTCAAACTATCCACAGACACCGTAAACAACATCATATTTAATCGTGTTCATCGATTAGGACAGAAAAATGGCAATAACAAGCGACCCCGCCCGATTGTCGTTAAATTCGAACACTATCAAACGTCAAGGAAAACAGCTAAAGGGAACGGACTACGGACTAAACGATCAATACCCAAAGGAAATCAAGGTCAGACGAAAACAACTCTTCCAAATCCGTAAACAAATGATCTCAGAAGGAAAGAAGGCAGTCATGGCAGTGGACAAACTTTATATCAATGGACGGTTATTTCGTAGCAAGGACATCACTCCTTGGTTATACGAGGCCCGTCCTGTTTCCCTCTCGTAAAAATAAACTATTCAACCACCTGACATCACTTCAGTCAGATATTTGTTTACTCCAAGAAACACACCTTTCAGAATCAGACAACATTAAGTTAAAATCTTCCCAGTTTACCCACTCATTTTCAGCTCATTACAATAAGAAACAAAGAGGAGTTTGCATTTTAATCAGTAAGTCAATATCATTCATCCATAACGCCACAATCACAGATCCAGAAGGAAGCTTCGTTATCATTAACATAACAATCAACAATAACCCTCTGACAATTGGTAATTTATATGGCCCAAACACAGATGATCCGTCTTTCTTACATAACTTCATTTCATCCATATCAAACTTTTCCAACTCTCCAATAATAATAGGTGGTGATTTTAATACAGTATTAGACTCATCATTAGACAGATCTAACACACCCGGCAATAGACAGACTTGGCAATCTACAGAAACAATCATTAAATACACGACAGATTTTGGGCTTGGCGATGGTTGGCGCCTGCAATATCCAAGGGAATTTTCTTTTTTTTTCACCAGTCCATCATTCATATTCACATATTGATTTTTTCCTCACTAGTAACACAATCATCTCAGATATTTCTGATCACCGAATCCACCCAATTATCATCAGTGACCATGCCCCAGTATCACTAACATGGAATCATCCAAGACCACACAAACCAATCACCAGATGGCGCTTTAATACATCTCTTTTGAAGGACCCAGAATTTGAAACACTAATCAAAAGAGAGTCACCAACAATTTTATGGTAAACAGGGAAAGCTGTATTAAGAGGAATAATAATATCATTTTCTGCCGATAAGAAAAAGAAAGAGAACCAACAAGAATCTAAATTACATCAAAAAATCAAACAGCTCAAAATCACCAATGCAACTAATCCATTAGAAGAAAATGAAAAGAAGCTTAGACAACTTAAACTAAACTTAAATGAAATTATGAATAAGAAAACAAACTTTTTAATCAGCAGACTCCGTCAAGAAAATTTCAACCACAACAACAAATCTAGTAAATACCTTGCAAGTCAAATCAAAATACAAAAGGAAAAATCAACCATCTCTTCCATTAAGAACTCGGCGGGGAAGCCAACAAACTCACCTGATGAAATAAATCTAATATTTAAGGAATTTTACACCAATCTATACTCCTCAGATAACAACCCACAGGAAGAACATATTACATCATTTCTCACCAGCCTAGATCTACCCCAACTTTCCACAGAACAAAAAAATAAATTAGACACCCCTTTAACAAATGAAGAAATACACTCTGCTCTCAATAAAATGTCCAATAATAAGGCAACAGGACCTGATGGCTTCCCTGCTGAATTCTATAAACACTTCTGGTCCATCTTATCTACACTCTTTAATAGAATGATAACCGAGATACAACAGAACTCCAGATTCCCACCCAACATGAATGCAGCATCCATATCTCTTCTCCTCAAGCCCAATAAAGACCCCACTCTGCCATCAAGCTACCGTCCTATTTCACTCCTCAGTGTTGACATTAAAATCATTACTAAAGCACTCTCCCACAGGTTAGAAAAGATCATTCCATCCATAATTCACCCAGACCAAACAGGTTTCATTAAAGGAAGAAACTCATCAAATAACACACGCAGACTCTTCAATCAAATGCTCTATTCAGCCACACATCACCATAAATCCACCATAGTCACCTAAGATGCAGAAAAAGCTTTTGACAGAGTAAACTGGCAATTCCTCATCAGCACCCTCCATAGACTTGGATTTGGGGAATCATTTATTAACTGGATTAAAGCATTATATACCTCACCTACAGCCACAGTCATTACTAATGGTCAAACTTCACAAAGTTTCACTCTGCACTAGGGCTGCACGATTATGACCAAAATAATAATCACGATTATTTTGATCAATATTGTAATCACGATTATTAATCGCGATTATTCACTGTGTTTGGAAAAACATGTATTTTTATTGCACCAATTATAAACAAACTACTTTGCAACAATTTTTTGTGAAAAAGTAAACTTTAAATTAGAATAGATGATAAATAATGCAATAAATACATTTACCATTCATTTTTGAGAAGTTAATGTAAATTTTGGGGCTACAAAAGATGCTAAATCAAGAGCCGTTTGGGAGCCAAAAGAACCGGTTCTCTGAAAAGAGCCGAACATCCATCACTAGTAATGGATGCTAGTGTGGGAGGGATGTTGTGAGAAAGGCAAACATTGAAGAAAAGACAACATAAAAATGTTTAGAACAGTAAAGAATAAAAATTTAATTCTTCAGTCAATATTTTCTTTGTTTTTTAAGTTTAATTTTATTAAGTGTAATGTTTTTTTTAATTAGGAGTCTGCAACATGTCATAACACTTGTTAATGTCGACACTCTTCATTAATAAACATTAATATCTGACGGTAAGCCAGCGCGGGACCAGCCAGCAGCAGTTATGTACGTTTCATTTTCAGCCTGGTCATGAAACAGATCTTCTCCTGCTCTGAGTCCAGCTGCTGCGTGAGGACCGAGCCTCTTCTGAGTGCTTCTGGACGGGGGAGGGGTCGGAGCACCCCCCCCCCCTTGTTGAAGAGTGAACTATACGCTCTTTCACGTCAGTCTCCAAAAGTCTCCAATATCACCAGAAAAAGTCGTTAGATTAGTCGCTAGTCGTTTTTTGAAAATAAGTCGCTAGAGGTGAGTGAAAACTAGCAACACTGAGTACAACTAGCTGCCGACTGTAAAAGGTGCACGCCCTTGTTCTTTAGGCAGCTTAATGAAGCTTTGGCCTCGCGTTCGCCCCCTGGTGGTTGGCCGACTGCAGGTTGAGAATGTGTGTGATCAGAGAAGCAGCAGAGCTGCGTTTTTAATGTAAATATCGCTGACGATCAGGTTCGTTTAATTGTGGCCACCAAAATTGTGATCACGATCAAAATCCGATTAATTGTGCAGCCCTACTCTGCACAGGGGCACCAGGCAAGGATGCCCACTCTTCCCCGCTCTATTCACCATTTTCATTGAACCTTTAGCAGCAGCTATCCGTCAGAACCCCCTCACAACTGGCATCCAGATGCCAAATTGAATTTCCCTTTGGGATTAATAAAGTATTTTTCATTTCATTTCATTTCATTTCAAACATGCACCACAAAATCAGTCTCTATGCAGATGATATATTACTTTTTATTCAGAATCCACAACTGTCACTACAAGAGGTTATCAAAGTCATCAACTCATTTTCCCATATCTCAGACTACTCAATAAACTGGAACAAATCGGCCATACTACCGTTAAACACCTGGATGTGGCAGCCCTTACATCACCCATTCCTTTTTGCACAAGTCATATTACTTACCTAGGTATCCACATCTCCTCCAGGCTGTCAGAGTTGATTTATCTTAATTTCACCCCACTCTTCAAAACCATTTTTGAGGATTTTGAGGAAAATCCCGTATAAAAGAGAGAATTTGTTTAACTTCAGCAGAACAAGCACTGATTTCAGTCAGGGTTGGTATAGTCAGTTAGGTCAGTTTACTGTTTGAGTTTCTGTCTTGGTTTCGGGTTATTTACATTGCTGGTGTGGGGCTCTGTCGTTAGCACCTTCTCTCTACAACCAGTTGAGGCCGTGACGCAGGTCACACCCACTGTGTACTGCTCAGGGCAAAGCAGATAGAGGCGGTTTCAGCCAGTTGCAATCAAGCAAAGTGAGCTCAGCTGTGTCAGCTCCAGGTACTTTACCACACATGGTGTGCTGAAGCATCAGCCATTGTGTCAGCCCACGTCGGGTTAAGACCACATAGGGTAAAGACCTGCAAGTCTACCTGCGCGAGTCCACTGAGCAAGGGCACAAGTTTAAACCTCCTTACAACTATGTTAATGCACAATGTGCTTCAAACCCATCCCTGTTAGATATGGGTACAGACCAAGGCGTGTCACCCATAGACACTGCAATCCCCAAAACCTGTCCTTTCCAATGGCATGCACGTCAGTCACACCCTCTGTTACCTTTGGTCTCTGGAACTGTCAGTCTGCAGTGAACAAAACAGAATTCATCAGTTCATTGATAAATCTCTCTGACATTCAGGTCCTAGCCCTGACTGAAACCTGGATCCGTCCAGAAAACACAGCTACACCAGCTGCCCTTTCTCTCAATGCAGAATTTACCCAAACACCTCGCTCAGCTGGACGAGGAGGTGGAACAGGCTTTCTTATTTCTAAAAAGTGGAGCTTTACTTCTCTCTGTCCTATGGCTAACTGCTCATCTCTTGAGTATCACGCAGTAAAGGTCTCTACACCCATCACTGCATACATTCTGGTCATTTACCGCCTCCGGGTGGCAGTATAGATGAGTTTGTCTCTGAAATGAACATGATTCTCTCTGACATTCCTGATGAGGGCACACCACTAAATGTCATGGGAGACATGAACATTCACATTGGCAAACCACAGACAAATGACTTTCTGGCTCTCATCTACTCTTTCAATCTCAAACTGGTTCAGACTCCTCCAACACACAAAGCTGGTAATACTCTTGACTTGGTCCTGACCAGAAAATGCTCCACAGCCGACCTGTCCGTCAACCCGCTGCACCTCTCAGACCACTTCCTGGTTAAATTCTCTGTCTTCCTTCCTCATGTCAATCATGCGGCTCCAAAAATGGTGTCCTACCGCAGAAACTTGATATCCCTCAGACCTACACAGCTGTCTGATGAGGTTTACTATACCCTCCCTTCCCACTCAGACTTCTCCTTACTGTCTGTTAATGAGACTACAGAAACACTCTGCTCCTCTCTCGCCTCCTCTCTGGACAAACTCTGTCCTCTGGTGTCAAAACCAGACAGACAAAACTCTCCCAGTCCATGGCTCACAGAGGTTCTGAGGGAGCACAGAGCCGGACTCAGGGCTGCAGAAAGAAAGTGGCGCAAATCAAAAGAGCACACTGACTTGTCTATGTACCAGTAAAAACTTGAAACTTTCACATCCAGCCTAAAGGCGGCCAAGATAGCCTTTTATCAGAACAAGATCCGCAATGCTCCCAACACACGACAACTGTTCATGGTGTTTAACTCTCTTCTATCTCCACCACCTGCTCAGCCTCCCACTGTGCTGACTTCAGAAATGTTTGCTTCCTACTTCACTGAAAAGGTCGCTACCATCGGTAACCAATTCACTGAGCCTGACCAACTCACTCTGCTCCTTGCGCTCTCTAAATGAGGACCAAGTCTCTAAACTTCTAGTCAGCTCAAAACCCACAACCTGTCCTCTTGATCCTGTTCCCTCTGACATCCTGCAGAGCATTTCACCTACAGTCAAAACTGTAGTAACCCAAATTATTAACTCCTCTCTTAACTCTGATGTCTTTCCCTCTGCCTTCAAGCAAGCTGGCTGAAGAAACCCACACTCAACCCAGCCCAGGTTGGAAACTACCGGCCGGTCTCACTGTTTCCATTCATGTCTAAATTACTAGAGCGTGCCGTCTTCAGTCAGGTCTCACAGTTCCTCCAAGACAACAACCTGTTTGATCCATATCAATCTGGCTATAGGCAAGGTCACGCTACTGAAACTGCTCTCCTGTCAGTTACTGATTCCCTACGGCTTGCCAGATCCACTGTGTGTTGCTTTATGCATGAAAAGTGCTCTATAAATAAAATTTGATTTGATTTGACGCTTACTGTCCTTTCTGTTTTTTCTCAGGCACTATAAAGGATATAAAAGGCAGGTGGTCCACACTAGAGGAGAAAGAGAAAGACAAATATAAGCAAGAAGCAGCAGTGCTGAGGGCACAAGGGCAAGACCTTAGCATTGAAATGAGGGAGCTCAAAATAAAAAAGTCCCTGAAACAGCTGAAGTTAGAGGTATGGAAAGAAGGGAGCTTAATGTGATTTGATAAATAGCATCACTGTAGTATTAGATTTAAAGATTATTAACCATAATTTTGATGTAAGCATAACACAATGACTGTTTGTGTTTATAGTTTGATTGTTTGATTCAACATTCACACTGATTACATTTCACAAAATTCTTCAGCACATCATTCGGACTCTAATGCGTAATTAACGTAATTTCCCTCAGCATGGTGTCTGAGGTTCTCACGCTGTTTTCACCCAGTAAGTTTTTATATAGACTGCCAAACCTTGTAATGAAATGTTTCTTTAGTGTATGTTGGACTGTTGGTATGTATGTTTGATTTTTAAATTTTGGTCTTTTTTTTTCCCTTAATATGGTAAAGGTGTCCAAACTTGAGGGTTTGGGTGTAGAGACGGCCATTTTATTATTTGACCAACAAAAGTCTGGCCTAGAGGTCTGTGAAGTCAGCAGCAAAGAGGCCAGTGACTTTCTCGACTCCACAGACACAGCAAACAACTCTGCACTGCACTTCGAAGGTGATATTAGTTTTATGAAAAGCTACACTATTGGCTTGTAATAGTGCAAAGATGCATAATATGAATCTATTAAATAAACTTTTTGGTTTGTTACTTTTGCAGCCAGTTCTTCTTACACCACCCACAGTACCAAGGGTCAAGTCAACGAGCTGGTTAAGAAAGTGCAGGATCTCTTCAATCAAAGATATAGTACAAATATTTTGTAACAGTTCAGACATGTCTTGATAAACTTGATAAACTTTGACATTATAAGTAACTTGTTAAATTATTTATGTAAAGCAGGGATCACCAAATCCGGACCTCTTAGGCCAGCGTTCAGCAGGTTTTCAGTGTTTCCCTGCTTCAACACACCTGACTGAAATTAAATGGACCCAACAGCCTATGAAGTTCTGAAATTGCTGGACACTGTGGATTTGGTGATCCTTGATTTAAAACATCCATCAATCGTAAGATGTTACCTTCATAAAAGGACATGTTTATCGTGTTTCTGTGTGTATTAGTGTCTTTCAGAGGAGGCTGGAGGTTCTGGAAGGCTCCCCTACCAGTCCTTGTTAAACCAAGGCCTGACTTTAAATGTAGCTGGACTGCCAAAGGAGTCTAAGGAAACCCTCCTTTTATGGAAGGAATCAATTAGAGGCCATTTTAAAAGATGCAGAGCAGATTTCATTTGAAATAAGTAAGTCCTATCAAAGTTGGCTATTGTGTTTCCCCAGTTGTGTTTGTATTAGCCATTTTGATCTTTACTCGTTAGGAAAAAATGAAGTAACAATGATATTATAATATTACGCAGTGCCATCATAAACTTCCAGAACAGATTTTTGTTCTACATAACTTGAGTAATCAAATGTTTCCATAATTATAGTGGAACACCATTTTTAAGGCACCCCTTCAGATAATATTTGCATAGTTGAATATGATTTCGGGGACTGTGATTGCCCTTTACAATGCTTTACATTTCTACAAACTATGAAATGAATACATCTATGCCCTTCATTCTTGTGACATATTCCTCTATGATACTCTCTGTTTTTTTTTTTCCTTCTTCAGCAATTACTTGTTTTGCCTGTACTTCATACATTAAGTGTGCCTTTTCTGCCTAAACATGTAAAGCAGATACAGCACAATGTAGCCCAACTGAGATGTCAGAGGGTAATCTTGAGGACATGGACCCGGAAGGTATGCAACATTATTTTTGAGTAAGTACTTCTTAAATTTTATAGTAAATATCCCCTTACAATATATGTATATGTTCCTTAGGTCATTTAACCTCAGCGTAATTCACATTTGGCCACAATTTCACATTGCTGTATAATGCAAATGTTATGACCCAATCATACCCTTCTATGTCATGGTATAACTTCTTCAAATCAGAAGCCAGGGCAGACAACATCCCTACAGAGGAAGGATGCCAGTCAGTGGAAGAGTTACTGGAACCCATGTGTGGAAATGGTAATTAGTTTTGTTATTGATTTTTTGAATGTCCATTGCTACAACTCAGTATTTCTTTTTGTTTGAAATCAAGCTTATCTATAAGTATTGTATTGTAGGTGCACAGCAGATAGCAGAGGGGCCCCCAGAAACGTCTTCAGCCACTAGTGTTCTCATCATGATGACTGCAGATGACAGTATGTATCTAAACTGTAGTCATTCACAGCAAAATATACATTATCCTGGCAACCTGAACATCTCACTGACGTTAATGATGCCTTTCAAAGGAACATCCGGCTTGGACTGGCAGTAACACATAAAGAAATTTAGTTTCAGACAGAAAGTTCAGCACTGTAAACAAAACAAAACAAAGATTAATGGGAAATGTAAAGAATTGTTCTCTAAGTAAATACATAACTGTGTATATGCCTTAGGAAAAACTACCTGATTATATAACTTCATATGGTGAATAATGTCTTCACAATTAGTAATAAATACATAATAAATCAATAACCTACTGTCATTAAATTTCCAGTCAGTACAAGTTGACAGGTATTGGGATTTGCTATAATCCCGTGAAATGTTAAAACTGGTGCATTTAGCAGTTTTGATTATTCATTCATTCTCTGAACCGTTTAGTCCATACGGGTCGCGGGTAAGATGGAGCCTATCCCAGCATTAGCAGGTGAGAGGCAGGGTACACCCTGGACAGGTCGCCAGTCCATTGCCGGGCCAACATAGATAGGGACAAACAACCATTCACACACACAGTCACTCCTAGGGAGAATTTAGAGTCACCAATTAACCTAACATGCATGTCTTTGGACGGTAGGAGGAAGCCGGAGTACCCAGTTTTGATTACTTGTGCTTTAATAATTGCTCTTGCAAAAAAACTTGTCCTGACCAGGGTCTTTTGTATGAAAATGTTTCAGTTGAACGTATATAACATTAGGCTTGTTGGTACATTTTTTCGTGTTGTCACTTAAAAGAGATGACTTGTGTAGTAGTCACCCACCATATCAGGTCAACTCAAACCCACTGAGCCTGGAAGCTTTTAGTGGAGCTGACACGTAACAGAAATAGCTGCTTTTAAGACCTTGTTTTAAATGTATAATATGATTAATTGACATAAAACAACATACTTTTTTTCTTTGCTGTGTCTGCCCCATCCATTTTGATGACAAGAGGAAAAATTCTACCAAAAAGTGGCGTTCATGGTTGCACTGTATAGTGTGTCATTTGTGGTCGAATGCTACATGTGGTTTTAAAAGCAACAGATGCCTACATTGCCAGTGTTGAAACACCTGAAATATTTTCTTGTTTGTTTTATTGAAAATGTTTTTGCAGATCTTTTGTAATAATTGCACTGCACATGGAAAAAGTAAACATGAATTAAAAATTCAAAATATTAAGAAGCCTGCCTGATTCACCTTGAATTGGAGAGTTGTTTGAGTTCATGTGATGCACACTTATACAGTATTTATTTTTATTTGGAGAAATCTGTAGGACATAAATCTTTTCAATCATCATATCAACAACATAGATTTTTATTCACACATATCTATATACATGGAAGGATAAATAGATGGATAGGCTGGTCCACAAGACAAAGAATGTTGTCCGCTATTTTAAAATGTAAAGTAATCTGAGCTGTGGGTTTTTCTCCCTGTCCATGTACTTTTGAGCCATCACTACCCACAAATAAGTGTGTATATATAAACACATACATGTATGAAAATATATTTATATTTATTTACTAAAGCTACTTCCCATCCCCAATGAGATCATTAAATGGGAAAGCTAAAATTGTGCCTTTTAGCCTTTTATGGAGTGTTTTTATTTAGAAAGATTTAAGGTTTCACTAGATCGTTGCTGTCGTGGTTGTTATAGACGCTGCTACGTGCATGGCAGGTTCCAATCCTGGATTGAGCAGTCCACCGTCATTGGGCTGCGTTCCATTTCTAATTGCTGGCGGACCACCGTATGAAGTTTGTATGAGCCATACAAAGTGTTTTGGAGTAATTATCACATGGTGGATTATTTCATTTATTTGGTTGTCGTTGGAAGCAAAGCTCTCGATTAACCGGTCGATCTACGTTCCCACCCTCACCTATGGTCACATGAATGACGTTTAATAATGGGAGAAATGCATCAGATCTATGTGCGTTTTTAAGGACATCGACGGCGTGTCATACAAAAAGAGCTAACCCATCCTCTGCCTCACCAGCGACTGTGTAAGTCACTACAAGTTTTCTTATGTATATTTTCAGGAACAGAGGATGAATAACATGACCTCACAAGAATAAAAACCACACCAATTTTATTTCTTTTTTTTTACTTATTAACAATTTATAATGTCATTCAGTGTAGCACTTCTAACATTTTGGCAACTTGAAATTTAGATAAATTAACTTACAAGGACAGTGCAGATACACACTGCACGTGTGTGTGTGTGTGTGCTCACGCGTTTGCCCTGTACTTTTACTATAATGATGAGCATGGGGCTATACCGGTCTTTCAGTGAACCCCGCTTATGTGGCAAAACGGTGCTGACGGTGTTGCTTGGTAAACGATGCAGTGGGCTAAGCCTGTTATCTATTAGACGCAAGTTTAAAAAAAAATAAATAAAAAATACAAACCACCTTAGTCAGCAGCTATACATTTCTTCCATCCCAATATGGGTACAAAGTCGGTGTAGTCTAATAATAAAGAATAAATCGATAATCCAACAGAGACTCACTAATGCGTAAAAATACGCAATAGCCTACGAGGTCAAGAGAAAATTTAAAAACCACCGAGCTCTGCCCATTTCCTCATCCATCTATTTATTCAAACACAGGGCAGTCCGTATAGGCACCTTTTAAACTTATGTCCTGGGCTGAGAATAATATTATAAGTCTAAAGATGACTCATTTTGGAACATACACAAAATCATCGCAAAATATTGAAGGAAAAACAAACAAAAAACTTAATTTTAAATATTGGGTCTTACAAGTGCTCTCTCTAACTAAGGCTGTGTCAGTAAAATTAAAAAACTAAACCAAATACATCACTGGAAAAGTCTTCCTCTGGAGAATATATGTCTGGATGAACACTGTAATGGAAAATTTTTGGTTTTAGTTTGCTGCAAAAGAAAGTTCAGGCCTTGAGAATGAATGTCTCTATAAAACAGGATGGCTCTTGATTTTTTATTAGCTACACAAGGTGGCACTTGTGCTCTGATTGGAGATCAGTGTTGTACCTTTGTCCCTGATACATCTGCTAACTTGTCTGTGATCCATGATGCCCTTACTGATCTCTGGGACACTCTGCACGGCTGCAACAATGCTAATTTGCCCTCTAAGGGGTGGGATTTCTGGGACTGGCTTACTAGTGGTTCCTGGGTTTTTGTTCTGACCAGAGTTGCTACTCTCCTAGCTATATTTCTCCTTTGTGTTCTGGTTGTTTTTTGCTGTGTTCTTCCTCTGATCAAATGTATGCTTAACAAACGTTCAATTTCCATGTTCATCATTATGCTCCAACGGATATCTCTCTATACTATGATGATGGTGATTTGGAGATCTTTGAGTAAATTTTCTCTTTATGTGTGATTAATATGTTGCATTTTAATCAAAGGGGTGGATTGTAATGGAAAAGTTTATACACATGTCTGCACTTTGTATTGTTACAAAAACCTTGTCTTGTGATTTACTAAGGAAGGAGGATGACTTCTACCCAGATAAGAACTGAGTGAGCTCCATTTACTTCCCCTTCAAATCTTCTGACAACATTCCTTTGAAACAGAGGACTAATGATTTATCTTGATGTGATCAGCTCATGCTCGTCTATTTAAACCAAACCCAAATGCATCTGTTCAGACTCGCGCAGCCAAAACTTCTTTGACTGTGGGAATCTCATTGCTGATCAGCTCTTAATAAAAATACTTTGTTTGATTCTCACCTCGTCTGTGACCTTTGATAAATAAAAATTCCACTACAACACTCTACATGACTCCTTTGAATAAACTGACCTTTGAACCTTAACCTCAGTGCATATTTGAAGGTTTATGTTTTAACAAAAAAAGGGGCTAAAGACATGAGAGTAATTTTTATAGAGAGCTCCTGACCTGAGCTGTCATGTAATAACTCATGTGTTACACCCACCAAGTGAAGGTGCTGTCAAATATGGAAGAAATACATTTACTCTAATTTAACAATTAGATTGTTATTATTTAATCCACAGTTAAGTTCACTGTCTCTTTAACACCCCCAGTATCTTGTTAATTACACATTTACTAAATTGATTTTCATGTAAAAGTTCCTATTTATGTAAAAACTACAGTTCCCCATAGCAGCACCATGACCCTGAAAATAAATCAGCGCCATGATTGTAGGTTTTTCGGTTTTCAAAACGAGCTTGAAATTAGGGTTGTATAAAGCTATATATGTTACGTAAATCATATAACTAATAAAGCCAAACTAGTTATTGCACTACTTAAAAGTGATTTATTTTAGTAAAAGTGTAAAGATCATCGTTTATCTTAGATATTTTTGTTTATATTTTATAAACGTGGGTGCGAGCTAGTGGTTCTTTCCGTTTTTTAATTAAAGATAGGTTCGTAAAGACAAATGCTCACTTTGTATTTCTACCACATTGGACAGCCGAACTATTACTCAATACCTAAAGTATTCGTGATGAGAAATAGTAAAAATGTGGGATTTTTAAGGTATTATGGACAAAAACACTTAGTAAATTACGGCTTTTGCATGACATCAACGGAGAGCATCCAATCGGAAGAAGATAAAGTAAAAAAATCTACCTATCTACCTGCCTAAGCTGTATGTACTGTTCTTATTTATCTGTTGCAGTAAACTTCACTTACACAAATAAACATAAAGGCCAAGTACTTTGTTACACCTGTAAATAAACTAATATGTATAACACATAAACATGATGCATGGATACAACAATATCTATTATGTTATTCATAAAACAAAAAATGCTAAAAGGCTGTTCAAAGAGTGACAGGACAGTTTATGGGTCCACCAGCATAGACTTTTATTGCCATTACAATATCAAACTTAACAGTAATAGAAGATCAGTTATATCTGACATTTAGATTTAGATAAGCATATTGAATATTATTGTAATCGAAAAAGCAGGAATAAAAGAAAGGAAACCACACTCTGCCTAGTTACTATCATCACCATCACCCTCATCATAATCACCAAAATCGTCATTGTACACCAGTGTCTGTGCACTTCATGTCTGGAGGTCCTGAGGCAGGCAGGAGTTGTCTGTGATGATGTAATGACAAGATGTGGGAACAGTTTGTGGTACATGCTGATTAAACTTCACTGTGGTTTCATGTAGCTTTCTTTCCAGCTGTCTGAGACGTTGGATGAGAGCAGCTTTTGCATCAGGCTGCTCTGTGTCACTGATGGCAGAGCACAGATAGGTGTGCTGCTGATGGAGGTGGTCTGTTACATTTCTCATTTCCTGGTAAACCATGAGTTTTTCCTCAGCTGTCCGTGTCTTCATATGCAAGGCATCAATCCCTCGTCTTTTCAGACTCCTTGGAACTTCATCTTCTTCAGTCTAGAAAGGGCAAGACAACAACAACCACAACTTTAAAACCCAAAGAGCTATGCCATATTAGCAAGTGGTCCCTAAAATAATGTATTTTCTATATGGAATATGGTTCCTGGGTGGTTTATGATTAAGTAACTATACTCACAGCATCATGAAGACAGAAGTAGACAGGCCAAGAGGAATCACATGCTTCATCAAAATGGATTGTTGCAGGGAAGATGCTCCTCTGCGGTGGCCATTATATGTTGTATTCTTTTATTGCACATTTCAGTCTTTTGTTGGAGTTGGCCTTGACCATCTGAAGCAAAGTCAGAAAACAGACATGCAAAGAAAGTTTTTTTTTTTTTTTTTTTCTATTTATTATAATAATAAATTTGATTTATGAGCTTTAGTGCTGATGGCACTCAAAGTGCTTATAATGGATCTATTATTCATCCTGGGGCATACTGGAGGCAAGGAGGGTAAGGTGTGTTGTCAAAGTGTTGTAATGTAATGTAACAAAGGACACAACAGACAGATGGCTGGGGGAGTCAGATTCTAATCACCAACCTTCCAGTCACTTGACAACCTGCTCTACCACCTGAGCCACCGCCACCCCATTATTATTACACGTATTCAGCAGCATTGGTTTGTGTGTATGACTGTTAGCGGCATAATTCAAAAGGTTTTGAACAGAGTTTGATTAAATTTTCAGGAAACCAGATCACCACCTGGATCCAGGTATTTTTTTAAAGCATTCTTAACTTGGGGCCTTTAGAGCTTCTAACAGAAATAAATTGGCCACAATCTTTGGCAAAAAAAAAAAAAAAGTTGTAGGTTGTAAACAGAAGTGTTAAACATAGTCTCTCTTTAATGGTGTTTACATTTATGAAAACTGATGAAACTGAGCAACTTCTCCACACCACTTACCTGGATATGTTCTTTTCAGTTGAAGGAGTACTGCTCTCTCTCTCTGGATTCAGTTCTAGCTCTGCAGATCAGGTGGCTTCTGAGGTCCTGATCAACATCTCTAAGAGTACGGTGGAAGCTCGAATCTGATTCTCTCCATCTTGTCACAATGCTGTGTTTTTTCTCCATCTGAAGCAAGGAGGTCTCAATTCTGCAAAAGTCAGTAAGGGAATATTGTTAACCAGAATTTACAAATTCTATCAGATCAGCAACATGTGGAGAGGGCTAACTTACTCTGTGTCATCCCTCATGGATGACTCACAAGTCCCAGATCTGTGTATGACAAAAAGGAAAGCAGAAGAATTTGGTGGTTGTCAGAGTTACCTTACAAAACATTGCAAATTACATAATTGTAGAAATTTATTTATAACACCATTGGCTCTGTTCCAGGCTGGTACTAGCATGGACAGTTTTAAATGTAGGCCTGAAAACTTCAATGTGTCCCGAGATGTGGTTGGATCTGGCCAAACCACACACAGAAGTGGCCTGGGTCACATGTGGCCACATGACAAGGTAGTCAGTAACTAATGTGTCCTAAGGACACATTAAGAACCACTTATACAATCACTGACAATCAGGTGACAATCAGATTAGGAAAAAAACAAACAGTAGTAACATATCAGTAGACAAGACACTGAACTCTTACTTGAGCTTGTAGAACTTTACCAACTTCATTACCTTTTCCATTTAGAGACAGTGTCTGGAGAGATCAGATGAAAATGTTACAGCTATATATAATTTTTTATTTTATTTCTTTAGTAATTATCCAAATTTGCTTAAAGCAATTGTTAAGAAAAATAATTCTGTTTCTTACGTATTGAGTTTGGTTTCTGTTGGGACATCTCCAGTTCTCTCTTCTTCCATCTATCTATATTTTAGAAATATGAAAGTGTCAAGCCCGGCTCGTAAGAGACTTGACAAACAAGAAGCGGGACAACGAGGGACGCCAATTAGAGTATGATTTATTAAGAAACGGTGACTAAAGTAAATAAACGAAACTTAACTGTGTAACCTATGTGTACAATCTGTAGCATCAGTAGTGTGTGGAAGTGTTGTATGTAGAGAGGTGTTGCGTGGGAAAGCTAAAGTGGATAAACTAATGGGTGCATAAACAAAGGACACGGAGTGCTGCCAGTGAGCAGGCCGGCGCGAAGAGCCCCGCAGGTGGAGAAGGCCTGGTATTTAAGCCCAAACGGGCCACGCCCCCGCCAGGTACCGCGGGAGGACCGGAGCAGCATGCTGGCCACCTGAGAAACGGAGGACAGAGGCGGAGAGAAGGAGGAGGAGGCAAAACAAGGGACAGAGCTAGAAGCAAAAAGTAAAGTCCCCAGAGACGGACAAAATACAGCCCGCTCTGGGGTTGTCACAAAAGCCAAACAAAGAGGGAAAGAAGTGTCACACTGATCCTGATATCTGTATAAACCCTGTGGTGCTACCTGACATGGCATTTTGTGTCCATAAATGTGAAAAGCTGGTACGGCTACGGAGATGTTGGGAGGTATGCCCCCACCTGATTTCTGTTTGAACACAATATGGCAAAGTTTAAATTTGTCATTTAAAAATATTTTAGAAAACAACATTGCAACTTTACACAGGAGTTTAAAAACTACTTACATTCAAATGTGAATCAACAACACAGGCAATATCATACACAACCCGCAAGTGCATGTTCTTCTTAACCTGGGCTGGGGTTATAAGATATAGAAATAGTTTTTAATTTACATTTTGCACAGCATCCTGGTTGTTTTTTATATGAGGTAGCTTGATATCATTTACAGATTATGCAATTGTTTTATACTCTTTAAAATTTAATAGTATTTTGTGTGCTAAAAATTAGTTTAAATAAAAAAAGTTAATTTTTCTTTATAAATCCGAAATTTGCAACTTCAGTTGCTCCTTTTAGCTGAGGGGGTGGACCACTTGACCTGAACACTGCTCTTATATAAATATAGCACATTGAAAACAATCTATATTAAAAACAATTCATTGTCACTCAATGCTTCTTAACAGACGGAGGCCTAATTTACGTCAACAATTAAATTCCTTCATTCATTGATAATGAATCCAGTTTCTTGGCACTGATTTGAAGGTGGCAAAACGCCACAAAAATGTACATGATATACAATGGCTATCCATGACAGATGTTTAATTTTTCTAATCTTCAAATGATGCACATGTGGACACTGAAGTTCAGAATAAAACAAACAGTCACTGGTGGTAATCATTTATTTTTAGCACCAACAGTTGCTATATTTCTGCACACGAATGCAATTATTGCTCCAAAATGTCAAGGACACTTTGGAGAACATCGATGGCCAAACTGCCAACTGGTTCTGCCAATGGGTCTATTGATTGCAGTCACTGCAGCTGGTTTTGGTTGGGAGCAAACTGGTTGGCAGGAACAGTGAGTACGTCCGGCCAGTTGAGAGGAGGAGCAGCAGGTCTACGCTGTGTGTTGGCACTGGACTGAAATATTTCAGCCATGGCTGTGAGCTGCTGTGTCTGCCGTTGTAGACAACCCCAAACAAAAATCTGCATTGGTGTAGTATGACCAGATGTCCGCAAGCCATGATTGTTCCACTGTCCTCTGAAGAGATCTAGGTCCTGATTTATTCTGGGCAAGTACACATAATGAAGGGCCCACATATGTAAGTCACTGCTGTAGTCTATGATCCCTTCCTGCTCACGAAAGGAGAAGAGCTAATTGGTACACATTTGTCAGGCCCCGCCAAACGTCTCCCCAGAGTCTTTCAATTTGTTGGTTGTGCACACTCTGCCCTCTCAACACACTTCCTCGCTCCACTCCTCGGTACACGTTCATGAACAGACAAATGTCATTGTTCTCCCCTCCCTGGTCACACCTGACACGTGAAGGTGCACCATAGGTTGCAATCGCCTCGACAAAGTGCTCAAAGACAGTGCTGCTCCTGTTGTTATCTGAGGCACGCAAGAAGATGACCAGTCTGCTGAATCCACAGATTCCACCATGGATAACAACTTTCCACCTAAAAATGAGACATTAATAGAGGCCATCATCAACAACTTCTTACATTACTGGAGAATTACTTCATTGTGTTTTCAACTTATTAACTATACCTGATAAGCTTATGGTTTCCATCATTGTGCCACAGTGAATTGGGGTCCGCGACACTGTAGGTTCTTCTGTGTAGACGGTGTGCCAACACCCTGTGTGCGGCTCCAGCTGGGTTCACACGAATCAAACTCTCCCTCACTCTTCTTCTCTGCACACGAATGCCAGTAGAAACCAATCTTGCTCGAACAGAATTGGCTCCCAATTCTTCGTTCTCACCAACCAACTCCCTGACTATCTCATCCAAGCCCTGATCAGAAATGTTTGTGAATCGCCTCTGTCTCAAATGGAATTGCCTAATAGGGGAGAAAAAACATGAAAGGCTTCACTCAATTTCCAAGTCTTGTTAACCCAGACCCACATCCATTGAGTTATTTTCAGTGCTTACTAAACAGAGAAGATAATTTTTTAATATAAATAAAAAAAAAGAAGGGGAAAAAAACCCATTATGCACACCAGGCAATATACACATTTGTTGCAGTTACAGAGACATTTAAATGGAGGCACAATCATTCCACAAAATAAGCTATTGTCTTCAGCAAACACACCTGGACATTGAGTATCTGTTAAAAACCCAAGGAGATATTTAAAAAAAACAAAAACTCAACAATATAGACCCCTTGCCCATGAAAATCAAATGGTAAATGGTCTGTATTTATATAGGTGTATTTATGTACAAGTGTATGCAATCATTTTTGATATCTCAATCTCCGTTTGACTGTCCTGTGAGACACAACAAGAATTTCAGCCATCTGGACAGACGTGAATCCACATGACTGGAGTATTCTCACTCGTTCCTCAGTGATGTTATAGCTGGATCTTCCAAAGCGGTGTGTCCGTAACAAAGGAGCTTCATACAACTGCTGGTCAAATCTACACAAGAAAAAATGTTCATAAAAGGATCAGTCAAAATCAAAGTCAATGCCATTACAGTGCATCAATACACTTAATGTTTTCATGCAACTTGAATGCCTTTCTAATAGTTAAAAATAGTCTTATTTCTCACACCACCGAAAATTATTACCTTGCTGAGTTTCAAGGTCAGCTTCCGCTGTCTGAATAAACCCTCTGACTAATGACAGTAGTTCGTCTGCATCACCAGGCTGTATAAGCCTCCCCCTGGCCCACGTGAGGGTCCTAGAAAGGGTCTCCAGCCTAAAAATACACAACAGAAGACATCTTCCGTGGGTAAGATAGGCTTTTAACGCGTTTGTTACGATTAATTAATTACAGAAAAATTAACGCATTTAGTATGCAACATTTGTCAGTGCACAAGTTCACATATGCTCAGTTCCGCTAGTAACTTTGCAACTTTGGTGATATAGTTATCGATTTTTCAGACCCCTCTTAGAACTCCATTTAAATGACTAAAAAAACTATTAAACAGGTCTAGTGACTTTTGTCTGGCGATATTGGAGACGTTTGGTCGGTAACACAAAAGCATGGATAGTTTACTCTTGTCCATAAGCAGCAGCGGCTGTTGTGTAAGCTCCTCCCCCCTCCAGAAGAAAATACCAGAAGCTTGGTCGTCAGGCAGCATCCTGCTTCAAGCTGCAGTCAGAGCAGCAGGTGATCACCTCTGCACCATGACCAGACTGAAGCTGCTAGTGGTTGAGCCCACCCTGGTTTACTGTCAGATATTATTATTGAAGCATGTGGACGAAAACATTTAAAAGGTTAAAATGATTGTAACATGTTGTAGACTGGAGCTGTTAACGAATTTAAAATTACACTAACTTTAGGTCTGTTTAGGTCTGGATTTTATACTTTGTTTTGAATGGAAATGCAATTAAAAAGGTATTTTATTTAGGTTATTAATAGAGCTTAACTTTACAATATTAATGTCTGTATATCGTTTGATTTAGTAATCCACTAAATTCCATTTAAATAAAAAAAGCTGCTTTTGGGACAAATATACTTATACAATTAATCAAAATTAAAATACATACCTAACCATCTCCTGATGTTCATATGAAAGTCCATGGTTATAGCTCCACTATAAATTCTTTGTTTATAATTATTCCTAACTGTGCGTGCTAAATCTCTGGCGTTTATAACAAACCAAACTCTTTGAAAATCGCTATACAATTGAGCAATTTATGGTTGTTTAAAAAGTAAATGCAGCATTTAAACAATGGCTGTGTCAGAATGTGCACCCTACTCCCTACATAGTGCCCTATATAGGAGTGTGTCCGAATGTCCAGAGAGAAAAAAGTAGGGTACTCAAAATTACCCACAATGCATCTTGAAAAGTAGTGAGAATCGATGGTCACTAGACGGGTCAATATAGACCACAATGCATTGCGGGCAGTAGCTCAACATGGCGCAAGGAGGCGAAAAAACATTTTTATTGAATAGATATGCAACAAAGAATAAAATACAACATAAGGAATAAAAATATTTACACGCAAGTTTGGATTGGATTTGGAATGACATCTTGACGTTGTGGTTGCCGTGGTGATGCCTGGTAGTCACGTAGTCTGCGGCGAGGGAGGGAAAAATAGGCAGCTTCGTGTCCGAATTGCCAAGAGAATGAGTGCACTATGTAGTGTGCTATATAGTGCAGCCCTATGTATTGAATGCGGGGTTAAGGAGTAGGGTGGACATTCGGACACAGCCAATGTTATGAGTGAGCTAGCTGACTGTGACAACATGGCCGCAGGTGCGGATGTTCGACTCCATTGGCCAGCAGCGCCGGTGAGTCATCTAGCCTTTAGTGTATATGTCTATGGGGCTGTGGGTGTGGCGGTTGATGATTGACATCTATCAAACGCCAAGCTGCCTGTAGCTAAGAGCTAACCAAGCTAATTCGGAACTAACCAGCTAACAGAGGTATGCGGGCTAAAGCTGAGGCAGCTGTAAGCAGGCTAAAATCCGCAGTTGTGCTACACGGCCTTCTGGCAGCTGCATTACTGTTAATAACAAGGTCACAACCCCAATTATGCCCTATTTCAAAATTAAACAACTTCTAAACGGATGTTATTAAGACCAGGTTGTAAACATGTTAATTTATGCTGTGAACTGTGGTCTTTTTAAAATGGGAGTCTATGGAAATCGACTCCCTTGTGGAGCCAGAGTGGCTGAGGGGGGAACTGTATTCTTTTGCACATCCACATAGGCTTCACATTTTTCCACCGGAAGTTGCCGCTGAAAACATAGCTGAGGTTCTCTTAGTTTTTGCTAGGTAACGTAGTTAGATGTACCATTATACACTTTACGTCAGCAAACATGTGCGCAGATAAGTTGAATAATTGCTAAATAAACAATACATGAAGGCGAAATTAAAAGGCAACATGGTAGGACTGCAATAATTAGGCCAAAGTACAACCACAGTCGTTAGCGTGCTCCAAACAGGCAAATTCTGATCTCATTTCAGAAACATCGTGTTTGTAAAAAAATACCTTATAAGAAGTATCCTGAGTCCATCACTGGATGAATTATCCCTCACAAAGCTCCTTGAACAGCTGGAAAAAGTTTACCGAACTCGATTGAAAAAGACTTCCAGTGCCATCTTGTTTACCTGATTACTGAATGTACCTCAACTTGGTAATGAACACTGAGCAGAGAAGTGCATCATGGGACCGCAGATTAACTACACTAAGCAGAACAGCGGCACCTACTGGCCAGTCGCATTCTACGGTTTTTTAAGAGTCCTGTGGTCAATATTTTTTTTCTTTATTTTTTTATTGACTTACTAGAAAATACAACCAAAAATAGATCAAATTATGTACATATTGATACATAAAAATATTTATGTGCAACTGAGTGAGGAGGGGACATCTGATGCTGGAGAGTAAAGCAGTCCAGACCAGACAGATGTTGCCTCTCATGCCCGGTCAAAAGAAAATTCTCAAGCCATCTCAAATGCTGTTAACATTTATGCACCACTGTGTGCTGTACCCTCACAAACCATTGCCAAACAATAGTTTAGAAACATGGATGACGAACAAAGAGGAGATAACGATGATGTATGTTAAGTTAGACACTGAAATTTCCTTTTCATATTATTTTTGGAAGTATTTTATGCTTCTGTACATGACTTAAACACAAATAATAAAGTATGTCAATGGCATTTTTTTAAGTTTTTGACTCCTTTGTCTCTCTTAAGCACATAAATAATCATTGTTAGCTTTGATAATAAAATTACTCTCCATCACTAATTTCATTGTCTTTCCCTCTACAACAAAAATAACAGACACCAGTAAATGTGTTGCCTCCACTTTTAATGACTCAAACCAACCAACAAAACAAACCAATAACTCAGAGGTGGTGGTGATGGCAGGTGGTATTGGGGTGGGGGCTGTATGCCATGCCAAACGTTGGGGACTGTATGATCCCCTCTGACATGTACTTACAGAAATTTTCATAGGTCTGGTGAATTGGCAACTTCAAGTTGACAATGCAAGTGTTTGCTTCTGGGAATATTTTTCCATGTTCATGCAGGAAAGACAGGGTTGGCCTTGGAGTAAATCCAAGCACCGGGATCCTGTCCGCACCAGAAGCAAAGACAAGGACTTGCTCCAGCGTCACCTCCATTGCACCATCTGTTAACACAAAGTTAGAGAGAGCAGTCCTTTACATCTTTTGTTTTAAATTGCTCAAAGTACAAAGGCAAAACTGTTAGCACAAAAGTATGTTTGAGAAATGTTTGTAAAAAACAGGTGCTATAACAAGATCAAGACCTGCACTAACACCGACACTCTCAATTTAGATTCTTCTGCTATATGGCCATCTGTCAATTAGTAACTAAGTATATATATAATGATGCAATCATACGGCCCACATACTCATTATACTTTTTTTCTGTTTTGAAGGTTAGTGGTGTTTTCTATTATTCTTGTGTTTAGAGTTACAGTAACCTTTTTAACTCTTGTCTTGATTTTTTGGTTTTGTTGCACTTTTGCCTTATTAGTTGCAATAAATATTAGGCAGGTTAAGAAAAGAGCAAATCACAAATTCAAACATCCTTTTCACCTTCAATATCAAGGAGATAGTCCCTCCAAAATCCCTCTGTACGCCTCTCAGCATGCCACCTGTTGCTCCCTTGGCAGGATCCTTGGACCCCAAATAAATCCATGAGAGTTGCCGCCTGAAGGTGAAAAAAGTAGACTTTTGCTGGCTTGGAGAGGCATAGCTCAAAATCTGTAAGTCCCAGCTCTTTAATGCTTGGTTGTCTTAGAAGCCAATTCAAATTGCTCCGTTTTGATGTATAATTTATGTCTCTACGATGAAAATTTTAGGAGTTATGAGAGTTTGTTTGAGTGGCGGAGCAAGCTGAAAAGGTACAGTGCAGCTAGAGTGGGAGAGAGTTGTTAGGAAATTAAGATTTTTATGATTTTTAAACTGGCATAATTAAAAAAATGTGAAACATATCTACAAAAGCAGTAAATCGGGATTAGCCCAATCCATTGTGAGTTGTTTAAAGTTTGAATGGTGTTTCTAGCTGAAAGTATGCTGAAGTTATAAGAGCTGAAAGTTTTTGAAGGAGTTGAAGGCTGAAGAGCTGAAATCCCATTGATTTCCATGAAAGCTTAAGATCAATAAATGATCAATAATTTTAAAAGTTTAACAGATATCAAACAGTTGAATCATAGCAGACATCTACTGAACGAGCTGAAGCTAGCTCAAGTTTTTATATGACAAAAAACAGCATAATAATGATAATAATAATAATAATAAATAAATAAAAACAGGAAAACTATAGTGTGTATTGTGTGAATGCTTAAAAGCATTCACACAATAATGATAATAAAAAATAAAAACATGAAAAGTGCTAATGTTGACACTTTTGAAGAACTTTAGCTTTTTATACTTAAGCTGAAAAAAGGAAGATTAGAAATTTACAAACAGTCACAAAGTGTTTGTTCTAGGTCTATCCACAGGTCATCTAGTGGACTAGGTTTCAGCCATTTTAGGACCACTCACTTTTGCCTGCTCAGAATTCCGAGACAACTGGAATGCACCATCTCTTAGCAATTAGCCAAAGATTGCAGTGAATAGGCTTTAGGATGGACTCAGGCTGATAGATTTTCAATGGTGTTAAAAACAGTTTGACTAATTACATTGCAACTAATGTGTTTAAATTTCTTCTAAAACCAGCCAGCAGGTGACTCTAAACCAAATTGCACTTGTTTTGTGTTAGAACCGTACCTGGCTCCGCCACAGACACACCCACTCCTGCCAGGCATCAGCGCAGCCAATCTCCGGCATACTAACCAGATACACCTGTAATCAATCTACGCACCAGGCTTCAAATACTCCAGCTCCCCTCTCAGTCCTCGTCGGACCTCGTTTCCACATTGATGGATATTCCTACTCACCCCTTCACGGTTACGACTTAGCTGGATATTCTCCAGACTCCTGTTTGGCTTCCTGGTTTCCAACTCTTCGTAAAGCTCCCTTGAGAAAGTATCCGCACCTGAATAAATCCTGCTTAACTCTGATCTGTCTCAGTGGCTAGCAGCAGAACTTCGAAGCCCTGAAGTTGAGACTGAACGTGTTCTCATCCAGTTGGAGACCGTCGGCCAAATATTTCTGAACATTTATGCTTCAGCGGAATTACCTCTCGAGGAAAATGTGTTTTCTCTTTAGCACATGGCTATTGAAGAACTGGAAGAATGCAACTCATCAACATTCATGTCACGGGATCAACTAATTTTTCTGATTGAAAACAAGTTCAGAATTTGGGAAATTGCTCACATTTTTAATGTAAGCAAGAGAACTGTTTATAGGAGAATGGCCGATTATGGAATCTCTGTGGGACAAACCTACACAGACATCACCGATGACGACCTGAAGCAAGTGGTTTCGGAATTCATTGCACGTTGCCCAAATGCTGGAATCAGGACTTTGACTGGACATCTGCTTTCTTTGGGAATCAGGAAGGCTCCCATCATGAATTTCATATTTAATTAATTACACATTAATATGATAAAACAAACATGTAGTTTTGGAAATAAGAGATTTCCGTATTATGGTGCAAAATACGTTTAAAGGTGACCCCTTATATTCCTTTTAGAGTTCAACAGCTGAGGGTGCGCATGGCACTGACAGAGGTTGATCCTTTAGGTAGTTTTCTTCGCAGCCTGCAAATCAATGTTGTGCCAAGAGTTCCATACTCTGTTCCGGGTCCTCTTTCCCTTTGGCACATTGATGGCAAACTGATACGGTAATATATTAATGTACTCGTTTAATTAAAACAGGATATTAAAACCTCTTTTGTGGTTTGTGAAAATATTTTACTCTATTACATAAAAATGCATCTTTACACTTAATTATTACACATCTCTTTGCAGTAGAGAATAGTAATCCATGGAGGAATTGATGGATTCAGTAGGCGTGTCATGCATCTCATCCCAATAACAACAACAGAGCTGATGCTTCGTGAATGCTGTCAGTAATCATGGTCTTCCGCACCATGTCAGGAGTGACAAGGGGGGTGAAAATGTTGAGGTGGCCAGGTACATGTTGGAACATCTAGAGCGAGGCCCTGGTAAGAAATTTGACACGTGTTATATATAACCCTGTGGCGTTTCATGTAAATCACAACTGTCAATAGCAACATTGTTTTATGGTCTATATAAAATGTCCTCTTTGAGGAGGGGCGAGCTTACAGGACCAGTTTAATTTGATACTGTTGGTAATCAGAAGTGTTTCACTTTTCATTGCTGTAGCACTTTTTGTGTAGTTTACAATGTTGTATGTTTTGAAATAATCAAAGTTATTAATTTTTTAAAGAAACACACTTTTGCCATTAAAAAAATAATCCAACATAATGTGAAATTCAAATGTGATGTGGCCAGTGAAGCCATACTATGAAGAATAATAACTTTAACATTGTTATGCTGTAATAATAATGTGCCGTTAAAATAACAATCATAGCATACTAAAGATGTTGAATGGTAGGACAAGGCCTACAGTAAGAAATCCTTACAGAGCAATAACTCTAAAATGTGGCACATGTTTATTATTAATAATAATAATATTATTATTATTCACTGTGGTTGCATGCAGGAGTTAAAACTGTAGAGGGGTGATGTATAGCTTGATTGGTTGATCAGACTCTCAATTCCTTTTCCCAGTTCCTCTGTGTGGCTAGCTCAGGTTTGAGCCTTGGCATGGGGCTCCTTGCTGCTAGTCACTCCTTCCTCACTTTTACCCTCATACCTGTCGAGTTCATGTCCAATAATTTCAAACAGAGCCTGACGAAAACCTTCTGTATAACACTAAAAGTGTCTATCCATCTTTTATTCTCCTTTTTTCATCATTTTTTTAGGAACCAGATGTTACATTACAGGTAAAAGTGTCCACAACCAAAGAATTGAAAGGCTGTGGAGATATGCCTGCACTACGTCTTCCTGCCAAGACTGAACTGGAATCTCAGGGAATTCATTAGGATGTGGGACAGGCATCCTCTCTCTACTGAGGGGACAGATCTCCACGGCAGATCTGGACAGCAGGTCTACTTCAAGGGCCCCAAGAGAATCAACAACAGCTTAAAATGATCTTTTTGAGAAACAGTTTATTACGTAACAGAAAAATATATATTTTTTCGGTTCAATATATCTATTAATTATATTTACATTTTTAAATATATAAAAACAGATAAAGCAAACGACCTAAAAACACATTAATTTGAGACACAATATGCAAATTTGGCTCACATATACATTGATACCTAAACAGAATCAATATTTTAAAACAGGGATAAGAAAGATATAAGTTAGAGTATAAAAAGGCCCTTGATATTCAGCAAGACAAATTGTTATCATGTCTGTGTATCATTTCAGCAGATCAGAGAAGAAAACTGGGGCATTGACTGGGATGGGCCTGTTCCTGCACCAGATCCGCATGCAGGAGCTGAAGTTCCCACCGTTCCTCAAGGTTTGCAGCATACATTGGAGGGACATTTAAGGGCCTGTGTCGACCCCTTTATGAGCAGCGAGGATTTTGGTGTTGACATTTATGAAAAGGCGCAACAGCACAAATCTTCATGGCGTCACAAAATTAAAAACAGTGCGGATCTGTCATTCCTCTACAAATGTATAGGACATGATGAACAAATCTCCTAGTAAAGCTCACACAATGGAAATTCCAAATACACTACATTTTGTGTCCAAAAATATATCACTGTTTTTGAGTAAAAAAAAAAACAAACATTGTATTTAAAGGGAATGCTTTTAATGTACTTCCTGTGTTTGTAGAGGAAACACTGTCTCTTCCCTACAATACAGTGCACGGTGAGGATGCTGCTATTGTATATTGGAGATTTTTTTGTTAATTTGTATTTGTACATAGCTCTTCATATAATACATAAAACTAAATTCTACTATCTTCTACCGTGGCAATATCTGCTGGCAAGATATTCCTTCCATGTTCTGGTCCTTTTGTGATTAAAGCTGACTGATTCTAATGTAAGTAGGTCTTCCTAAACCACTCCTCATAGTCATAAAGAAATATTGCAACGAGGAATTAATGATAATTGCTATCAGAAAATGAAGTACATTGGACTTTTTTATGTATATGTTGTAACACAGGATTGGATGTGCTCTACGTGTGATGGAATCTGTAGGCCCAACTTATGACACTTTGTCAGGAACGTCATTGTTACCTTCTTTGAAATTGAAATGTCAGCGTTCCCTACATGGAAAAAAATTTATTACAGTTTTACTGTTGTTTTATTGAAATACATTTTATTTTGTGAATTTCTTTATATTATTTGACCTTTGAAAGAAAAAAAGAATAAAATAAGAATTTTTAAAAAACTTTATTCCTCTTATTTAGTCAATGTTTATAACTTGCCTACTTCAATTTTTACTCAGATGTATTTTACTTTGACAGTCTATAAATTTCCCATCAGCCACTCACCCACACGATAAAATCGAAATTCGTGCTTAAAATTTTAGGCGGACTTGACTTATTGTCAGTGAGGCCATAATGTCATCCGATCACGGTAAGTTCATTTGGCATTGATTGAAACGTTTTCTTTTCGTATATTATAAAACTATAACGTGTTATTGTGGATATACTGCTAATCTTGGTTGTATTCGTTGTTTACCGTATTAATTTAAAAAACGGAATACAGTTTTACTTACGATTTTGCAGGTAGATTTAAGACTTACAATGTGATTTGGATTAATTTATTTTAGCTATTAATCCTTCTGTAATGCACTCAAAAAGCAATCCGTAAGGTTTACGCGGTTTCTGTTCGGGAAAAAGTGAAGCGAGAGGAATTTCAACTCAGATTGATTTGAATCATGTGTAGCCTGAAATGTTTGCACCCCGAGTCCACTCGTCTTTAGACTTTTATGACATTGTGAATCTGTTTTGATTTTATTTTTTATAACTATTCACACACACACACACACACACACAAAAGACTGACTGCGGTTCCATAAAGTCATTTTAAAAAGCAACTCCGTGTTTAGTTACGCTGCAAAGTAACTGACCTATAGTTAAAGGACGTTAGTCATATAAGGTAACTTAGGAAAGCCTATCTTTAAAATAAGTCATTTGAAAAAAAAAATGTCAAAGGAGATTAGATATATTAAATCACCATGGCAACTGCCGACAAGAAGCTGACAGTGAGTGTAAGAGATGATTGCCATGCAATTTTTAGATATCATATAGGCAAATGCTGTGGTGTGTTTTGAGTTAAATTACTAATAAATCTTGTCGCACGTGCATATGACTTTTATTATATGAAGGACTTCACCTACGCATGACTCCTTGTCAAAAAGAAGACAGGGCAAAAAAAACCCACTGAAGTTTAGCACTTCCGGCTAGCCATTCTGTGCAGACGTACACATTAAAATCCCGAACTTCTTTGCCCCTTAGCACACCAAGCTCCAGTTTTGTTGTTCAATCTTATTTGAAATTTCTGTTGTAGTGTTGGTTTAGTAAAAGTTTGTCTAAAAACTCCAAATCGTCCTCTTCCATGTAGCTCTAAGGCTACTGGTGTTTTGGCTTAACAACGATCGTTACTACATGTGGGCCGGGGGTTTTTTTTTTTTTTCTTTCAGCTCCGTGAGCCACAGCCTAAGTATAATATTGGCCGCTCCGCAGAACGAACCAATTTTCACAACCTGCCCGCTATAAAATACACGCTAAACAATTGAAAGCTGATTTTATTTGACCTGAAAAACGTGCGTGGCTGACGTTGCTTGTTGCTTTTTTGACATCGGATCACTTTGTTCCATTGCTGTATTATTTGCCCGCCCCACTTGCAATTAAAATGAAAATTTCTTGACCTGATCTACGGGACCGGGGGGGTGACGGGTCGGCCTGCAAATCACTAATCATAATATTTAGTCGTGATTCTATTTGGACAAACCTCTTTAATTTGACTGGTGTGATGCTGAGAAGCGACTGGCTTCCCTTGGCAGCTATTACAGAGAGACTAATAAACACACTAACTCACATCAGGCTGTAACTATTTCATTACGTGTGTAAAACTCAGCAGAGTGCACACCTTCATTTTTAGTCTTTTTCTCTTATTCGTTCTTTCTTTTTCTGAAGTGGGCACCTGATTTTCTACTTTTCCATCCTTCAGCACTTGACTCAACTACCTGGTAGCTCTGATGAAATCTGTCCGTCTTCTTCTGCTGCATAAATGCACTTAATGTTTCGTATTGTCGGAAGGACAAAAACAGTGTATATTTATTATTGTAACAAAATAAGAGTAACCTAAGTAAAGGCATAAAAATCAGAATCTTGTAATAATTAATTTGGAAGCAGTTTGTGATTATATAGAAGGATTGTTGCCTTCCATCTGAGATCCGCGCCACCATCCCTCCTGGGCATCTGCGATGCAACTTTCTTACAAGCAGCAGGTGAGATGTGTCCCACCACAGAAAAGGCAGCGCCCATCCGTAAAACATGACACGGAAATATGTGTGTGTGTTTATTTTTTACTTTATTGTACACTATTATTTCTATGAACACTTCCATCTGTAAGTTCGATCCCCAAGATACGTTTACTCACAGCAGCGTCAAGCCAGCTGGAGCAACACATCAAAGTTTGTGGCACTAGGTAAGACATATTTTCAATATTTTTCAGTGGATTTTCAGATTTTGATGTTTTTTCCACACTTGCACGCTCAAGTCCATGAACTTACTTTTTTTATGCATTACTGTTTGTGTTCATAACAATAGCCAACTGAGATGTAACATGTTTTACTTGATCCATTTTCCTTCATAATCAGATTTTCTAAGACTGATATACATTTTTTAAATTCGTTATTATAGTTTTCTTGTCCATGAAGTCAAAAAATTTTAAATATTGCTGTAATTTTAATTTTCTATGTATTACTAAATAGACTTATATTTACTATTAACATCACTACAATGGCTAGAAGCAGCGAAGCAAACAACACGTGAGTAAACATTAAGATGCTTTTCTTTCTATATACTGTATATTAAATGATCAGAGTTCCACCAAAGAAATAAATCAGAAATACAACATAAAAGAAATTAGCTATAATACAGACCAAGAGAATGCAGAATAAATAAAAACATAAATGGATAATTAAATATATACTATATATAGATAAAAACAGGTATGATTAGGAGGTACCCCCCCATCCTAAAATAAAAAGGAAATATTTATGTGTAAAATCTCAATCTAATTTAAAAAAATAAAAGAATCAAAGCAGGATACACAACTGATCTCAAGTCAGTTTAATTTCCTGTTTTGTCACATGCTTTAAAAGCAGGTGCTCATTTTATTTCATGTCTTTTCACAGTAATACCACATTCACAAATACGTGGTCCATTAGTATTATCATAAGTAGTAGTAAGTATTATGTAGGTATTATGTAGGTATTATGTAAAGTATTATCATAAGTAGTAAGTATTATGTAGGTATTATGTTAAGTATTATAAGTAGTAGTATTATCATCATGCTTAAACATAGAATTCCCATCTGCTTTAAATCTTGAGGTTTTTTTTTTTTTTTTTTTTTTATTAAAAAAATGGTTTGAAAAGATTTATGGACCTGAATAAGCCTATTATTATTATTATTATTATTATTATTATTATTATTATTATTATTATTACTATTATTATTATTATTATTATTATTATTATTATTATTGTTATTATTATGACATAAGGGTTTTGAGTTGTGGTTTATTGCAGTAATTATTTTTAAAACCCTTTTGTCTTGTTTCAATTAATTTTTTTCTTTTTTTTACTGTTTTCGTGTTCTACCGGTTTTTTTTTTTTTTTATCATTTCTTTATTATGACTAAACATAATTTTAAGAATCATAACTTGGCCCTTTGTTTTGGTTCAAGTACATATACATTACTTTCCACTTTCCTAAATTTCAAATTTAAATAACTTAATTTTGGGTGGAAAGTGTAAATTCAGCTATATTTGGTATCAGTTTATCATAAATTTAATCAACAGTATGCATTGCAACTTTGAAATAACAAATCTACAACTATTAAACATTTTCATACCTAGTTGGAAATGTTAAATACAGCATTTTAATTAATACAATAAGTTGCTTAGATAATTGTGTTGTTTTTCACACTAGTCTCACCCTTGAGCTAAAGCAGCCGCAAAAGATAATGGAACAGCACATTCAGGAAAGCCTTTAATCCCAACAGAATCTGGAGACCTGCAAATTCAGACCCATAGTTCTGGACCCACACTCAAAGGCCCCTAATATACCTGCTACATAGCCACCTACTGGATTATTGTGAAACTGCAGCTACAGTTTTAGTGCAACAGGATGTCCAGACCCACAACAAAGTTGCCAGACAGAAATGCAACTTCGATTGGTTTTTACTTTTGTAAAACACTTCGACTTTATGAGACCATTATGTCTCATTGAATTTTCTCAGTACATCAGAATGTCAGATAAGCAAGAATCAACACGTTAAGATACACATCCTGACTTAAGGAAAGAACCAGATGTAACTTAAGAATCATCAGTTTGATATCTGCCAAGTTTGCCGCATCAGACAAACGCATCAGTTCAACATGAACAGCACATCTCAATCTATCGCGTGGGCAGTGCCTGACCTGCGTATGACGGTGATAACTGGCCAATTACAACCGGTTGGTATCATGTCGGTTCTTGTATGAGGCAGACCCCCGGCCTAATAAGATAAAATATCTGCATTGTTGCTCGGGACTCAGGCCGACGAAGATGATCTTTCATGATGACCTGTGGCCTGAATAAGTTTCTAATGATAAAAAGAAAAATTGGGTTAACACTATATGAAAGGTCGTTTTTTTTATTATTGAAAAGATGTTAGAAGTCTCCACTTAAACAAGCTTTTTAGCAAACGTTTAGAAAATTACAGTGTCATTTAAAAACATAAAAACAGAAAGAAAATACACATATGCGCACAATATATTGTTAAAATCTTTATCTAAAAAGGTAAAAACCAGACATTTAAGCAAATCTACAGAAAACCAAAGAACAAAATATGAGGCGGCTACGTTATCCATACATTTGAGGGAGGCAGCGTAAGTCACACGTTGGTGTGTGCAACTCGGCTACTCAAACGTACACGTTACATGATAGTCTCCTTAGGCAGGTAATCCGTGGTACTATCCACTCGCCATAGGATAGAGCGGGAGATGGACAGGCGGATCGGTGCGGCGTCTGCAGTGATGCAGATTCTGCATCGTCTGTCGTGGTGAAGAAGGAGCTGATCCAAAAGGCAAAGCTCTCGATTTACCGGTCGATCTACGTTCCTACCCTCACCTATGGCCACGAGCTGTGGGTAGTGACCGAAAGAACAAGATCGCGAATACAAGCGGCCGAAATGAGTTTTTTCCGCAAGATTGCAAGACTCCCTTAGAGAAAAGGAGAGAAGCTGGGTGATCCGGGAGGGGCTCAGAGTAGAGTCACTGCTCCTCCACATCGAGAGGAGCCAGATGAGGTGGCTCGGGCATCTGGTTAGGATGCCTCCTGGACGCCTCCCTGGTGAAGTGTTCCGGGCACGTCCCACCGGAAAGAGGCCTCAGGGAAGACCTAGGACATGCTCGACAGACTACATCTCTCGGCTGGCCTGGGAACGCCTCGGGATCCCTCCGGATGAGTTGGTGAATGTGGCCGGGGAGAGGGAAGTCTGGGTTTCCCTGCTTAGGCAGCTGCCCCCACAACCCGACTCCGGATAAGCGGAAGAAAATGGATGGATGGATATATACACTACCGTTCAAAATTTTGGGGTCACTTTGCCATGGGATTCAATAGGGAAGTGACCCCAAACTTTTGAACGGTAGTGTATACATATATATGTGACAGGAGGGTTAATACCTCCTCGCCACTACATGGCACTGTGCTGCCAGCACCACCACTTATTAAATCGGTGGTGCTGGGGGAGTATAAAAGCACAGGTGATAGGAAGCTTAGGAATTCGCTTCCTCTTTGTCTGGTGGCTGCAGTGGCAGGTTGGCGTGGCTGGGTGCAGGAGGACATTCCGAAAGGGTAAGCCTGCAACTAATATCCATCTTAGCAGAAGTACAGGCTAAATTGCTAACTAGGCCTCCCACACTCGCAGCTGTGGGCAAGCGCGGTTGTGGACAGGAGCGATCGCACTGCGGCTGGTACCTGGATGTGGTGAGTCTGCCCTGTCATAAGCTTTGCACCAGTGAAGATTGTTTTAATCACTCCTGTGTGTGTGTGTGAGCAGGAGTATAGCCGCAGGGATTGCATCATTGGCTGCCCCTCCTCCTCTACTCCGGATAACACGGCGCGTTACCGGCACGGATACAGGTGGCGACTCGGCGGAAGTGATCATCGGCAGCCCTGCTGTTCTGGCGTGCCTGAACTGACTACACTGGACGGATTATTCTGGACTTGTGGCGCTGAAGTTTAATTTCTATTTGTTGTTTTGCGTGATGGTATATTTTTAATAGATTTTAGTTTAACTGTCGGTGGCATCCTTTTAATTCTGTGTTTTGTGTACAGGTGCTGTGGGCTCAGAGCAGCATTCCCCTCCCTGGTGGTGGCCGTTTGAGCACGGTGGCGTTGGTTGATGTGTCTACACTGGTGGTTTGGTTTGAGTTTGTCTTGTTCTTCCCTTAGTTGGTTAATGTTGGGAATGGTTGCCCTCCCCACCGCCTGGTTTTTTAATTTTATTGTTAGATACCCGCCGACAGCTTATTTTATCTTGATTGTTTAAATAAAGATTGTTGCGAACTGGAACGGACTCTGCCCGTGATATAAACCTAGCTACTATTTTTAAAAGCTAGAAGGTTCCCAGGGGTGAAATTCCCCTGGGTGGCGTTGTCACACATCCATACCAACGAATCTACCTACCAAGGCCCTACCTTCGTAACGCCACATTCTGGCGTTGTCGGCAGGATGAATATTTAAGGGGCAGAGTCATTCCATAGTGGTTTGTTTGTTTTTTTTTGCTTTTCTTTTTTTTCTTTGTTTTTTTTTTTGCTCTTTTTTCCCTTGTTTTTTTTTTTTGCTCTTTTTTTTTTCTTGTGTTTTGTGGTTTTTAATTTTGTTTTTTTCTCTCTTTGGTGCAGTTGGAGCCAGAACAGCAGGGTTGGAATCGGGGAATCCCAAGTCATATCCTCACGTGAGCTCTGTGTAGTGGGCGGTGTTCGTCATGGAGGAGGAGGTGCAGCAACTGAGGGAGCTCATGGTGCAGCTTAAGGCTGACAATGAACGGCTGCGGCGGGAGCAGGCAGCCCTCCAGGTGGGTGCTAGCGGTGCCTCATCTCCTTCAGCAAGCGATGCCCCGGCGGTGAGTGTTGGCCCTGTGACAGAGCGCTTGGTGGTAATTCCTAGAGACCGAAGGTGTCCCATGTTTAATGGTAAGACTGGCATGGGGATAGCTGAGTGGATAGAAGAGATGCAGGCGTGTGTGCGTGCCCGCCACCTTGCTGCTGCAGACCAGGCCTTGTTCATATTTGATCATTTGGAGGGGGAGGCAAAGGAGGAGATTAAGTTTCGCTCTAGTGGGGAGCGAAGTGACCCAGTCCAGGTTCTTGACATCTTAAAAGAACTTTATGGATGTACGGAGTCTTATGTCACTTTGCAACAAGCTTTTTTTTCTCGACACCAGCAGGAAGGGGAGACCTTGCAGGAGTTTTCTTTGGCTCTCATGGCGCTGATGGACCGGGTAAAGCAGAGTGCACCTGATGGAGTACCTAATGCTGGTGTCTGGCTTAGGGACCAGTTCATTGAGCATGTCTATGATAGCTCTCTTCGTAGGGAACTTAAACAGCTTGTGCGGCAACAACCTAGAGCCACTATGTTGGAGCTCCGTAGCGAGGCTATTAGATGGGAGAGAGAGGGTCTTCCAGGTGGTGGAAGACCACGTAGCTGTTCGTTGCCATCGGCTTATGGCCTCCAGTATGCAGTGCAGGGCCGCCTCCAGCCTGCTCGTCGGAGCAGTCCATCTGAGCCAACTTTAAGTGAGCTGATGGATGTTCTGAAACAACAACAGGAGCAGCTCAATCAGCTTGCACAGACTGTAGCCTCTCTGCAGGCCCCTCGCCCTCGTGAGCAGGTTCCCCGTCATGGGTCCCTAATCTGTCACCGGTGTCAGCAACCAGGTCATTTTGCACGGGAGTGTGAGAATGAGCGAGCTTTCCCGCGGCGGCAGGGGAATTCTGTTGCGGGACTTAATCCAAGTACTGCTCCCTTTTCCCGGCCCTCTAATCAGTCGGAAAACTGAAGCCCGCTGAGTTGCGGAGCCACAGCTCAGATGGGGAGTCTTTAGGCTCACAGAAGGGTGTAGGGACGGATCTGATTGCACCCTGTCCAACAATTTGTGTTGCAGTTGGTGGGGTGGAAGTCACCTGCTTGGTGGACACGGGTTCTATGGTGTCAACTATGACAGAAAGTTTCTTTCAGAAACAGTTTGCACCCTGGGGTGGTGAGCGTCTGCAGTCGTGTCATTGGCTACAGCTACGTGCGGCAAATGGCTTGGCTATTCCATATATTGGCTATTTGGAGCTGGATGTGGAGTTGTGTGGCAAGGTGATACCCAGCTGTGGGATCCTTGTTGTCAAAGACCCCCCTGGTGCTGTTTCCTCCGTCCCTGGGGTCCTGGGGATGAATGTTATTCGCCGCTGTTACCAGGAACTTTTCAGTACATTCGGTCAGTCCCTCTTTGACTCCACTCCCATTTCAGAAGCTCCTGGTCCAATTGTGGCAGCACTGCAGCAATACCACCAGTCGTCTACCTTAATCCAGGGGGATCCTACTCATTCAGTGAGAGTTAGAGGAAGGCGTGTAGTGCGCATACCGGGAGGGGTAATGAAGTTTGAAGAAGCACTTGCTCTGAAAAATTAGCTGGCCAGAATGTGCTGTTTGAGCCCCCGGAGTCAGGTTTACCTGCTGGGCTCTTGGCCTCCCCATGCCTCTTACAGGTTGTCCAGGGTACGGTGTACGTCCCAGTGGTTAATGTGGGAACAACAGAGGTTCTCCTCTATCCACGGACTGGGTTGGGAGTGTTAAATATGGCACAGGTTGTTAGCCTGCCGGCTGGCGTGGCTGAAGTTGAGTCAGTAACGGCAACAATTTCATCACAAACTGTGGCGGACACTATGTCAAGTAAACTGGACATGCTGGATCTGTCTGTGCTACCAGAACAGGAACAAGCTAGTGCTAAATCTTTACTAGAGAAGTATCAGTCAGTGTTTTCAGCACATGATGGTGATTTGGGTTGCACTAGCCTGTTGTCCCACGAAATCCCTCTGATGGATGATGTTCCAGTCCGGCAGAGGTATCGGTTCATTCCTCCCTCAGACTATGAGGCAGTAAAGGCCCATATTCACCAACTCTTGGAGTCTCAGGTAATCAGGGAAAGTAGCAGTCCATATGCCTCACCAATTGTTTTGGTGAGAAAGAAAGATGGGAGTCTACGCTTGTGTGTGGACTACCGCCGTCTTAATAGTAAAACCAGAAAGGATGCTTTTCCCCTGCCTCGCATTGAGGAGAGTCTAGATGTGCTGTTTGGGGCACGCTGGTTCTCCACTATTGACTTGGCTAGTGGTTACAACCAGGTCCCTGTGGCTGAGAAAGACCGGGCCAAAACTGCATTCTGCACTCCGTTTGGCCTTTTTGAGTTTAACCGCATGCCTTTCGGTCTTTGTAATGCTCCAAGTACCTTCCAGCGGTTGATGCAGAGGATGTTTGGTGATCAGCAGGGTCAGTCCCTGCTACTTTATTTAGATGACATCATCGTCTATTCATCCTCTGTCACACAGCATCTACAGAGACTGGAAATTGTGCTTGACCGGCTGAAAAGGGAAGGTCTCAAAGCAAAGCTGGAGAAATGTGCCTTCTTTCAGCAGGAGGTGAGCTATTTGGGGCACATTATCTCAAGTCAGGGAGTCTCTACAGACCCGAAGAAAATTGAGGCAGTGGCCAAGTGGCAACGCCCTCGCCATGTCTCAGAGCTGCGCTCATTTTTAGGCTTTGCTAGCTACTACCGGCGCTTTGTGGAGGGCTTTGCTAAGCTAGCTAGTCCTCTGCACAAATTGGTGGCTAACCTGGCAGGCACCAAGTTAAAAGGGTCAGGTCAGGCTCTGGATACCTTGTGGACACCTCAGTGCGAGGAAAGCTTTGAAGCATTGAAGTCTCGGCTTGTCTCAGCCCCAGTACTGACATACGCTGACTTTTCCTGTCCATTCATTCTGGAGATTGATGCTAGTCACGGTGGGCTGGGTGCGGTCCTTTCACAAGAGACTGATCAGGGCGTGCGACCCGTGGCATATGCCAGCCGAGGCCTTCGGCCTTCAGAGCGTAACATGTCAAACTATAGCTCCATGAAGTTGGAATTTCTGGCACTTAAGTGGGCAATGACAGAAAAATTCAGGGAGTATCTGTTGGGGCACAAATGCATTGTGTACACGGACAACAACCCGCTAAGTTACATCCAGTCTGCTAAGTTGGGGGCCACTGAGCATCGCTGGGTTGCACAACTGGCTGATTTTGACTTCTCTATAAAATATCGGTCAGGCCGTAGTAATAGGAACGCGGACGCATTATCACGGCAGTATGTCCCAGGCTCGCAAGCATTTCAATCCAGCTTGCCAGGCACTGTGGTCCCCCTTAGCCTGCGACAGAGTTCTCCACCACCATTCTGTGCAGAGGTGAGTGCATGTCAGTCATTTGTCTCTGCCCTCCCTGTCCACTTGGTGTCAGATCTGCGGTTGTTGCAGGGCAGGGACCCCCTCCTTGCAGAAGTGTGGGCGTTTTGGCAGCGGAAGGCTCCACCTACCCCTACTGAGAGGCTGCAGTTGTCTAAATCAGCTTTGGCTCTGCTGCGCCAGTGGGAGCGGTTGGTGGAGAAGGATGGGGTCCTCTTTCGCCAGGTATTCCGCCCAGATGGGGGGGAAGGATTTCTCCAGCTCCTGTTGCCTGAAGTCCTTAAAAAGGACATCCTGACTCAGTTGCATCAAGAGCATGGTCATCAGGGCATTGAACGGACCACAGAATTGGTCCGACAGCGCTGCTACTGGCCGGGCATGTCTTCTGACATTAAGACATGGGTCCAGCAGTGTGAGCGGTGTCAGATCTCCAAGGACTCTGGGTGCGGGCCCCGTAGTTTTATGGGTCACTTACTGGCTGGACGTCCTAACGAAGTTCTAGCCATTGACTTCACCTTGTTGGAGCCTTCTAGAGGTGGCTTTGAGAATGTCCTCATTATGACTGATGTTTTCAGTAAATTTACAGTGGCGATTCCCACACGAGACCAACGGGCCCCCACTGTAGCCCAGATTCTGGTCTCGGAGTGGTTCTATAAGTTTGGTGTTCCTGGTCGTCTGCATTCTGACCAAGGCCGGAGCTTCGAGAGTTCCCTTATTGCACAGCTTTGCTCACTTTATGGTGTTGTTAAATCTCACACCACTCCATACCATCCTGCAGGTAACGGCCAATGTGAGCGGTTTAACAGAACTCTGCATAACCTCCTTCGAACACTGCCAGCTTCGCGGAAACGTGACTGGGCTTCATGTCTGCCTCAAGTGCTGTTCTGTTACAACACTACACCCCATCAGAGCACTGGGGAGTCACCTTTTTTCCTGATGTTTGGACAGGAACCTCGTCTGCCAGTAGACTTCCTGTTGGGTCGAGTGGAGGACCCAACTTCTGGTGCGGTACAGGATTGGGTTGCTGAACATCAGGCCAGATTGCAAGTCGCATTTGAGGGCGCTCGGGAGCGTTTGCAGGTTGCTGCTAGCCATCGAAAGCGGCGACATGATTTGCAGGTGCGTGATGCGCCTCTCCCTATTGGTCAGATGGTTTATCTGAGGGATCACGGAGCAAAGGGGAGGCATAAGATTCAGGACCGCTGGAGTCCTGTGGTCCAACAGATTGTTAAAGCTCCATCTGGCCATGGGGCCGTGTATACAGTAGCTCCTGCAAATGATTTGCAAAAGGTTCGAACGGTACATCGGGACATGTTGAAAGCTGTGATTCAACCTGAAATAGGGACCCTCGCATCTACGGTCCTGTCCCCCACCAAAGTGGTGGACTTGGATGAGAGTAACAGCTCCAGTGAAGGCGACGTGTGGCTTCTGGTTTCTGAAAACCCTGTGGCACATCGGTCAGGCTCCGCAATAGGTTCTGTGAAGGCAGGGCCTGCCCCTGAAACACAGAGATTGCGGTGGCAGTCGGTGCCAGCAGCTGATCAGCCTAGTTCCAGCCAGCAGGCTGTGCGCCGAACTGGTCGCTCTACTGCTGGACACCACTCTAATGTGCACCATCTCCCGCGCTCTGTGGAACCCCGGGCCAGACCAGCTCAGGAGCCTGCAAATCCAGCAATTTGCACACAGTTTGCTGTCTTTAGGCCCTGGTGTTGAGGTTAGTGGAATGGGTTGGTTCATCGTCGGGTCGACGATGCAAAATGTGGGGTATATATATATATATATATATATATACCCCATATATATATATATATATATATATATATATATATATATATATATATATATACTGGAGGTGGGCCTAGATCAGTTAATTTCTTTCTCCAAACTTTATCTTTGTACTAGTGACAGTTTGTAAATCTGCTTTTTTCTTGATTTTTTTTTTATTTTACTTTAACAAATAAACTGAAATATTTTCTAAAGATTTCTTTTTAAATAAATCATTGTCTTGAACAATCCTTGCACCTTTGACCCCAGTCTTATTATAGAGTGTTAGGCAGCTCTGTTGTCATCTTCAGCTTTTTTTTTTTTTTTTAAAAAAAACATAGTTATCTGGTTAAAAAAAAAAAAGAAAAAAGAAAATACAGACCCAGCAGTAAATTGATTTATAGGGGCCTTTGGCAGCCTGGTGGCCAAGAAATATGGTTCTGTCACATATTCGCATGTCAGTTGTGCTTGATCGTTGAAAAATAGATGTCGTCATTAACCAACCACTGCTCTTCCTCATAATTCACATAAACCAAACAACGTGGCCTCATCAACATGTCAAGCTGGCGTTGTGGGAATATTAGGTGACGACACAGCACGGCCTGATGTTTGTTAGCACATGCTAATTTCAATGATAGATAAGTTTAACCAGGTTTTAACCAAATGAATGGAAGTGATGTAATGAATGTGTGTGTGTCCTTGTAAGTCTATCTTTATGAGGACCAGCCTTAATTCTGGACTGTGTTGACATGATATTTTGGAGGCACGAGGCTCACACCCAGAGGTTAAAATGGTCCAGAGCTATCTGGAGCTGAGCTCCGCCACCGTAGTCAAGTAATTTCCAGCATGTAGATTAGTGTGCGCTGCTGGCCATGTGAAGAACAGCAGGGAGAAGAGACGGTTTGCATGCTTTGCGAGAAACCACCGGGAGCATGTAAGATAATACGTGCATGTATTGTCCTGCATAACATTGCGACCAGGTGGAATCTCCCCCCCTGTGACATGTTAATGACCCACCGGGTGGAAGTACCAGACCAACCTCTGTCATTCTGTCAGAATGAGGGACGGGCGGAACATGTAGTGAGGAATCTGTCGTTAGAAATTTCATCTTTTGACAGGTTCTCCTCTGATTATGCAGTGATGAAAAACAGGAAAATTGAATATTTTATTTGTGTTTGTTATTGGATTTGTTTGGGGGTTTATTTCATGGGAACATGATAATGTAATGTTTGTTATTATTTTGCTTTTTTATTTATTTTTTTACCATTTTATTTGACTATGGTGAAAGGCTAACTTCTTTATCACTGTAACAGTTAAGTCAGGTGTAAAAAACAAATATAAGCATATTTACCGGATAAAAAGTTCTATTGTTTGATCAGCTCTTAGGTTGTACTGCAGTTTCTTTCTGAAATCCGCCTTGTAATCCTGCCCTCTGTTGGGATCAGGATAATCCTGTTTTTTTGGATCAAAGTTATCCGAATTCTACTCAAAAGTTTAAAACAACCCAAACTGAGGGTTTTATCCGGATAACAACCAGGATTGGATCACGTGATCCAAGTGGATTTCTGAATCTGGATTTTCGTTTTGAACAATGCATTTTCAAGATTTGATCCTATCCGATAACTGAAATCCGCTAGGATTATGTTTGAAAAACCGGTCCCTACTGATAGATAACAGCTCACTGGCATCAGGCATTTTCCCCAAGTCACTAAAGATAGCTGCTATTAAGCCACTCTTAAAGAAAAGGACTCTATAGGACCTAAAGGACCTGTATAATGAACTATAGACTGTCTCTAACCTCTCCAATTTCCAAGATTATTGAGAAAGTTGTATTTCACCAGCTTAATGACTTTTAAATGAAAGTGGAAATCTTGATAAATTTCAGCCCGGCTTCTGACCTCATCACAGCCCTGAAACAGCTCTGGTCAAAGTGTTAAATGACATTAGATTGAATACTGATTCTGGTCTAGTATCAGTCCTGGTTTTGCTGGATCTCAGTGCTGCGTTTGACAGGCTGGAAAACTGGGTTGGGCTTTCTGGAGCGGTCCTTAACTGGTTCAGGTCCTATTTAGAAAAGGGGAGTTATTTTGTTCCGATCAGCAGCTATGAGCGAGTAGCCATGACTTCTGGAGTTGCCCAGGGGTCAGTCCATGAACCTCTTCTGTTCGACTTGTATCTGCTCCCTTTGGGTCAAATATTACAGAACTTTGAGTCCATGGAGTCAAAATAGTGTTAAAGTAGAATAATGGTGTTATTTGATTAAACATGTTAGGAATTACTTTAGACAATTTAATGTTTTAATTATCCACTGGCTCCTATTAGTTAGCCATGTTAAACTGCTCTTTGTGTGTTTTGCTTGTAAATCCTGTCTGTATTTTTCTGAGAAAAAGCCAATACAGTAGTTTTTTGCAATCATTTATGTAATTTTACTTATTGCACCACAACACCATATTTTAGGGCTCCCCCACCTGTCAAATTCCACTTTACCCACTGTTTACACTTACACAAGGCTATTTGAGGGTTAACTCTTGGTTTATGTGTTTAGGTTTGAACATTAAGCTGTAATGGTTCAGTTTCAGAGATGAGGAGCTGAAGGAAATGTTAGGGTGATATACTTCCTTATAAAGATAAGTAGACATACTCAAGCATTTTATCATTATGCTGATACAGTTTTTATTGTATACACACACACACCTACACGCACACACACACACACATGCACACACACACACGCATACACACACACACACACACACAGGGGAAGCGGCTTTCTCATCAGGACTAAACTACCAAGCACCATTCTTCCTGTTTCTGACAGCAGAGAGCATGCCACACTATCTATAAACACACACACACACACACACACACACACACACACACACACACACACACACACACATTTGTACACAAATAGCAGCTAGCACAGGAAAAACTGACAACATCTGCAATTAAAAGAGAGAGACAAACATAAAGACTCCCTTCTGCTGCTTCAGATGCTTAATTAATAATTAATTTCCCAACAACTTAAATACTTCAAAAACAACAACAACATTACAGATACTGAGATTAAAATTTAAGAAAAAAATGTTGGTGGAGAGGAGGAAGGAAAACAAAGGAGAGAAAAATAGAGATAATAAATTGAAA